>NC_064754.1:26216542-26524756 GCF_011397635.1 Epinephelus fuscoguttatus | reverse complement strand
TTCTGACTCCACAAGACGTCACCTGAAAGACAGAAACACACACTTGCAGACTTATGCTGGAGTTGAGATGTAAATAAACACATCAACCTCTCACACACATAAAAGGTGATAAAATATTCACATAATAAAACCACACACCTCCCCCTACCTGTCTCTCTGTCAACTGTCACAACGAGACCATCACCACTCGACACAAGATGGGCCATCTCTGTAGGTGCAACAGGTTGGACGTGTCAGCTTTGAGTCTTTCACACATGCTTGCAGATTTGAATGAACAAAGTCTTTGTTCTTTTGATTGCCACGTTTTAAACAGCTTTATCTGCATATTTTAAATATGAATATTACACCAGAAAGCACTTAGAGCTAAATCTATATCTCAAACAACATGTATCAAAAGGCACGGCCTGACTTGACTCATTCAAGTAAGTACAATATTTCTAACTTTTTCTTTGACTGATGGTTTAACTTAATACTTTATGTGACCTCAATCTGAGATCTAACATCTCCTTGGTGGAAGTAAATAACTAAACTTTGAGAAGAAAGTGAATCCTTGACCTTGAAAATAGTTAGACAACACATTTAAATATAAATTAGCACTTACATGTTATAAATATAACATTACAGTGACTAAAGTGACTCTAATTCTTCTCAAATGCACCTGTTCTGTAAATACATGTATCCAAAGATGTGTTTTTTAAAGATCCAGTGTGAAAGATTTAGGGGACTGACAGAAACTGAATATGAACTGAACTAAAAACTTAAACACTTTTGTTTCTTCTCTAGTTTTTCACAGGTTTAAATGAAAGATCTGAGACATTTTTATGCACTCAAAACATATATTTCTTTCACATTTTGGTCTAAAATGTGTTATAATCTGTGTCAGTAAGCGCTTCTCCTTTTCCAAGATGAGCCCTCCACCTGACAGGTGTGACATATCAAGATGCTAATTAAACAGCATCATTACTACACAGGTGTGTCTTGGACTGATCACCATTAAATGCCACCCTGACATGTGCAGTTTAATTACACAACACAATGCCAACAATGTCCCAAGTTTTGAGGGAGTATGCCACTGGCATGCTGACTGCAGGAATGTCCACTGCAACAGCTGCCCTTTATATGTTTTCTTTAGTGTATAATAAAATAAGAAAATAAATAAGAAATAAGAACCATTGTGTTTTCATTACTTTAGAATGAGTCATTCATATCTATATAGCGGGCAGGTCCTCCGCTATGGAGATCACTAAATTGCACCGACATGTTTCTACAGTCGCTCAGAATGGACAAACCAAACAAAGGCTCTAGTTAGGGCCAATTATGTTTTCATGTCAGCCATCGTTGGCAGCCCCATTGCAACAAGAGCTTCTGAAAAACACTTTGTAAAATCTGAAACTGCTTTATTCTGTGTTTAAACCACTATGTCTGTTTGTTTCAGAGAGGAAGAGACCTCTGTGGATAATTCAACTACTGATAAAATTCTTCTGAACATCTTGATTGGAAGTTATCAGAGGAATAGTGTCAGCACAAATTAGCAGGTGCTGGGCAAATGGCCTGCCTCCGACATGCCAAACAGCGTCAGAGAAACACCATTTTGTGACATGAAACTGCTTTATTCAGTGTTTTTAGAGGAAAAGACTTCTGTTCCCAGTAAAAACCTCCCGATCAATGAACACTGAAGGAATTCTAATCAGGAGAAGATTCAGCTGGTTGAAATCTGCAACCCTCACTGCTAGATGTCACCAAATCCCCCTAAATCCCCACACTGTTTCTTAAAAGCTGTAACTTATCACAAAGCAGGTTCTGCAAGAGTGTTATACATTCATGTTTACTTCAAAATAATCCAGCCAATTAACCCTCCATAACTCAATGTGTGTGCAGGGGATGTGTTTGTGAGAGACGTACTGTAGTCCTGTTTGTCGTCGTATGGTGGAGCAGAGTAATCATTGTACGTAGCGTTCCATCGCAGCTCCTGTGTCTTGGTGTCAAACATGGTAACCATGTATTCTGGGGAAAAAAAAGGACAGGTGCAAAGTTCAACAGAAATCCAAGGTGCACAACTGTGTGTCTTTATGTGTGCAATGCATGTTAGTGTGCATGACATACCTGTGCGTCCAATGTAAAGTAGGGGAGTGTTGGGGCAGATGGATTCAGAGGTGGAGGTGGTTAAACTGGTTTGCTTTTCGCCTGTCTCAGGATCGACCACGATCCACACATCCTGCTTTTTACCTTCATGTGCACACCCACACCCACACACACACACACACACACACAGAAATGTTGGCCAACAGCAGTACAGTATTTCAAATATTTATGTCTTGTCTGTCATGCTCCGTCTCTGACAACTGTCTGTCTCACACACATTTTTAAGACCAAGCAGGTCTGCACATACAATACACACACACAGTGTCTCACCTGTATAGAGTATACCATCAGAGCTCCTGCAGGGAGCCGACTGGACCAGTTCTGGGATGGTGAAGGGCAGTTTCTGCAGGTACATCAAAACAATAAGCTCATACAGAGAAAACTAACACATAAAAACACGCGCACAAATGTGCTGCATTGTTTACCATCAGGCCTTCCTTGTGTTTGCCCCCCAGGATGTACAAACTGCCATCGTTGGGGTCTGGGAGAAACCCTGGCCTACAGAAACAACATTCATACATCAGTTCATTGATTATTTGGAGTATGTCAACACTGTTGCACCAATATATCTTTGAATATCTCACTTTGTCTGAAAGGTCAGGTTTTTGAACCTAGACCACCTTTTCCCATGTTTTTGCATCTAAGTGATTAATGGAGACAAATTTTTTGAAATTGATCAAGTATTGAGATAGAGGCTACGGGCAGCTGTACACGTCACTTTATGTCCATTTAAAGTGCTTGTTCTTGTCGCTGACAGACTCAGATTGTTATCATAAGTGTCTGACAACAAAAGGAAACGACCCTGCAGAGAAATAAAACATTTTTCTTCACCATTCACTGATCTGGTCTGTGTCTTTGTGTGTCTAACATAGTCTTGCTAAAGCAGAAGTCTCATTCTAAAATCTTGCAGCCACAGGGTCCAGATTTCTCCTTAGTCATTAGTTCAAGGTCCACACAGTTTAATATATTCAGTGTCATACTTGCGTTTGGTCATGGCGTTGAGCTAGTTTGCTGCCTCTGTTAAGTAGCTGTTTATTATTAACTCACTAAACAGCAGAAAACAGTACTTCACAATAAAAGCTGTGTGCCAGAATTCACTGTACTCCAAGATAAAGTGTGTTTTTTACAAACTTGACACATTTGCGAGTCACTTGCGGTCCATTCAGAGCAGACCCTTGACCCACTTTTGGATTGCAACCCACCAGTTGGGAACCACTGCTTTTGATGACACTAAGCTATGCTTTCTGTACTCCAACACTCTTCCCTTCACTCCTCTCTCCAACTCTCTCTAACGTTTCCACTGTTGTGTTTCCCGCAACAAGTCACCTCAGTATGAGACTTCTCCTTGGGCGAGAGTTGGTCACAGTAACAAACATACCAGCGAAAGGTAAAGAAAAACTTTTCATTTCTCTGTAGGTTTTTTCTATCATGCTGTCAGACACTTCTAATAACAATCTGAGCCAGTCAGTGCGAAAAAAGCACTTGTAATGGACGGAAACTGACAGTATGCAATTGCTTGTAGGGATTACACTGCAGCCTGTTCTGCCAGTGCGGCTGGAGCGCTCTCTCTCTCAGTATTGACCCAGTTTAAAAACTGTTGTTCCCATTAGTCTCTTGGACACAAAAACATAGGAAATAAGGGTCTAGGTTTAAAAAAAAAAAAAAAGTTTCCATTTAATTAATGTGGGGTTTTTTTTTTAAGGCTTAGCTGAATTAAATTATTGCAAAATTGGCACAACTAGGGAGTATCTGATCAGGGGAAAAGTAAACATGACTACAAATTTGCCACAATTTGGTATACTGTGCTATGAACATATTCCTAATGTATTGCATGGATGTTTAAATACTGTATGTATATGCATGTGTACTTGCACACGTATGTGTGTTACTCACTCTGTGAGGTAGACAGGTACTTGAATAATGGGGTCTGAAAGAAATCAAAGAACAATGTCATGAGAAATATTTAAAAATGACAAAAAAACGTGATGATTTAGAAAACAGTGTTCACGTTTATGTGTATGAACCTTCTCGTAGGGTCCACTTGATGTCCCCTGACTGTTTGGAGACGGCGTGCAGACTACCGTCCAGCGTGGAGACAAACAGGAGGGATTCTGGGAGGGTGACCGATCTGACTCCTCCAACCTGATGGGTCGCCAGCAAGAGGAAGAGAAAGAGAAAGGAACTTAAAACCAGCTGTCTGACAGTCGTCAGGTCATGAACATCTGAGATTTCAGCATAGCTAGACTGTCAGTGCAGCCTGTGTGTGTGCATGTTAGTGGGTGTGTCAGATCCGTCTGGAGTTGACAGCCCAGCTTTGCAGTAAATTTCATCTCCAGTAATTATATTGAGTTCCTCATTTAGCAGGATATCCTTGTCCCTTCCTCCTTCTCCTCCTCCTCCTCCTCTCAAGACTTTACCCTGTACTGAACTTGTCTGTGTTTGTCTGAGAGCGTGTGTGTGTTCACCACTCCCATATTTACCCACTAACGGGTGGTAACTGGCAACACAGAACTGCACAGCACACCACTGAAAGCACCATATCTTTATGGGAAACACTGACTCAAGACATGCATAGAGACGCTCGTGCACGCGCACAGACATTGAAACACACGCACACACAGTGAGACACACACACACACACACACACACACACACACACACACACACTACACACAGTATTAACTTTCTTCCGGCAATTTGGACCAAACGTCCTATCATCATATCATGGCAACTTTACTCGAGCCTGAAATAGACACAGAGGAGCGGTGGGATGCCAGTTGCGGTCTCCGCTGCGCAGAAATAGCAAGACCCAAGCGGTACTAACAACAATAACAGAAACACCCACACACAGTTTAAGGTTACAAACTTTACCTGAAATACTGTGCCTTCCCAGGACAGCAGGAGGAGGAGGAGGAGCAGGCGTCCCACAGCCCCCATGACCCCCAAAACACTTTGCTTCATGGCTGTGAACAAACGGTGGACTAAAGCTATTGAACTAGCAACAGAGGTCGAACTCTCTGTCCATTTCCAGCGCGCGCGTCCATCTGTCAGAGAGTTAGCACCGGCAGTTAAACATCGTTAAAGCCGCGCGAAGAACCAACAAACACGGTGAAAGCTAAGCTAGCAGCACCGCTTTAAATCCATAATAACAGCAACGTTGCCGTTCTTGTCACTTTCCCATATTTCCGTGTTGGGACGGAACCGGTGACGTCAGGAGCGGACTGTCAGCCAGCGGAGGGGGGCGGGTACGATCGTATCCCTGCGCTGAGGCTCAGCCAATAGGAGGAGAGGGTTGGAACAGAAGGGGCGGGGCTATAGAAACGGCTGGAACACGTGGAAACAGACAGCAGGGCAGTTGTGAGCGCAACAAGAGCGGCTTTTTGTGCAATAGAAAGTGGTGGAGTGCGTCATTGTCTGTTCACTCTCCTCTTACACTCCCTACAGCACTGGGACAATGTAACTTAGTACAATTACTCAAGTACTTTACTTACAGTCAAAGTACTTGTACTTTTCTTGAGTATTTCCATTTTATGCAACTTTATACTTCTAGTCCACAACACCTCAGAGGCAAATATTGTACTATTTACTCCTCTATATTTGTCTGACAGCTTTATATGATCAATTATATACAATATTTATTCCTAGATGTAGTAGAGTAAAAATATGCCATGGCATGAAAAGACTTGAGTAAAGTACCTTGGAATCTGTACTGAAGTACAGTAGGCCTACATTAGTAAATGTAATCAGTTACACTACTTTCCACCCCTGACTTTCCCTTCAGTAGATTTTAGAAGGAAATATTGTACTATTGACATTTTATTTCCTTATTTTTCATTTGGCAGGTAGTGACATTGCAGGTAAATAAATGAATATAATTTTACAAAATATAATGGATTACTATTGATTTCCTGTATAATTAATAATACTGTATTCATTATTAATTATATACAATATTTCCATCTGTGATGGAGTAGAAATATACCATGGCATGAAAAAAACACTCAAGTACCTCAAATTTGTACTCAAGAAAAATACTTGACTATATGTAATTAGTTACACTCCACTCCTGACTTTCCCTTCTCTAGATTTTAGAGGGAAATATTGTACTTTTGACATTTTATTTCCTTTTTTCATTTAGCAGGTAGTGACATTGCAGATAAATAAATGAATATAATTTTACAAAATATAATGGATAACTATTGATTAACAATAAGTTCATATCAAGTATACTATGTTTTAGGTATTGTATATAATAAAAAAAAATACTGTATTTATTATTAATTATATAAAATATTTCCCTCTGTGACCATGTAAAAATATACCATGGCATAATAGGAAAAGACTCCTCAAATTTGTACCCAAGATAAATACTTGATTGTATGTAATTTCCACCCCTGACTTTCCGTTCACAAGATTTTAGAAGGAAATATTGTGCTTATGACATTTTATTTCATTATTTTTCATTTGGCAGGTGGTGACATCAAAGGTAAAAAAAAACTGAACTGTACATTAAATTCATATCAAGTATATTATGTTTTGGATATTGTATATAAAGCAATTGACTGTATGTAATTAGTTACTTCCCACCCCTGACTTTCTCTTTATTAGATTTTTAAGGGAAATATTGTACGTTTGACTTTATATATCAGGTGGTGACTTTGCAGGCTAAAATTTACATAATTTTGTAAAACATAATGGATTATTTACAGTATATTCAGTTTATACTATGTTTTGGAAACAAAACTATGCTTTTACTTGCTTTCCTTTTACCTTTATTTTGCCTAAGTCCTTTTTATAATAAATTTATGCTCTGAAAGAGGTCATTCTGCATCTTAAGTACTTTTATTTTGATACTTGATTCCAGTGTCAATCAAGTTGATTAATGAGGAGTGTGTCTGACGTATATATTATGTATTTAATTTGATGCACCGAGGCTAACTGGGTGACTATGTGTTGTAATGTGTTTATTTTTATTTTGGTAATTCTAAGTTGATTGTATGTATGTGTATGCTGACCCCTAGCTCCAAGACAAATTTCTCTGAGGAGACCAATAAATGAACTGAACTGAACTGAACTGAAGTACATTTTGGTGTTAATACTTCTGTACTTTTACATAGAGATGTACTGTACTACTTTCATAAAGTTGGAGGACTCATCAAATTCTCATTAAAGATAATTTTGTGAAAATCAAATCAGTAGAGGACAAGATATCCTGACTTAAAGCTCATTATGTTGGACCAAGTTTCAAAATATTTGATCCAGCATTGTCCAAAATATAACAAAAGCATTTATTAATTAGACCCTCATTACCTTGTAGACACTCACTCCTTTCAAAACATATGCCCCCTGTTTGTTCAGCCTTTCCTTATAATTTGCAAGTCTCTTGAGATTTGTTAAAGATAAGTCATATCTAAGCCTAAACTGATATTCTAAGAGATGATCAAGGTCCTCCTGAGCTACGCAAGAAGTAATGCAACTGTTTCCAGGGGCTGAGAGGTACTCTCCGTACTATTAACCTGACTTTACCTTAAGTTACTCGCATTACACTTTTATATTGTGGTATTTTTGGTCAAGATGTGTGAATACTTCTCCACATGCACAGTAAAAGTAGAAAAAGAAAGACAGACATTTGCAAAAACACTTTACTTCTCTGCAACATGTTTCCCTTCAGAGAGATGTCAGCTAACAGTTAGCCCCAGTCCTTTCCCTTTGACTTACCAAAATACTATTCACAAAATACGATTCAAAGTGCCTTTCCACGGGGGAAACAGACTGGGATAATGCAGCTTGTAAGCAGGTGTGCTTCAGATATGAAATGATGAGAACAATAAAATAATACGGGCAGGCACTTCAGTCATTTGAGGTATGCACAGAACAAATAAAACAAACAGCATCATAGACTCGTCTTTAAAGGCATTTGCTGGCTGTGTGCAGGTAGTTGAGGTTTGGGCTCCACACACAGTGCAGTGCCCAGGCCTTTGGCTCTCGGTGGTCTACTGGTGGAGCATGCTGTCAGGTTTGGGATAGCCAAACAGCTTAAAGTCGGGTTCGTACAGCCTGTACAGTTCTCTCCTCATTGTCATGGGAATCTGCGCAAACCAGTCTCTTTCCCAGCTGGCCGCAGTTCGGTTTCGAGCCCCTGAAGGGAAGCGTACCAGATGATCCACCTCCAGAAGCTTCAGCAGGTGCTCCGCGTCTGTTTCCAGGGTTTCTAGTCGTCCGACGAAGTCATACTTCACCTGGCATGGATGGCACAGACGGTACACCTGAAACACACACAAAGCAAGTCTTCAGTTTTAAAAGTGCATCAGTTTGGGCGTATGTTTGTGACTTTGTTATACCTGCTTTCTCCATAGCTGTTTCTAACTTGTGTGTGTGCACATATCTTGGTATACATGAAAAACAGGTCACACAACTCGTCTCCTGTTCTGTGTTTATTACCCCAAATGTTTATGGCTACACCGCCCTCCTCAATAATTATATGAATAGCAGAAGTAGAAGATAAAGAGACAGAGATACATGAAAGAATAAAAAAAAAATCTAAAAATTAAAATCAAAAATCAAAAAAGATAAGTGGCATATTATCATGCCAGAACAATGTGCATGCTGAAAAATGCCAGCATTCAGACTCAATGGTGAGATTGTTTGAGTGTGGAATTGATTGATGCAGTTGTCCAACAATACAACACAGGAAAAAAATAGCACTCACGACCAGAAAAGAAGAAACGAGCTTCTCACAACCAGAAACTAGAATTACAGCCTCACACTTGTATGACTCCATGCACCAGTCAAGTTGCAGTTACAGATTTTATCCATGTCAGTGAAAACATACATGCTTCACACACATCCTACCTCTAGCAGCACAGAAGATAATAATATAATCATAATAAACCTTACTTATAAAACGCTTTCCAAAACAAAGTTACATACACAGTTATCATGCTTTACATGATTGATCCCGGATTTTTAAAAAATGCAGGATTTAAGCAAATAAAATCAGACAATTTAAAGAAATACAAAGAAACAATAAAGATAAAATACCATTACTGAAGCAGATAAGCAAAGCTGGCAACTAACTGCCCTGCACTGACGTAGGTATGAGGCATATAAATTGCACAGAGGAAGATCAATACAACAGCACAGTTTCAAGATGGGCACCCATGATTAGTGTCACCAATTCAGTACCTGACCAAATGTCTCCCTTCTGTTCCTGATATACTGTATGATGTTGAATAATGACCAGAAAAGTGTTTTTGCAAAATATTATGATGTCACAGTGAAGTTGACCTTTGACCATGTCATCGCTTCATCATTATATCCTATTAGACATTTGTTTGAAATTTCTGTCATAATTAGCAAATTAATTCTTGAGTTAAGACTCTTCTTGAGTCATGGCTAAAAAACATGCTTCCTGAGGTCACTGTGACCTTGACCTTTGACCTTCAACCACCAAATTCTAATCAGTTCATTCCTGAGTGCCAAATTTGAGGAAATTCCCTCAAGGCCTTCTTGAGATACTGTGTTCACAAAAATGAGACAGATACAAGGTCACAGAGACCTTGACCACTGACCACCACAATGTAATCAGTTGTTTTTGAGTCAAAGTGGACGTTTTTGCTAAATTTAACAAAAATTCCCTCAAGGTGGTCTTAAAATATCCAATTACAAGAGTGAGACGTCACAGTGACCTTGACCTTTGACCTCTAACCACCAAATTCTAATCAGTTCACTCCTGAGTCCAGGTGGAAGTTTGCAAAATTTGAGGAAATTCTCTCAAGGCCTTCTTGAAATATCATGTTCACTAGAATGAGATGGATACAAGGTCACAGAGACCTTGACCATTGACCACCAAAATGTAATCAGTTCATCACTGAGTCCAAGTGGACGTTTGTGCCAAATTAAACAAAAATTCCCTCAAGGTGGTCTTGAAATATCCGATTACAACGGTAAGATGGATAAGGTCACAGTGACCTTGACCTTTGACCTATGACCACCACAATCTACTTAGTTTGTTGTTGAGTCCAAGTGGAGATTTGTGCAAAATTTGAAGAATATTCCTCAAGGCTTTCTTGAGATATCTCGTTTACAAGAATGGGACGCACAGACTACCTAAAAACGGGCCTCCAGCCTCGGCTATCACCATCTCGAAGGCATAAAAAGAAACAAGAGCTTCTCACAACCAGACAAAAACAGAAACAAGCTTCTCACAACCAGAAAAAATACCCAAAAAGCATTGGCTCCAACAACAGCTGCCAAAACAAAGAAATATTCATATTGGAATTTCTCACTGTGATACATAAATATCCTGTATATTAAATGCCAAAACAGTGCAATGTCAACATCAGAGCAGAGTGTATGTTTCATAGAATTACTGCAGTATGAAGTATAAAACTGGGACACACAAAGTGCAACAATCTTAGGTAATAGCAAGAACTCTGTGTTATACTGGTATTGTCTTTCAAAAAAATGATGTGAAAGTGGAATACGACCAATAGAGGGGGAGAGCATGCACATAGCGAGCTCATAAAATCCAGTCATCTCATAAATAATATTATTGCTGTGTGAGACGAATACCTGCCGCCAGTGTTCATTGAAGATACTCTCCCTCTCCGTCTCTGGATCCAGCAGGTACGTGATAAACTGCTGAAATGTTGGTTTGATTCCTGCTGCGAACGCCTCAGCCGCTGTCGCTGGCAAACTGCCCGACACATTACCATAACGATGCAGCATGACAGAACCAAACTGCTTGTAGAAGTCCTCATTAGGCCTGTAAACACACACAAATACACACAATTCAAGAATGATAGGACTGCTGTTTGATCAAAAGTGAAGGCTTTCCCTCAGCCTTGCCCTCAACTCAAACGCATCCACAGTCACACACACACACCCCTCTGTCTAACCATTCACTAATGGACACTTACTTTCCAAACTTGTTCCTGAAGGCTGAGATAAGACGAACAAAAGGGTCTCGTACAAACAGAAACTTGGTGTAGTGCTGGAGCTTGAGTGCCATCAGGTGGCGGGAGAGAGAACCATAATGGCGCCAAAACCTGGGAAAAGACACAAAAGGCACACAACACCATGACAGCAGATCTTAAGTGTAGTGACTGAAAGGCTTTGAAGTTTTAGCTGTGTAGTCTCGTCCAGTACTTAAAATATTTGGTGATGTTACTAAATGACAACAAGCCAGATCAATAATTTCAATAAAAATAACTTGTCATATTTGCTGAAACTGTCACTTTATCATGACAGTAGTGCATGAGACAAATCATGTTCCTCGGCCCCACAAACTGCTTCTTATGGCATTTCTGCATGCTAACATAAACTAGGGCTGCACAATTAATCAAAATATTCTCAAAATCACAACATGGCCAAGTTCAATATTTAAACTACTGGAGCTGCAATTTCTGATAAAAGGTAAAATGTGCCATAACATACCATTATAATGAAGCACTGAAGTTCTACAGGGATGCTATAAATCATATTCCAGATGTAAGGGAACATGCTTGTTTGGTACAGACCCCTACAGAAATCACACCTTCATCACTGCTGTAAAATGAAATACAAAAATTACCATTCCAACTAAAATCGCAACTCATATCGCAATATCTGTCAAAATAATTAAAATATTAACTTTTTTGCATATTGTGCAGCCTGAACAAAAACAACCAATCAGAGCTGAGGAGGCTCTGCAGCTGTTAATCTCTGCTCCCAAACTGTGGTCAAACTGTTAAACCAGGCAGTGCTGATCAAATATAAATCAAGATACTGTTTCTGCATTGCCTATTTTTCATCTCAAGTGTTTTGAAAAACCTATTTTAGTGTACTGTTTAGCTGTAAAATGAGAAAGTTGGTCTGGCAGGTGGGTAGTGGGTGCTACTTGTTGTTTCACTTGACTGTTTCCAACATGGCAGCCAGGTCACAAATGGTAAATGGTAAATGGACTGCACTGGACTTGTATAGTGCCTTTCTAGTCTTTCGGCCACTCAAAGTGCTTTTAAACTATGTCACATTCACCCATTCACCCACACGTTCACACACTGGCGGTCGAGGCTACCATACATGGTGCCACCTGCTGCTCAGTAACCATTCACATGCTCTCACACACTGATAGAGAAGCCATCAGAAGCAATTTGGGGTTCAGTATCTTGACCAAGGATGCTTCGTCATGCAGACTGGAGAAGCCGGGGATCAAACTGCCGATCTTCCGATTGGTGGATGACCCCCTCTATCTCTGAGCCACAGACACTGCACTTTCTTATTTCACAGCTAAACACTACACTACAATATGCTTCTGCAAACAGAATCTTGATTTATATTTGATCAGTTCAATGATTGACATGATTGACAGCTGCATTAGAGACTCCTCTGCTCTGATTGGTTGTTTTCCGTGAGCTGTGGTAGATTCTAGCAAACGCCATTAGATGCATTAAGAGGAGGAGGGGTGTTTTTTTCCACAGATTATCTGTCTCATAACATACTGTGTGGACGTGGTGACAGTTTCAGCAAACATGACAAGAAGTTGTTTTTTTTTTTTTTTAGAAAAGTTACCAACTGCAGCTGTAAGAGGGAAAATATGTCTTGTACATCAGTGCAGATACAAAGACATATGTTGAGATACTCATATCCAAACACAGACAGCTCCTGAGAGGCAGAGAAAGGTCTGTCTGTGCTGCAGCACCAGCTCCCCCGCCTGTCGTTTCCACTCTCCTCTTCCAAGTGTCCACTCAGTAAATAACTGCTTAGCTCTCGGATAGCTTCTCAAACACGGTTTCAGGAGAACTGAATATCTAAGTGTTGTTGTAGGACTGTGTGAAAAAGGAACACCATGTACCTTTTCATTAATTACCAGCCCTCTGAAATAGAAGTGGAGACAGACTCGCAAAAGAGAGAAATCAGACACTAATTTAAAAACTGTTTCTTACGTCCTGGCTCTACAACCTGATTTTTTGGTAAATTTCCTTTGTTGTCATTGTGGGGCGGAGGTGTGTGGTTTGTTTGGCATTCCAGTCTTGTTTAGACACATATTTCAGTCTCTGTGTCTCACCATTGACTTGTTAGAGGGATTTTTACTGAGTTGTTAAAGAAATTACAGAGGGGGGCTTGGTCTCTGTGTAGGAATTCAGTTTGTGGAGGCAGCATGTTTTCTTTACAACAGGTCTTTCTTTTCCAACTCATTGTTCTGTCTTACAATACTATTCAATATGTTGGAGACATATTCCTTCTTGTGTGGTACAGTCAAACATTTTTGCCCAAATATAATAAACACCACATAAAATTATCTTGTTAGTTAGAAAAGTAATATATTTATGGTACACATAGTACTTTGAGATTTGTCACTTGATGCCTCTTGAATCCTGATGAGCATCTGGAGGTATCACAATTAATTTTTCCTCATTAATTGATGCTTGATTGGAGGAAGCATTAAAGAGGAACACCACCTGAATTAAAAAATTCCCATGATATTTCTATGGCCGAGGAAATTTCTCTCTCTCAAACCTAGAAACCAGAGAAGTAAGTCTCAAACTTGTGATGTCATAGGACTAGGGTTACAGCGGTATACTGGTTTTAAGGTATACCATGATATAAAACTGGCGGTTATCATACTATGTACATTTGATTATCTACTATATTGTAAAAAATGCAACTGGACCAAGAATCTCAACTTTATTTTAGTTATTTAACAGGGAGACTTTTTACACATACTTCCATTTTTTTTAATGGTTTTAAATGGTACGGTTGCAACATTCAATCTCAACTTTATTTTAGTTTTTACACATACATCAATTTTTAAAAATGGCTTCAAGTGTCAATAATAGCAATAAAATGTTCAAACAAAAATAACCCTTCTCTTTTCATTCCTTTAAGGGTCATTTTGTTATATAATAATAATAATAATAATAATAAAAATTAATGAAAAAAAAACAACTATTACCATGATACCGTGAAACTGTGATATTTTATGTGACAGCTATTGTACCATGAAAATCTTATACCGTTGCAACCTTAGATAGGGTATAAGGCCTGACCTGCTCCATTGACAATGAATGGGAGCCTGATTTTGAGGATCCACAGAATGTTTGTTTTCTGTTTTTTTGCTCCCAAAAAACCTTTATTCTATTGTAGTGATCTCAGCTCTCGGCAGATCTCAACTGTCTTAAACCATAGGAACGACATGTATGAATTTTTACAATGGGCGTAGGTCCCCTTTAAAGATAATACCATCTAAGATGATTAGAAGTGCAACTGTTACACATAATAAACTCAATTTCAAAGCAGACACATCTTGTACCATTCTGCAATTACAGATAAATCAAACATGGGTTTTTAAGGGTGAACCTGATTTTTAGACTTGATTTTTAGACTTTAAGACTCCGTAACTTCTAATGTGAATGTTTTTAGATTTAAAAAAAAAAAGTATTCAACAAAAGTAAATTACAAAGAGATTTAGTAATTCTAAGAGTTATATGCATGCAGTGTGGAGAAGATTTTTTAACATCACTTAGGGAGATATGATTTAAAAATAAAAATATTCAGAATTTTTTTTTCAGGTGGCTTGTCAAAAATTTCTTCAGGGGTAAGGCGGCACTAGAGAGATTTGGATTTACAGTATGACCATATTCCTGGTTGTGACTAACACCTACATATAAACGAGAATTTAATGGGTAACATCTCCTCAATTCGGCTCTGTGACCATTAGGGGTGAGGATCACCAACGGCCTCATTATAAAATATTATCATGATACTTAAGTCATGATACAATATTATTGAGATTTTAAACATTTTGCAATATGCCGTAAAATATATTGTGAAATGTTGTGATTAAATACATTTTTTCTACTACTACCCCAAAGGAAATCTTTATTGACTGATCTGTTTTGGTGAAGTTTTTAATCTGTTCATCTCAATGAATCATTTCTATTGCAGCAAAATGTATCTAGTGAACTGAAAAACAATTGATTGTAGTGTTCTGGCGGGCAACCAAAGGTTTTATCTATATTTGCAATATTGATAATAGATATGATAAAAAAAATAGATCGATACTTGGCATCTGTGTATCGATTACATATTGCCATGCAAAATATCCCGACACCATGCTGTATCAATTTTTACTCCCATCCCTAGCAAGCATACACATATCTTTGTGTGTGTGTGTCATACTTGGCAAAAGTGAGGTGGAGAGAGGAGTTGTGTACGATGTCAGGAGGTACAGCCTCTGGGTCAGTGTAAGGTTTTCCCGAGGAGGGCGAAATCAGAGACTGAGACAGAACCACCATCACTCTCTTCCAGTTGGTGCACGCCACCTGTACGGAGAACAGTGACGGAGGGACAGAAAAAGGAAAGACAAGGAGTCCAGACAGACATGACGGACCACGAACATCAGTGTGTGAGCAAGTGTGTTTTGACTGGTTGCAAAATACTAAAAGAAAAAAGCATTTTTTAGATGTTTTTTGTCTTTCTTGCTTTTTTTTCCTCACACTTCCATCCACACACAGTGAACTCACCCACTACCCACATGCTCACACAAGTCCGCACACACACACACACACACACACACACACACACACACACACACAAGGCAGCTGTACCTTGGGAACGTAGCAGTAGATAATCTGGTGAGTGTCATCCACTATCAGGTGATCCAGTTCCCTGTTGGGGATCTGCTCAAATGCCCGAGTCCTCCCTGGGAATTCAACGGCATCCTTTCCTGAACACACATCCATGATACTCTGCTTCCTCGCCTCCTGCTCCCTATCATCCGTCCACTCCTCCTGTGTATGCTCCTCAGCTGCTCCACCTGTCTTCTCAGTTACCAGTGTTGGACTGGGAGCAGTGGTGAGGACAGTAGAGAAAGAACCGGTCTTGGCTCTGCTGGTGGACGTGGAGTGTGAGGGCCCGGTGGTCGTCCGAGGGTGAAGCGACTCACGTTTGGGCTCCTGCAGCGGGTAGAGGTTGAAGCCCCCGACATCGTCCCAGTACACAATGATCAGCAGAATCATGAACAAAGACCCCAGGATGAATGCCACCCGCAGACCACGCCATGTTCCCATGGTTATACTCAGTCCAGAGCCGTGATTGGTGAAGAAAAGAGGAAGAGGTTATCTCAGCTCCATGGCGGGTGGCTATCTATCGCAGAAGAGCACACTTCCTACTTGCAAGCTGCAACTGAAAGAAACAGGAAATGTTACTAAGAGCCCAGTTCCTCTTTTGCTGTCTAAATGAAGTAAAATGATTAATCAGCCATAAACTGATTTATTCTTAGACGGTGAAATATAACATGGCGTCTTCAGTAGCTCCGCTTCAAAAAACACAAACTGGCAGTTCACCAGTGTATACACAAGTACATTTACTCAAGTACTGTATGTGGACCATTTAGAGAGGAATATTCCACTTTTTAATCGAATACCTTTTTTACATATTTGCTGAAGAAATCTGAGGCACTCAAGAGGGTTATTATTTAAAAAGCCTTTAATATCTGATGGCTATTTAGTCATAGTGGCAGTTAAAAACATGCTTCCACGTTTCAGCCATTACGGCTTCATCAAGTCAAGCACCCTCATTCACACTTAAGCAGCACTCCATGTGAATGAACACCCTTGGCAGTTACTAGTTGCTCTGAAGAGCAAGATTTAACAAAGCCTACAAAATAAATGATGATCACGATGCAACTACCCAGCCGTATAGGAAGTATTTAAAGTTCCACCGTGACCAACTTTTGCAAGAATCTTCCTGTTACAAATCAAAAGTTAAATTCATGATGAAGTAAAAGTAAAACACACCTTTGCGCAGTTTAATACACTCAGCTGTTTTGCTGCTACAACTTTACTGGTATAATCAGTAGCTTACAGTGGCTAATGTTAGCAAACCCTAACTGTAAAGACTGCTGTTTAACTGGCATTACTGACTCTTTTCTGCTCATACTACTGTTACACTAAATTTTAACATTTTCTATCCCCCTGTTTTTCCACTCTTGACCACAGTTGGCTCCACTCAGCAAAAGCTACATGGACTTTTTTAAAAAAAAATACTTAAGCAATAATAATCTGTTCATATCATACTCAGGGGGCATTCTGTAGCCTAATAATACTTTTTATAGTATATTTGATGGCGAATGTAACATAAAGCTCAATTAGAGACCTGGGGTCTCATTTATAAACATTGCATACGTGCACAAAATGAGGCCTGAAAGAGGCATACGTCACTTCCCGCACAAAAGTTGTGACCTTAAAAATACACTTAATGGGAGGACCTTTGACCTATGCTTACTAACATCATTTTGGAGATGGGAAATTGGCAATGCAGATGGTGAGGTGAAAGCCTGATTGTAAGAAACTGTCAAATATGTTTTGGTGCACACCATTTTGGCTTTTGTCCGTAGATACAGTTTTAGTATGGATCCTACCCATTGTTTTATAAATGAGACCCCCGGTCTGGTTCTTTTTTTTATAGACGTTCTTTGAATGTATAAATCAAGATTGTTGGCTACCTCAAATTATGTATCATTCATATTCCTTTAGTCTGCAAAGGTCCTCAGATCATGACTGATATATTATCTGAAGTCTAATTTTTATACAGGTAATATTCATACTGGTTTAAATAAACAATTTAATTGTGTTTCCTGATCTTTGCTGAGCAACAGTTTTGTGTGAAAGCCTGTTGATTTCGGTGATTTAAGCAAATAATAGCCCGGGCTATTAATTGAAGTTTTACAGTATTTGAATGTATTTAAATTTAAGTTTAATTTTGACTGTAGGTCTTTTAGTTGTAAAGGAGCATTTTTATAATGAGTCATGCTAAGCCTCAAAAACTTCTTCCACCACTGGGGTTTCCAGTATTTCTCCAAAATAAAAATATCCTGATATAAGCAGGTCCATTTATTACCCCAGTAAGAAAGAAAGTAAGTAGATTTAGACCTATTAAAGGAACTGTATACTAAATTCCAAGCATCAGAGCCAGATTCAGGTTGAGGGGGCTGAGTTAGCTGCCAACAGTACAAACAAGAGCGCAAACAACCGACACAGTGCTGTCAGAGTTTATGGGGGTGGGAGGTACGCTTCTGCACGACACTGTGATTTGGTTGGGATAATGTTATCAGCTGTATCAGCTGTATGAGCGCAGTGCGGGTGGCGGCAGATAGCTAGCAAGTGGGACACACACAGGGATTTGCATGCAGTAACATGCACATGCCACAGCACCGTCGACCACAACAAGGAATAGATGCTTGGATTACAACACACACAGAAGGAGCGTGACGTCATTCTCAGTCAGGACGCCGTTACTCCACTATGTCTTTACATAGCAAATACTGGTTTGCTGTTAAAAGTGCTCTTATTAGCTTTGTTTCCTACTATTATGTAGCACTTTCTAATAAGCCACCTTTAAAAGTGAACTATAATCAGTAAATGGGAGCTTTCTTAATGGTTAGTGAATGATTTACTGATGCTTTATAGATCAGAAGCCATCAATAAGAAGATTTGGGTTGGCAGGTTGTCAAAAAATTGGATGCTGTTTATTTTCTGTTAAAACATGATCAGATACTTATTTATAATTATTTGAATGCCTTATTTAATAGAGTTCTCCATACAATTCTTGGTTCTACATATTAACAGGGCCTATTAGACTGTAGAGCCAACAATAATTTAGTTCCTACACTCTTACAGTTCACTACAACATCTCTATCATCCACGTTCTTTGTGTACACACAGACAATGATGTACAACATTCCATTCAGCTGCCTGGTCACCATGGCAACAGTAAGCCGTGGCTCTAATTGTCTTACATCCAGTGGTTGGATTAAAGCAATAAAAATCAACATGGAACAAACTGTACTAAACTGGAATGAAATAAAATACTGGCATTAAATCCTGCACATGCGCCCTGCGGTCGGCTGCCTTGCACATGTTCTGTCAAGTGACGTTTACAAAACAGTCATTCAGGCATCAAATCATCTGTGGCTTATAATTTGTAGCAGGCCGGGCAGAGCGCTGGCAGCAGTGTGTAACAGCCTGCAGTGACATTTTTACAAACCAGAAACAAACAAACATAATGAAGAATATTAGTAGGATGATGTTTAATGTCTCGGGGAAGTAAACACAGCGTCTGTAGTTTATGTGACAGGTGGTCTTTTCACTGAAAATGGAAATGCTAAATTAAATAGAGAGGGGGCGGTGTTTATAAATGCCAACACAGTGCATAAAGTAACACACTGAGCACTGTGAGTCAGTGTTCACTTAAATCCACTGATGAATTTAAGGGCATCATAAAGAATGTGGTGGTAGAGACATGTGCTTGTTTTTCTTGAGAGGCCACTGTGTTTGAATAGTTGTTGTTTTATTGTGGATTTTTTGTGTGTTATATGTTGCATTTGTTGCATTTTAAATGTGTTTGATCGTCTGATACCTTGGCCAGGCGTCTCTTGTAAAAGATTTTCAATCTCAATGGGACTTCCTGGTTAAATAAATAATTAAAATAAAATTCTACACAGGCTTGGAGCTTACTGTTTGCAGTAAAACCCATGTTAGGATGTTATTATGCTATTGTTCCATGAGTTCCAGCATTTGTTATGAAAACAATTGTTCCATAATCTTAAAAGCTTTTTTTTTTTTTTTTTTTTTTTTTTACACATTTTAACCCTCTGGAGTCCACGAATGCACCAGTGCATCCAAACCAAGTGACCGATTTAAGATGATGTAGCAGCAAGACACAGCCTCGCCTAGTCTCCGTTCAACTTGTGTCGAAAATGCTAACTTCAAACTATATACCACTTTCAAATTGTGTTGATAGGCTCAGTAAAACCAGACTTGTGATAAATAATTTACGCAATGCTGTTTTTGGAATATTGACGTAACATTTGGTGCAGGAACAAACTTTAAAATTGGACTATTCTAACAAAAGTGTTCGCAAGCAAAATAAAAAATCAAAAAATAACTGTAAAGTCACACAGGTCAAGTTGTGCTGATAAAAATGACACCAAACAAGGTGAACAGTTTTTAAGGTGAAATTTAAAGGTACAATCAAAAGTAGTTAAAAATGGTCGACTACAAAGGGTTAAGAACAATATAAAATTAAAATCAGTGGTGGGCGGAGTAGCTTAAAAGATCCTACTCATGTAAAGCACTGGTACCTTAGAATAACAGCTAATGAAGTTGTAAAAAAAACTCTTGGTAGACAGTGTAATAACATGCTGGCCTGGCACTTGTGGGCTGCTGCAATAATTTCACACTGTGGTATTGTTACTTTTTACTGACCCCAGCTTGTAGTGGATATTAGCCATATTTTTTTCCATTTTGCAGACCAAATCTTCAACTGAATAATTTTAAGTATGTGCTAAAAATGGTTATGACCTGTGTGCATTTACCCAGGGGCCGTGGGAACCTGAGGCTCCGCCCGGGGCGCTCAGCTGTCATAGAGCTGTGAACAAACGGGGCAGTGGGGGCAGCAGCAGCAGCAGCAGCAGCAGCTTCAGTCCGGTGCCTGCCGGAGGGTCTACACCCCTTATTGTCTGTTCCACAAAAACATCTGCTGTCGGAGGAAATAGTGGAAAAAATGACGGTCCTAATAAAACCAGGAAAAACTCCAGACTCAGAGGAGCATAACAGACAGTCCTCTCCCTGCTGCTCATATTTTTAGAAAATTGTTGTTTTTTTCTGTGGTGTTTCTTTCCACTAGGTTTTAAATCTATACTCCACGTTGACTGGAGGGGCCTATTTTAAGACATCAACATCCTCAAGCTCTTGTGGAGACTTGGCACGCGCTATACCTACACACAAACACACGTGCGCAAAGACGCGCAAAAAGGAGAAAAACATTGAAATACTCCGGTGTGAAGTTTAATGCATCTGTGGAGCTCCGTGGCAAGTTTGCAGTGGTTTTCACGGTTATTTTTTTTTTAATGTTGGCTGCCCATGAGGGGAGAGGCCACAGGCTGTTTTATTTCAGTTAATATTTTTTCTTTTTCTCTGTATCACCTCCTCCAAATCCTCGGTCGGAAACAGCCTTAATTTATACAGTACACAGGTTACAATGTGCCCTTTCACCGGCCGCACCGGACACTGTCCCTCTCTCATGCACACGGACACTCTTCGACTCCACACGCAGCAGCCCACGACAGAAAGACTGTTCTTATCTTCCTCCACAGTCTCCTCTGCTCTTCCTCCTCACTATCCCCCTCATCACGCTCCCTTTGAGGTGTAAAGAAAGCCCGGTTCTGTTCCCTTTATGCCCTCCACACCGGGAGCATCACGGCGACAATTAAAGCCAGTCTGAACATGAATCTGTCTGTGTGAGAAAAACACCACCAATAACCCGGGTCTCGGGTTAAATCTTACCCGGCAGATGAGCTTCATGGTGCCGGTCAGTCCGCCCTTTGTCGCCTTCTGCTCGGTGTCCCCCTCTCTCTCTGTCCGTCAGCCCGGTGATGAGACCGGGTGGGCACGACAGGACTGTGGCGGTCTGCACTCTCCAGAATGAAGCAGAGTCTCGCGATATTTGGGAGCCATACAGCAACCTACTCTTCCACACACACACACACACACACACACACACACACACTCATTTTACACACCACACCACTCATGCTGCCGGACTATGCTGTGAAACCATAAACCTGCCTACGCCTATGGCACTGGTGCCCAAAATAAGGTCCTGGGACCCGCAGGCAGCCTCAGAGGGATAAAAACATATAAAATGTTATGCTTAATGCAAATTAAAATACCCATGGTATATCAAAATTATAAGTCATGTTAAACACTAAAATAGTACATTAAAAAAATAAATAGATTAAATAGAATTTAATAAACGAGATTCTAAGTTGTTATTATAAAATAATAAGTTAAAAAACATACATTTTGAATAAAAATAATGATATACTATGAAAAAATAATCACAGCCTTTTAAATAATATTATGATATACTGAGTTAATATTATGAGGCAATATTTTGACTTTTGCCGAACATTTTCATCATGCCTAACATTACATGTATTTTTCTTTTCTTGGCAGAAATGGTTTTCCATAATACACTGAGGTTTAATTTTTATTTTATGTTTTGTTTGTGAGTTTATGGATTTTTGCAACCTCCAATTTAAAACTTTGATTTTGACTCAGTGTCTTTACATGTGACAACATCTGGACCAACAAAGTAATGAATAATAACGTGTCTTTATTTAGAAGTAATTCCCCAGAATAATTAAAATATAAGGTCTTTGAATATAACTTTAAAGACCTTGTTTTTGGATTCTGGTTCAAACTTGGAGCCGCAAAACATGTTTGAGCCTTAAAATGAAGGGAACATAGTCTTAATGAGCATTCATAGAAGAAATAACTGTTATTCATTTCCATTTCATTTTTTGTTAAAGCCACAGGGAGCCACTGGAGTGGAACTAAAGAGCCACATGTGACTCCAGAGCCACAGGTTGCCTACCCCTGGTTTAGGGAGACTTGTGCCCTCAGTATTTCTAAATTCCTGACTACGGCCCTGTTAAGCAGTATAGTGTATGAAACCTGGACAATCATCTCACCAACCCCCCCAAAAGTGCAGAAAACAAGTATTAAATGGATCATGTATAGCCTTAGGCTACTTACAGTAACATCTAATTAAGCATCAGCGGGTTAGTTAATTAAACATCTTGGTCATTTTTTAAGCTTATATTTTTATCGTGTTGCATATAGGTTTTAAGTTATTTCACCTATTTTGCTCCTCTGTCCCTCCATACATGTAGTAAATGAGACATAAAAAATATTAAAAGCAACCACAGTGGTGGAAGAATTATTCAGATCTTTTTTAAACTGCAGAAACACCGTGCTACAAGTAAAAGTCCTGAATTCAAAATTCTATTCAAGCAAAAGAACACAAAATTTGCAAAAAAAATATAAGGCAAAAGTACTCAATGGGCAGCAGAACAGCCCCTGTCAGTGTTATATTACTGTATTATATATTTATAGATTATTCCTGATGCAAATTAGAGATCTTATAGTGATGGGTGGTTATTCCAAGATAATGTGTAATTTAAATGTTTTCTGTGCAAAATCTCAATGTGATAAGTAACTGTCAGGTAAAAGGAAGTGGAGTAAAAAGTACTGTATTTTCTTCTTAGATGTAGTGGAGCAGAAGTAGCCTATGGTAAAACTCAAATTAAGTACATATACATCAAATCTGTAAATTGTATATATACTCAAGCAAAGTTATTTTCTACCACTGTCCAGCACAACACCACCATGAAGTACAGCCTACATAAGAAGTAGTCCAAAAAAAAAAAAGTTGAATATATGGAGATATTTATAGCAGGGCTGTTGTACTGAAATGCATTACTCTGCAGGTGTTTCTACAGTATTTTTCTTTTTACTCTGTATATATGCTGTCTTATTTTCTGACCTTATTTTGTGAGTTATAAAAGTCCAAACATGGCATCATCCATGTTTGAATGAAGAGCTGTCTCCTAATGAGTATTTATAACATCTGTGAGCGGATGGGAAAATGATGGGGTGGCCAGTGTCTCCACATCAAAGGGACCAGGCGGCTCAGCAGCAGTCCACACAACGTTAAGACCACACGGATCCTGTTACTAAAATAAGAGAGAGAGAAATTTCACTTAAGGCATTTTGTCCAGAAAGTAAAGAAGTGTTGGACAGTGCCACAACAAGTTTAGCAGATTTACAGTTTGACGCCTCTCTCTTAGGACCAGGTGGATCAATGTTTGGATAAATTACTGCCAGCTAATGAAGCTGTTTATATATAATATACTGCTTATGTCAAATGGAATTCAGCAGTTTTGACAGGCTGGTACTTTACTTGAGAACTGCCACTCTACACTAATTTATACCTCTGTTCAGCTATATTCCAGACGATGATACTGTACTTTTTACTCCACTACATTTATTTGACAGATATAGCTTTTACATAAAACACATGATAGGCGTCTGTGATCTGATGCAGTACTTTATAACTAATCAGCCCAGTGGTATATAAAGTATCTATAAAAAGGCAGGCTGTAACATCTGAATACTCATATTTGTTAGTAACAAAATCAGAATAATAATTCTCGAACACTCTGAAATGAGGCTTTCTGAGTGAATACTGTGGTTACTTTAAGCTGGCTACATTTTGCTATACTTGTACCTGTGTAAAGTTTGGACTTTTACTTGTAATGGAGTATTTTTCGACCATGTTTTTTCCTCTATTTTTACTCTAGTTAAAGGTCTAGGGCAGGGGTCGGCAACCTTTGCTATCATAAGAGCCACTTTTGACCAAAAATAATTTTCAAAAATCTGTGTGGAGCCACAAAATATATTTGAGACTTTTAATAAAGGTAAAAAGGCCTATTAAGTCTAAATTAGCCTATATTAATAGTCTAAATGATCATTCATTCATGTCTTACCACAAGGTGGCGACTCTACAGGGCACTGTTCATGATTATTTGGTACTTTATCTTTGCAGAGCTGGCGGTGGAAGCAAACAAATCTGTCCGCACACTAGTTAATTCTCTATCTTATTCTGAGACTTTTACTTTTTTGATCTGGCATCCATAGCTAACCAGCTAGGAGGACTCAAGACGAGCCTCTGCTGTGGAGGTTTGGCACAGTTTCAAGGCAAATGTGTCAGGCAGTAGATGTGTTACGCACATTTTAGTTATTTTCATTTGGTTTGGAGGCTTCACAGTTTCACAGTTGGAGAATGCAGGAGTTTCTTTAGGCCTACAACACTGACATATAAAAAATAAAATGTTAAAAAACAAGAACATTACTCATTTCCATGTAATTTTTTTTTGTCAAGGAGCCACTGGAGAGGTGCTAAAGAGCCACATGTGGCTCCTGAGCCTCAGGTTGCCTACCCCTGGTCTAGGGTGTAGGATTTAGGGGGATGTATTTGCAGAAATGGAATATAATATAACAAGTGGATTTTCTTTAGTGAATAATCACCTGAAAAACAGCATTGTTGCATATTTATTTATTTAGAATGAGCCATTTCTATCTCAAGAGGGAGCAGGTCCTCCTCCATGGAGTCCGCCATGTTGCACCAACATGTTTGCCCAGAATGGACAAACCAAACACTGGCTCTAGACAGGGCCTTTCGCATCTTTGTGTCGGCTACTGTAGTTAGCAGCCCCTCTGCGTAGTGAGTTTTTTAACATGAGACTGCTTTAAGCTGTGTTTTTATCAGTTTAAATGTGTTTGTTTTGGAGAGGAAGAGACCTCTGTGGACAATTCAGCTCCTGGTAAAAACTCTGCTGAATGTCTGGGTCTTAAATTATCAGGAAAAAAGTTGAGCAAAGGTTAGCAGGAAGTGGGCTACAGATGGAGAAACACTTAAACATTAAACTTTTATTTAGTGTTCTTACCGCTTTTTATCACCTGGTTCTTATGTTTTGGAGAGGAAGAGACCTCGGACAATCTGGCTCCGGGTAAACATTTCCTGAACAATGAACACTGAAGAAATTCTAACCAGGAGAATTTTAAGCTGGTTGTAATCTACAGTCCTCACCACTAGATGCCACTAAATCCCCCTGAATCTTAGACACTGCTCCTTTTAGGATCTGAGCACTGGCAAAACTAAAAGCAGCATCCTAAATTTAAGTCATGGTTCAGATAGTAACTATGAAGGTACATTTGGGGACTAAACTTTAACACCAAGTTTCCACCTCTTAGATAATGTCTCCTATAAATAAGTTGTTGGTTCACCCTGTCAAACATCCCAGTGAACATCTGTACATACATTAGGTCATGAAGTTAATGAGGTAAAAGATCTCTGCAGTCTATAGAGTCAATATATAGAGTGGTCCATCACTGTCTGACCTCAAATCTCCATTAAGGATTAACTAATGAAGTGAAATGGTGCTGGCACATCAAGAACTAACTGTTCCCTGTATGTCGAGTCTCT
This sequence comes from Epinephelus fuscoguttatus, assembly GCF_011397635.1. Classification (NCBI taxonomy): domain Eukaryota; kingdom Metazoa; phylum Chordata; class Actinopteri; order Perciformes; family Serranidae; genus Epinephelus; species Epinephelus fuscoguttatus. The sequence continues at coordinate 26,498,740 of NC_064754.1, read as the reverse complement.
GCACAATCGCTTTGTCTTCATAACAGTGACACAAATGTTGAATATCAAACTCAAAACTGTGCTGTCATTATGAACTCTGGTAAAACCAACCTGCTAGAAAACGTATCAGCAATCTTTAGAACAGTTTATTTATCCCACACAAAAGAAATTATACTGTGTTTTACTTTCCACAAGCAGACTAAATTACTTGTGAGTCACTGGAGGGACGGCTTGATAAATTTATGAGGAAGACTTTCACCTTAATGACAGGCCAGCTATCCAGGGGAATACAGAGAACCCTGTCATCTTGGCTGCATGAAATCTTTCAGGACCACAAAATACACAGTAGATATGAAGCAGTGACTGACCTATACTTACAAATGTTTTGAACTATGGTGAAAGATAGCAATATTAAAGTCATCTGTGCAGACAGATTTGTACCCTTTAGCACTTCTGAGCTACAATTTAAGGCAGAGTTGCTCAAAGTGCAGCCGAAACATTTAGTGCGGCCCTTCAACTACATAAAATGCATAAATTATGTTTTGATCATCTGCAGTCCTTTTCTTTTTTTAAAGAGATTTTTTGGGGCGGCTTTTGGCCTTTGTTTAGTGGGGCGGATGTGGTGGGCTGTGGGTTACAATTGAGCCTGTGGCTGCTACGTCAGGGACACAGCATTTGTGCATGGGGCACCTGTTCTGCCAAGTGAGCTAGTGGGTGCCCCATCATCTGTGGTCCATTTTAATACTTTCACATTCAATAATGTACATTTAATATGCTGCTCAGGTACTGTTTCAATTTGCGCCCAACAACAAGCGTTTGTTACCCTGGAAATCCAGAGTTCTCGCAAGAGCACAATTTGAATTTGCTCAGCGAGTCACTCTGGCAATCAGTAATGATGCTCATTACCCATGCCGTTGGAGCCGAGCTGCACCAATCACATCGGTGTATCTGATATAGGCGGGACAGAGGTGTGCTAAACAGATGACAACAGCGCTGCAACGACGAAGTCTGGAATCAATCAGTAAACATTGCAAGATGGCTACGGATGAACACCAGCTGTTTGAAACGGCTTTGGCCGCTACAACGAACGAGTTAGACTTGGCTTTTTCTCTAAAAGAGGAACAGAAGGCAGCGCTCGAATCTTTCCTTTGCAAGAAGGGCGTTTTTGCTGTTTTGCCGATAGATACATCAAGAGTCTAATCTACCAGTTAGCTCCACTGGTAGCCAAGCTCTGGATACGTCACCCCGTGTATTGTTCTGATTGGTCGTAGTGTTATCCAATTGCGTGCAGTGATATTTTCAAAGCACGCTTGGTGCCGCCCCTCGAGTTGGGCCATTTGCATTACTCATAGCCAGACCCTAAATCTTTCTAGATTTGGGTCTGGATTTTCAGGCTAAGCGTTTGTAAGGTTAGGAATGGCAGCTTGCGGCATGTCGCAACTGTTGCGAGATTACATACTTTGAGCGGTACTATTGCAGATATCTTAAGTTAGCGATTTATGTGGACTACTGCAGTTTAAAGGTCCAGTGTGTAGGATTTAGTGGCATCTTGTGGTGAGATTGGAGATGGCAACCAACTCAACTCAGTGGGGGACTCTGTGGAAGACGACCCACTCCATATGTAGGAATAAATGGCTCATTCTTAGGTAACAAAAAAATCAGTGATTCTTATTTTAAGATGATTATAAAGTAATGAAAACATACTGTAGTTATGAATATTATACACCATACACTATGTCCTTAAATTCTACACACTAGGACTTAAATGTGGAAATGAGATGGAAAAGCCAGCAGAGCAATAAACGCTGTATGGTTGAGCAGAAAGCAGGTCTCAGGAAGTGTATTAACTTGCTGAGCCTAGGAGGAAATGCCTTATCTGCAAACAGCTAAATTCAGTGCTCACGGAATTCAATGTTAAATGCCATTATGGGCCCAAACACAAATCCTACAACCTTCTTTGTGACCGGCAGTGTTTGTGCTTCAGTGCAACCACCTGAGTTAACTAAATTAACTGTATTTTGTTTGTTTATTTTTGTCTTCTGTGAATCATTTGTGCAGATTATATATAAAGTACTCTTACTGGCCGTTTACTCGCAGAGCTTCTTCTTCTTGGACAACAGAAGATTCCCTCTTCAATAAAGAACCAAACACTAAGTCAGGTAGTATTGTGTTTGAATGTTTATTTAAAGTTATTCCCACTGCGCACCCCCCCCTCCCTGTGTGAAAGCCTAGTCTGAAAGGAGGAGGATACAGGCCACTATAGCGCCACATCAGCACATTTATAAAGAAGGCTACTTGTTTAGTCACAACACCTTCACCCCCCACTGGTTTGGCACTCTGTGCTGCCCTGTGATAACACACTAGCATGATGAGGCTAGTTCATAAAACAACCCTTGGAGAAAGAAGGTCCAATAAGAGACGGGGCTGAGATTAGACAGGGAGTGACTCCAATTAATGAATAGAAAAAAAAGGAGGCAGTATTACTGAATGTCAAGTTCCACAGAGAAAAAAAAAATACAGGGTTGGATGATGCTGAGAGACAGAGAGAAAATATTAAATACAAAGTATCGTCTCTCTCGTCCCTCGATGTGGCTGCTGATCCGCAAGGCGTGCTTTGATGATGTCACTAAAGTTGAACGTTGAGGCTTGTGAACCCCAAAATTCACAGCGTGGTCGTCGTCCTCCAATCAATGACGCAGTTCCTCTCTCCTCCTTCCACACAAAAATGGATGGACTGAAAGAGAAAGAATGACACATTACATACAGATGGAGAATATTTGTGTGTATTTACATTTTGGGTGTGATATTGTATCGTGATGAAACCAGTGATTTACACCCCTAATCATTATACAAGGCAGACTCAAGAATGTGACGAATTCTTCCCGGATGTTGTCAAATAATTGTGTTTTGTTCTATCTCTTTCTCTGAGCACACACACAAGAACAACTTTCATTCATAAAACTGCAGCTGCACGACAAATGAATGACTTGGTTCACAAAAGTTCAGCCATTTTCCACTGAATAGACATTTTCAATCAGAGACACTGTTGTGATTTGCAGCTGCTTTTTCAGAGCAGCACATTCTTAATTACATTCACCTCTGTAGTACTGGGCAGAATAATCATTTCTAAACCTCAAGCAAATAAAACTGAAATCATCTACACGGTCAGACACAATAGAGGGTAAATGTGAAAATATCTTTCAAGTAATTTGGGCAAGTCGACCCTTTAACTGGAACTAAAAATGGCAAAAGCAACGGCTGACTGAAAACTACACAATGACACAAATAAAAATAAAATATGTTTTTCACGTGCAAGTGTTACCTGCGTAGGGGACTACAGATCTCCAAGGGGAATGATTTCTTCGTTGATAAAAAACTCAATGGTCTCCTCCTCCCAGTCGTCCACATTGCTGTCCAGCTCATCAGTGTCCACTCCTGGAAGACACAAACAAACGTCAGCAATTCTCTTAATTAAAGACCATGGAGGGAGACAAGTAAAAGGTTGGTGAGAGAGAATTCCCACCTCCTCTGAGCTCGAGGCGAATGCTCTTCTGTTCCAGATAGGTCTGCTGCGCTGTCTCTCTGTAGCGACGGTAGTCCTCCATCATGGACCTGCGCTTGTCCACCAGCTCCTACTCACAAACCACACACATAAAAAATTCAGCTTCACAGCACAGTGTAATGTCTGCGAATGTAAACATGCAGGCTGTATCACTTCTTATTCCTAAAATCTCTGAAGTGTTAAAGGGGCTCCATAAATAGTTTGTCTTTAATATGGAAACTACAATTATGCTACAATAGATCTAGGGAACTTTAAAATTTCATCTCAAGGCACAAAGATTATTGAACCACAACTTCAAATGTGCTTAAACACACAAACTTGAATCATACTGTATGTTAACACTGTTTGAACTGGATAATGAAGGAGGAGAAAATACAGGAAAGCAGTTGTGAAAGATGCACTCCCAACAAACTACAAAATACAAGGTTCAGAGAGGTGTACAGAGACATCATTATCTGTATCTGTTCAACCAGCTAACACACTAGGCGTTTGAATCACTACTCAGCAAATGACACCTCCTCCTAATGCTTTCTCAGCCCACTGAACAAGTTAGTGAAACCCTTGGGTATAAATAATATCTGTTTTTAATCGAGTCATTTATGCTTTCCGGCATAAAATATTCAGATGCAGGTACATTCCTACGTGAAGATATAGATGTGAACAGTTTGGATCAGGTAAAGACATTAACAGGTCAAACCTTGGAGGCCTTGGACTGGCTCAGACGATCCTTCTGCTCAAAGATCTTGGAGTATTTCTTAAGATCCTTCTTGATCATCTGAAAAAGGAAGAGGATGATATTTAGTGCAAAGAAAGGTTTCACAGCCACATATAAAATAAAAAAAATATGGCAGTACAGTAGCAAGTAATGTGCTGCAACAGTTCTCAGGATGTATTTGTGAGCCTCAGATCAGAGTTAGAATCAGGAGCTGCGAGTGCAGTGTCAGAAAAGTTATTTAGTTTGTCATCACTGGCTCTACACACAGACACAGACACACACAGTAATAGGCTTGGGCGAAATCAATATACACATGCCTTTCTAAGGTTTCACTGGGGTATACACTTCATGACGGTACTTGTGTGGGGTGCTATCTGCTACCCACCCACCAGTGAGTTCGCTACATTCCACAAGTTTTTTCAGTCTAATAAAGGAACAATGTAACCCATGGGATGCCAGGAAAATAGGTGTAGGAATATTTCTTACACCTACTTCTGTATTAAACAAAGAAATACTGCAGTACACCTTCTGAATTCACCAAACTAAGACTGGTTTAATTGCTTTGTTAACTCAGTGAAAAACACTTTATTCAAACTCGACCGACACACAATAAAACTCACCAAAACCGTCTTAGTGTTCCCGCTGTTCCAATAATCATGAACTCTGGTTTGATCAAAATAAACCCTTGATTCACTGATTTAGATGTGAAAATATGCTGGTTTCCCAGCAGTCTCTCTCTGCAGTTGCTTGCGGGCTGTTTACAGCCCTGTAACATTTTCGCCACCACTTTCAGTCGCCATGTTTGTCAGCTCAGTTGCCTGTTACAACAGGAGAGACTGACCTCTGTTGGCGCAGCAAGTGTACTACATATAATACATCCTCAATACAGCCTCTCCATATGAGTTTAATAGAAAGATGTGTGCCTGTATTTTTGACGGACTTGAAAATCATGCCATCAAAAGTTTGAAATATCCTCAAAATAATACCATGATACCACCCAAGCCCACTCAGTATATACAAAGAGATAAAATGGTACCTTGATCTGGTCTGCACTGAGCAGGGTGGGGGGTCTGGGTCTCCACAGCAGCTGACAGAAGCGGTCCTTGTTGTTCTTCTGAAGAAGACGACCCTGGAACGTCCACAGCCAGTACGCATTGTCCACCTAGACACACATAAAAGGTGGTTGTGAGTGCAGGTTCTGTATGAAATTTTCCACCCATTAATGTTCATTTGGTCTGGCAGGGAAAAAAAAGACAAAATTATATGTGGCGTCACAAAGCAGCACGTACCTTGTGGCTCCACCAGGAGACGGAGGTGACCACATAGCGACCAGTTGGGTCCCACTCTACGTCAGAGGCCATGTAGTGCTCTGCTATGTTCATCATGGTGCAGTCTGACGTGTCCACAAAGGCAAGAGCTCCGTTCATACTGCGCACATACAGGAAAATAGATTATACCCAAACACACACAAGATACTGTTCAACTGACGCACATAAATTTAAAATACTGTGAGCCTCAGATCAAAGTTAGAATCAGGAGCTTAGCTCTCATACGAGGTGTCAGAAAAGTTATTTAGTTTGTCATCAGCGGCTTCCTGTGTCTGTTAATCACAGAAATAAAAATACACAGAGAGAAAGAGGGAGGTTTCACTAACCTCCTGAGTCCAGCCAGCACCAAAAACTGTCCCTGGGGGCTCCAGAAGATGCTGTTGGCCTGCTGCTTGTCGAACATCTCTGCAGGAAAAAAGGACAAAAAGTGTCACATACAGTGCTCCCAGATGGTGCAACACAGTGTCAACAGGGCAGTTAGCATACGTCTGTCTGATCTACTCACTTATGAGCTCGATCTTGCCGTTGTTTTTGACATGATAGAAGGAGACGTTGATTCTGGGAGACTCTCCGTGGAGAACAGCGAACTTGCTGCCGTTGGGTTCCCATGCGAATGCAATGATGCTTTCTAAAAAGACAAACACAACAACCAACAGATCAGGGATTTTTTTCCTTTAGAAAACATTGAAAAAGTTATCTTTGGTGTTTATTATGTTCTTACCCTTCATCTCCACCACATCAACAGGAACCTGCTTCTCCCTCATGCGGAAGATTTCGAAGTTGGTGACGACACCCTGAAAAGATTAAGAACTAAATTCAGCATTTCATTTTAATATATTTATTTTATTTTTCCAAGTGACGTCTCAGCTGTTTCCTCTCTTTCGCTTTTCCTCTCTACCTGTGTTCCTTTAGGAGTCCTGTCCACTTTCACACACAGGTAATCTCCATTTCTCTGCCAGTGCAGTTTGCAGTCGACGACGTTGAAGAGGTTGCGCACGCGGATCTCTTGACGGGAAGGCATCTGCATCAGAGTCACTCTGGCTGGGATATCTTTGTCCTCAGGTACCCAGAATGCAATGATGTTGTCACCAGGAGACCATGAGAAGTCCCTGTTGACACAAAAACACGCAGATTATTATCAAAATCTCAAAATTTAACAACTGTAAATTGTAAGAAACAGATTATAAAAGCATCATTCAGGCCTCTTACTTGATTCCTGTAATCTTGAGACTCTTCTTGTCGAGCAGGCCCATAGACTGATGGAGTAGAAACATGGCTTTAGTGTCAATTGAACACTTAACATTAATACAACTTTTTTTTTTTTTTTTTTGGTAAATTTACTTACTGGAGTCTCATAGATGCTCAGTGTGTCTGTGGTCATCCTGGCAAAGAACTTCCCATCGTGGCTCCATCTGTGAACAAATAGATCATAAGGGGCAATTCTTTTCCACAGCGCTTAACACATCAGACGAACGCACATACAACAGCACACAGTAACAACATACAATGACAGACAACAGTACACACTCAGGCCAGTTCAGTGAGGCCTATTGTTGAATGTCACTATGGCTGCGGGGATTAGGCTTCTCCCAAAGCAAGCCCTTCTGCACCCCAGGGCTCTGTACCTGCGCCTGGAGGGCAGTAGGGTAAGGTGGTGATTGAGCAGGTGTGTGATGTTCTGTCCTATTAAGGTTGTAATGGCCTTATTGTTTGGTTAGCAAGGTTGAATGCAGGGAGATGAATAATCCTGGCAGTGGTGCTGGTTATGCATCCGAGTCTGTTGTCCAGTGTCGTTCCGAGGTGTTGGAAATTGTCAAACATTTCAGCTCTTTAGTTATTAGTGAGAATGGGATGCTGTTGTGAGGCCGGACTAATTATAATTTGCAGTGTTAACCCTCTATTCATTCAGTGAATTATGAGCACTGCTGCTAAAATTTCACACAATTATTAATTTCTTGTTTCACCAAGTGCTGGGCTTAGCCCCTCCAAAAACATTCGGACCATGGGAGAGACTGCTGAAGTAAAGACAACATCCAGAGAACATTTTCTGTTAAAACAGATCTGTGCAAATAGCCTTTTAAATGCTCCATTGCTTGGCAATTTGGCCTTGTGTGCTCTGAGTAATTAGGCATGCAGTTAACACAACAGTCATATTTTTAGTTTAATGAAAACTCAACTCCTGGCATTTCTGTGTGGTGTTCTTCACGGCTGGAAATAATGGGAGCAGTGCATGAACTGGCTTTAAAAGTGACGTATTTTCATAAATATGCACAGCTGATCTAATTAATGCCAATGTGGAGAGTGGTTCATGTGAATTTTAAAAGATAACTTACACGTAGTTGGAAAAGTAAGTGATTAATATTTAAAGAAATATAGTGTTACATTGTGAACTGAATTTAATGTAGTGGTCGGTGTTTAATTGGGTTACATTTAAATCACTACAAGAGAAACAGATCTGAAAACAACAATGAAGTAGATGAAATCTTGACTATGAGAGAGAAAAACTGACTTGAAAATGGGCCAGTGTGCAGAGCTCTCGCAGTGGAAACCTCTCTTCTTCTGTCCGGTCAGAATGTCCCAGATGATGATGGCCTGTGGGTCCTCCTTGGTGTCCATCAGTGGACTAAAGGTCACCACATACCTGGAGGACACAACAACCACACATGGAGTTTCAGACAGCTCAGAGACAACACAGTTCATCTTAAATTATCCATCATCCTTTATCAATAAGTACAACTTATCAGCTTAATTGTTTTAAACCAGGACCTTCAGTATTTAGATCAAGTAGCTTGTGAAATCAACATGTAGGTAAATAAAAGTATCAGGCCCAGTGTCGGCAGATGTGCAATATCAAATGACTACAACTGGGAACTATAAAACTCTGCTTCCTTAAAAAGCAAAAAATGAAATCACTATTATGTTAATCTAGTTGAAAATCTACATTTCTCTATTAAGTATGAACCATACTGATCAAATTTTACAGGAAAGGAACAGGAAAACTTAAAATCAAATTGAAAAATGTCAAAAACTGTACAGTTTTTAATGGTTTGCCAACTTAACAGTGCTGGTAAGTGAGAGGGAGACTGTGTTTCTGTGCATTTCTTCTTTGGATGCCACAGATATTGCCACATTTTGCCACATTCCATAATTACAGCTGTATTCTAACAGCTGCATCAGTCTGACATCATCAAACAGTGCATCCATTCACATCACTCAATAACGCTTGAAGCTAATGCTTATACACGCTTCATCCAGTAATGACTAATGCTACGAAGGTGTCAATTAGTACTGCTAAACAGAAATATTGATTACCTCTCACATGGTGAGAAGTCGATGAGGGACACGCCCTGATGGCTGAACCTCTGGATCTGTTTGAACTTCTCGCCGCCCCACAGTGCAATGCCCCGCTGATGGAAGGTGGCCAGGTAGGTGCCTTTAGGAGACCAGCGGACATACGTCTCTGTCCAGCGCTGAAATCAAGGCACACAAAAAAAATTTATAGATTAGTCTGTAAGCCAAACACTACTGTTGAATGACGTTTAACATGACCCCAATTAACCCTTTGTTTCTACTTACTGCTCTCTCTTCAGCTGTGATTGGTTCTTTAGCATCGTTAGAGAAAATGGCGGTCCTCTCTCCAGCTTCGTAGATCACACTGTACTGATCACGGCAGTCAGGGTCCTCAATCCAATGGCGCATATTACCCTGAACAGACAGACATTTTGGCATATTAATTTGTTTTAAAGGGTTAAATAGGGGCATAACTTCACATTTTTATGAGGAGTTCAAAAAGCCTACATTTTAAACTACCTATGATCAGTAAAACAAAGTAGCAGCTGAAAAAAAAAAAAAAAAAACAACTCACAAAATCTTTGAATGGCTGCTTCTCTGGAGTTTCCCACTCATCACTGATGTTCATGTACCTGGAGAAATAAGCAAACAGGATTAATCTCCTTGTCTCACACACATCTGCCACCACATTTGCTGCATTCCTCATCAGACACGGCCCACTTACTTGTCAAAGTCAGTGAAGAGGTTCACCCTGAATGTATGCTGTTTGTCGAGTTTATATCCATCCGCGTTCTTAACTGCCTCAAGGGCCTGGGTGGGACCAGCATACTCCAAGAAGATGTACCTGCATGAGATATTGGTCTGTTTAACATCTTATATCCAACATAGCAAGTGTAATGCCATAACAGAGTACAGAGCAAATTACATACCCTTTGGTCAAGCCATCAGCCTCTGGATAGAATTCAGTGGTGATCTTGCCGAACTTGGAGAAAATCTTGTGTATGACATTCTTGAGTTTCTCCAAGCGCTCCGGGCCCACCTGAGGGACATTGTCCACCACCACCACCGAGTCTATGCCGTCAGCCTCCTGAGGCTTCTCCCTCAGGATGTCATCCAGGAGCTCTGAAGGGAACAGAAAGAAGGTGGAAAGACAGAAGAGAGAAACAGAACTGTTAGTCACTTATTTAATCTGTCTGTGTGAACCTGGGCTTCCAAATACATTTTTGTGCACTGACAGCTCTCAATTTAAACTGTTATGAGACCACTGGCTTCATTTTTTGAGATCATGGGTGTAACTGTCAGTACATTTTTTGCCTTTATTAGACAGCAGCAGAGTAAAAGACACACGGGGAAACATGGGAAGAGGAAGGAGAGGGTACGTGCAGCAAAAATCCTCAGATTGAATTGATTATTATGAGCCCCAACAAAGATGCCACCATGACATATCACTGGCGGGACTTCCATATTTATCAATAGTCTCAGTCGGCGGGATGTAAAGGGCAGTATAGTACAAAAACAGTCCAAGATAGTCTAAAATTATCTGACCTATGGTGTAGCCTACTACACTCTGTTGCCAGTTCAATAGGTACACCAAGTTTAAATTATTACAGTGAGTTCTCAAACTGAGGGGTGGGCTCATCTGGAGGGGCACAGAGCCACTGCAGGTGGGGCGTGGATGACCAGGAAAAAAATATGTAGTGAAACAAAGTTGAATGAATACACAAAACAAGGGTTTGCTGCTGCTGCTATCATGCTGACATTTATTTCACTAAAATTCAATGTGGATCCTTCTTTTGTTAGTTGCATCACCAATTATTGTCAATGACTGATAAAAAAAAAAGAAGTGACAGAAAACGTTTGACAATTGCTGAACTAATGCAATCTAAAGATATAGAGAAATATCAATCTAACTTTATGATTATCTGAAGCTGGAGGTTGTAGTTTGTGATGCTGCTCATACTAATTCTTCATACCAAGAAGTTTTTCTAGTATGTAGTCTATCCTTACTGATGTAGATGATGTGGGCAAAATATATTATCATCACCACAAGCTACAGACTCCAAAAGAACCATAAAACCATGTGTGACCAAATACTGAACATTACACACTTCACATGGGGACATTTTAATGCAGGGCTGTTATGTTAGACTTTACTAATTTCAGCTAGATGACCTTACACACTGTATTTCAGTGTTGCTCGTTTTGCTGGTGTGTCAACTGTTCATGTTTCATCTGCAGACCTGAGGGGCATTATGGATCAGACCACACCACCCTGCGTTGGGATTATCGTTACACTGATGTGAAAGGTATCTAATGTTTCAGACAAACCAGACAACAGGTTCGCAGTGATGGTCTTGGCCTTCATTATCCATGCAGCTATTACAAAATGTTCTTCATTTGTCAACTTCGCACCCGGTTTCGGTTTTTCAACTGACAGCGACAAGGCCACAGTGAGTGTAGTCTGGGTTCTGGGTGAGGTTTTCAATGGGCGTGAGATTACACTGAGATAACGTCGATTAACATTAGCAGATGTTGGGCATATGTTTAAGGAAAATGGCGATGTAACTGTTTAATTCCTAATTATCAGACATTTACATTTGTATACTGAAGCCCGGAGGCTAACAGACAAGCTAACTAGCTTTGTGGCATCTGTAGCCCCGTTAATACGGCTGTTAGCTAACTGTTAGCAACAGGCCGGAAAGCCGGCGCGTTTCCTGCTGCCGCTCACCCTCATCTTCGATGTCATCCACGAAGTCCTCTGGGTCGCTGAAGGAGGGCTCCTCTTCCTCATACTCTGGGTCGTCCACCATATCCACCGTGTCTTGCATTTATCAGCTACTACGAGACGGATTTCTCGCCACAATGGAGCAGAATGACAAAAATTAAGAGGCTGACGGTCCTCGGCCGGTGCGGCACCATGTGCGATTATGCGAAAATGGACGACGTGACGGAAACGGAACTGGCTCGGAGGCCAGGGCGCGCTGCGGGGAAAAATTAGAGTTGTAAAACATAGTGACCGGCGCTGCGCGGCGCCTGCTGTTGTAATGTCACCTATCAGTAAATATACAGATCAGTAAAAAGCGTAGGTGCTCCTGTTACGACGCTCATATTTTACACTGAAAGAAGCGGAAAGCCACGCACCGGTAGATCCGAAACTATTTCCCGCGAGATGGATGTTTAGCAAAACTACAAGGAAAAACTACATTTTGCTATTTAAGCTAGCTGCTCCCTTTCAGTCAATACTACATTACAAAGCTTCTAGCTGTATTTCCATATGTGTACGTCGACGTTAGCTATGTGTGCTAAAGTGTAACTGTTAGCTGTAAAGTTATTAAGGCTCATTAACATTAACACACACACACACACACGCTAGTACCATGGACAGAGAGTGTGTGTCGCTGCTGCCCAGTGTGTGTGAGGTGCTGGCGGACTCAGGGAGGTCTCTGCCCGATGACACCAGCCTGGAGAAACTGGTGGACTGGTTCACAGGGCTCGCCGAGGCTGGTTAGTACTGGAGTTGGTGGGATAGTTTGGTTTTCTGTGATTGTTCCTGCCTTCTGCTCTTCCTGGTTTCATCTCTGTCTGACCTCTTAAGATGGAGCCTTTAGGTGTTTTAGATACTTCTCTGTGGATTACTATAGGTAGATGTGAGGTGAGCTGCAGACAATTAAGTTACTTTACACCCAGGTAACTGTATGGATATAAGGCTGAGCAAAGTGAGCCTTGACCTCGAGGGTCCCCAAAGTTTAAAACCTCACAGTGTGGCAATTCATTTGTGGTAACTTGATTACATTTTGTTTGAGAACATGTACCACCAAATAACACCACGGTTTTGATCTACAGGGTATCATTTATTTTGATTCATAGATAAATCTTTTGTTTAGTCTCCAGCATGTCATAAAATATTGTCACAGCCCAGCTCTTAACTGGGCCAAAAAGGTGAGACACACAGATAAACTAAATAATAAACTATTTTTATTTACCACAAAATATTCAAAACAAACAAACAAACACCATAAAATTTCAATTAGTAGTCCAGGACATTATTTGCTTTAATCACTAAAATCAACAGGCCTATATTTGGGACAGGCCTTTAATTCCTTTCAAACAAAACTGTTGCTCAGCAAAGATGGGAAATACAATCAAGTTGTTTATTTAAACCAGTATGAATATTGCTTGTTTAAATATTAGGCTTCATATAACATATAAGTTATCAATCATTAATTCAATTTAGCTCCACCAGAGTTATGGTACTCAGGGATTACAGCACCCAGCATACCAACACAACACCACTTTATCCTGTTAAAACAATACTCACAACTTGGATTCATTTTGATCAAAAACCCTTTTCATTCTTTTGATCTGAGGACCCTTACGGACTAAAGGAATATAAATAATTTACAGGGTAATCGAGGAATAGAAATATAATTGTAGGTAGCCAACAACCTGGTTTTATACATCTGAAGAACTGCTACTACTTGTACAAAAAAAATGAGCTGCTTGGCAACCACATCAGGTCTTTAACTGAGGCAGGCGATTATTTGTCTAAATGTGTAGCCACAACAGGCTAGTAAAAGGGACTGGGTATTTAATTGGAACTAGGCTTTTGATTGACGTTTTACGGTAGATTGTAGTAATCTGTGAAGTCAGTACAGCATGAACAGACAAGTAAAAATGTGCTGCATGGATGCTCCACTGTGAAAACAAAGATTAAGAAATAAAAGCCACAGCACTGAGGGGATGAAAGGAAATCTGCCCACAGGACTGACTGCTGCTTTTATATGCATGTGGCACACTGGTCCCAGCTGTGTCCTATGCTGCTGATTAACCTCCAACAGGTCTGCAGCTCTGGAGACAGAAAGCACAGTAACAGCATAATGAACCAAGAAAAGGGGCTGTCACAACAGTAAAAAAAAATGCCACAGTTCACCAGAGTCCAAGGTGATACAGTAATTGTTTTCCAACAGTCCAAAACATAAAGAAATTCAGTATAATATCACATTGGACGAAGAAAAGCAGCAAATGGTCACATTTGAGAGGCTGGAATCAATGAATATTTATTAATTTTTGCTTAAAATCTGAGTCAAATGATTGTAGCTGCCAATTCATTTTTTTGTCAGTAGACTAGTTAATGAAACTGCCACTGTCTCATGTTGACCTTTTCCCCTGATGAAGGTGTATCTCTGCCGGAGGCCTGCCCATGTCTGCTTGAATTCATATCCACTGTGGTTCGTAACACAGCTTCAGACCCCGGTGTCCTCTCCTTCTCTCTCAGACTCACCGGACTGATGGCTGCCACTCAGGACGGCTTCAAAATGCTTCAGGTAGAGTTAACAACACTTTGTACTTTTACTAAATTGTTACAAACAATTTCTGACATTGGTGATGTCCCCTCGGCAGGAACACTCTGTTCTGAATCAGGTCTTCAATCTTCAGCACTGGCAGGATGCAGGACTCTGGGAGGATCCATGTTTACGAATCGGCTGGATCCAGGGCTTAAGGAGCATGCTGCAGCACCCTAAGGCTCTCAGTTTTTTTGTACAATCAGGTGACTCTTCATGCAGGAAATGAGATCATCTCTCCTAATATGTAATATATTATAAAGGACAATTTGATGAGAGGGAGACAGGCAATATTTAGGAATAAAGACTAAGAATTTAACCAATTGGTAACTAAAATCTGTCTTCCTCACTCCAGATTTCATTGGACCGCTCCTACAACTCCAGACAGACACCAGTCTATTCATCGCCTCAGCTGCCAATCAAATGCTCGCCCACATCCTGCTCTTCTTTCAGCCGGTCTCCTCTGCAGGATGTAACGGCGTAGCTAAGAAGGAAGAAGAAGAAGACAGGAGGACACATGTCTCCATCACAGACTCAGAAGACCCAGCCCTCACCCTGGAAACCAGCGCAGAGTACACCACTGTTGTCACGGTAATGTCAGAGTACCTCAAGGAGTCACTGGTTCCCCCAGAAAACACAAAGCTCCATCAGAGTCTGCAGATCCTCAAACTGCTGGCCCTGCTCCTGGCTCAGGCAGGGCCTCCTCTGCGGGACGAGCTGCTCCAGACAGTCGCAGACTCTCTGCAGGAACTGGTGACAGCAGGCTGCAGTCAGCTCACTCTACCTCTGATGGACGTCATTCTGGCTGCATGCAGGTAGACTTGCTCTCTCATATGAACGCAAACACAGTGTAACATGGGAAAATTCAGTTTAAAGACTTGAATTTATATGTTTTGTGCAAGAAGAGAAATTGAAGTTTGTTTGATATTGTCTGCCATCACTGCAACACAGCACAGTGAGAAGTGTTCACACATTCAAACCTCTGTCTGTGAGCTTCTGTAAAGCCTGCTAATTAAATGTCAGTGCTGTAACAGCAATTAACCTTTATCAATGTCTCAGACTATGACATGTTAGGTCCTTAAATTCGAGGGGAATTTGGCAAAAAAAGTATTTTAAAAGTCTTCGAATTTGATGTTTAGGAAGAGCGTGGGAACTCTGTAAAAAGCAAACATATGATGGAATAAAATAGATCTGAATCTGTAAGTGCCCCCTCAGATTGACATCTGTAACTTTATGGCACACTTTGCAATTTTCCCAGCTCACATAGGTGACTGTCACACACCAGTGGTGCTGATTTCAACGCTGTTATTGTATTTAACCTTTATTTAACCAGAATAACCTCTTGAGATTAAAAGGAGGAGGGTTTTCAAGACGGTCCTGGCCAAGACAGGCAGCAATATAAGTTACAGACAGACAACGTACAAGAAAATACAGAATAAAAATGCACAACTCTAAAACAAGCAATGTAAAACACAAAGTAAGATTACTATAAAGAAAAGCCAAAAAGTATGTCAATGTATATTAGAAGTCAACCATAAAAATGCAAAAAGGGTAGCTACAAATTATTTCAAAGACCAGCTAAGCTATGCCTGGCATATAGTATATATTCATTAAAAATACTGAGTCAAAGGAACAGTTCAGAGAAGCTGAAACGACTCCCCCCACTTGCACTCTCACAGAGCACCTGCTGTATAAATATAGCATAAAAAGAACAAGGGGATATTTCATTGTGATAATAGCATAGAGCTGAAACAGTCAGTCAATCAGAATCAGAAGCAGTTTTATTGCCAAATAGATTTTCACATAAACAGAATTAGCCTTGGTTTTGTGGTGCATAACTGGCACAATAAACCTAGTAAGAGAGAAGAAAAACAAGCACAGCAAAAAGTCAAGAACTAGTTAAACAGAAGAAAATTATTCACAACATATGACACCCTTTACAATGAGAGGATTCAGTGTTAAACAGTGTCCATGTTTGTCTTCAGCAGCTCGGGCACAGATGAACGTGTCCCAGACCAACGCGTCGCCCATCTTCTGTCGTCCATGTTGAACATTAACAAACCCGCTGACCTCATGCACGCTGCAGCTGCTTTTCTTCGCAGAGGTCACCAGTAAGCATCTGTTAACAACTTCACACTCACATACAGAATGTGGCTTCAGTGTCACCAATATGAGAATTGTAGTTTGGTTTTTGGCACCAAGTTATACAAGAAAACCAATATTTATTCACCTATGGGTGCTGCTTTCTTTTTCCTCTGTGTTTCTCTCCAGTGATGCAGTCCACACAGCCCGGGCAGTAAGAATACTACTGCTACCCCTGGACGTTATAACTGGTCAGACTCTACTGGGCACAAACACCACTGGTAAAACACACAGGAACACTCTATAATAAAGAAAGAAAACAGTCTGTAGTGTCTTTATAACTAAATATGTTTTTGTTCCTGCAGCAGACGAGCATCAGTTAATGGCGGAGCAGATGAAGAGTAAAACCTCCTGCATCTCTATGACATGTGTCTGCCTGACAAACACACCACTGATCACACTCAAGGTGAGGCTATAAGGACAAAACGGAGGACAAGAAACTATATCCTTCATGTGAAGCAGACTAACGTCGCTGTCTCTCTCTCTCTCTCTGTCTTTTGTCCTCAGCCTTCCAGCATCCTCCCCTGTCCTCCACAGCTAATTGTCACTGCAGTTTTATCATTGTTAAGAATCTGCAGTGGCGTCTCTTTCTCCTCATCCGCTGGTTGCAGTGAGGTTTGCGGGAATGTAATCGGCAGTGGCAAAGTTCAGAAGTGTGCCCTAGAGGCTCTGACGGCTCTCAGCAGCAGCCCAGGTAACGCTGTGTGTTTATGTGGGGTGATCCAAATAGAAAAATGTTCTCCTCTCTTTTACCAACCACTTTTACGTCAGCGTGAGGGAAAACTTTATTGGAGAGGAAGCCACAGTGGCAACAGAGTTTGAAGGGGACCTATTATGCTCTTTTTCAGGTTCATACTTTTGGTTTCTACCAGAACATGTTTACATGCTACACTGGTCAACAAACACTTTATTTTCCTCATGCCGTCTGAGCCGGAACTCCTCTATTTAATCTCTGTCTGAAATGCTCCATTTTAGCGCCTGTCTCCTTAAGCATCCCTTGCAAAAAGTCCAGTCTGCTCTGACTGGTCAGCATTTAAGGGTCTTCTGTATCTTAACGTCTCTGCACTGCCATTAAAGCTGGGAAATGACTGTAACAGAGTATAGCTGCACTTTCTACTGTGGGAAATCAGCAGTAAACGTTTCTAAGTGTGACTGGACATGTTCAAGCAGGAGTATGATCCAATATTAGGGAAAATTTAAAACATCAGCAACCAAATTTACACATTTCCCAGCATATGGCTTCATGTTGCCGTGGAGCTATGGAGCAGATGACCATATAAAGAAATCTGTCACGAGCTGTTTGTCTTCAAAGTAGAAAAAAAAGTTGGAAACTGAGTAATACTGGAAGCATAAAGCTGAACAGTACAGATGATCATAAGTCATGTTCTCAGCACTGAGAAGCTGAATCTCAAATAAAATAACTTAACAATTTGTAGGATTCTCCAGCAAAACAGAGTAAAGTAAGATAAAATATCATCATATACTGACACAAAAACAAATGCGATAAAACTTTATGATATATGATATGTGTTCAGTGTGTGAAAGTGATGTCAAGGTGAAAGTATTTAGCACGTATCCTCCATCTTGTGTGTTTCAGGAGCGAAGGAGAAAGTCAGTGAGGTGTTCACAGCTCTGATACAGTATCTGGACAATCCTGGCTCTGACCCCACTGTAAGTTGTGTTTCCTGTTTATGCATATTTGAATACAACTTATTTTGTCACTGACTTTCAACTACAACTGGAGAGCAGTGACCTAGCTCACTAAATGTCTTTACCATACGTGACTGGTGCACTTCTAGCTTGTGTTGGTTCGATGACAAAGATGCCGTGACACCTTGATCTCTTTATGGATTACCTCAGTTTATTCAGACAGACACCTAGGGAAAGAGAACCTCCATGTTAATCACACTGCCCACTCTAGCTCTTACACACATAAATCATACACAACAGAAGTAAGCTTCATTTACCACAACTTAACCCAGCAACACACACTCTTAAAACAACTGTTTCTAAGTGTCAGCTTGTTGAAATCGATATATATAAACAGGTTGTGACATACATTATAACATTATGGGGAAGGAAAATATAAATAGTAAATGGCTGTTTGTCTGGTTACATGAGCGTCTCTAACCACTAGAGAACTCCTCCACACTGACTGCTCCATATCTGAATTCATAAAGTCACAGTGAGATGTAGTCTCAGTCTCTTAGTATGTGGGTTACAAACTTATGCGTGAAGGATCTGTCTCACGTCGTTTTCTATCATTGTAATGACTCTGTCTGTGTTTCTTAGGTACTTCACAAGTCCTACCAGGTCTTAGTAAAGTGGATGAGTGTGTGCACAGACCTCTCCTTTATTACAGACCAGCTCAGACAAGGTAATGTGTCACCAGCAGCCTCGTCACTGAAGCTCATAAATACTTGTGGCTATACACAGGCATGTGTTACTGAAATTATGTTTCCATGTATTAGATCTTGTTGAGGTAGTGAGGAAGCGCGTGTGTGACATGCGTTGGGAGGTGAGAGACTCAACAGTGGAGTTTCTGGGACACCTGGCAGGTGTGCCGGTTCCCCCGAAATCAGCCGAGGAGGAGGAGGTGTGTGACGTGTCTGATGCTCTGCTGGGCAGCTGTTGTACCACTCCTCTACTGAGGGAGGCACTCCAGGATATGGAGAGTTATGTGAGAGCCAGCGCCGTCTCTGCACTGGCAAAGACACTGAGACACAGCTGGCAGCAGGGGGCAGCACTCACTCAGGAGGAGGTAGGCAGAAAAAGATTTACATTTGGCTCTGATGGGGATGAACTGTGGTGTGGTGGGCATGTATCAGATGTTGGTCCTTCTTCTATCCATCCAATCAGTCATGAGTTTGGATGTTTTAACAGAAGCTTCTACCTCACTTTTCTGCCACATTACAGTATCGTAATATAAACTTTTATCATTTTATCTTATTGTAAAGTGAGCCTTAATGTTGATCCTACCTTGTCTTATGTTCTGGTCATGCCCAACTTTCCACACGTACTGGGTTGTCATGACCTTCGCCTTCCACCTTGCCACCATTTCTAGAATAATCAGAAGCAGAACTTCTCATTCATGCATTCATCTCATCCAGACTGGATAACTTATTGCACTCTTCTCAGGCCTTCCTCTCTGTAGATTTACAAGAATACCAACTAGCCCAAAATGCAGCCACCAGGATCCTTACTAAACCACATTTAAACACGTAGTACTGATTCTGCCCTTACATCACTGAATCCCTATTTTATCTTGTGTTTTGTAGTTTGTTCACACCTTAAATTTACCCATGTACGCTCAGATCACTGAGTAGATGGAAGATTAAAAGTGATCTATTGGTGGCAGAGCACATTCTTATCTTACCCAATCAGAGGCAAACACTGTTGAGACTTTTCTCTTCGCTCTTATAATGGTTTTTGTCCTTTATTTACAGTCTTCTCTGTAAATAAGCAGTGGAAACTCATTTATTGTTTGCACGTATATTTGAGTATTTGTATAGTTAGCATTGTTATGTGTCTCTTTCTGTAATAGTCTTCTTTATTATTTTGTGATCTGTATTTACACTCAAAATAACTTCAGTGTTGTAAGCTTCAATGTTTGTTTTCAGACAAGTAAATATCAGTAGATAAATACCTCTGTACATGGAAAGATAAAGACAAAGTAATAGGGATTAAAAAAAAAAAAGTAAAAAAAGACTTAAAGGTCCAGTGTGTAGGATTTAGCGGCATCTGTTGGCAGGAATAGTATATAATATTCATAACTATGTTTTCATTTCTTTATAATCACCTCTCTCATGGAGTCCGCCATGTTGTTTCTATAGTCGCACAGAATGGACAAACCGAACACTGGCTCTAGATCGGGCCATTCAACGCTAGATGTCCCCCGCACACTAGACCTTTAATTAAATCAATAAATAAATAATAAAAAAAATAATAATAAATAAATAAAAAACTAAATAAAAAAGTGATATAAATAAATTAATGACAACAATAAAAATAAAATGAATTAAACAATGAAAATAAAGATATAAATGAAATAAAATTAAGAGATATTGTCAGTGATACAGACTCGACTCTTATTAATAAACGTGTGTCTTCCCAGACTGAAATCGTGGGCCGGCTGCTTGAGATCCTCTCCCAGGACACAGAGGGATTCCCCAGGAGGGCCGTTGTGCAATACTTCATCGCCTGGTTCTCTGTCCACGTCTCACACTCGCCTCCATCGTCGTCATCCTCCGCCTCTCTCCTGATGCAGTGTGTGCGCTCCGTCCTCTCACAAGGGAGCGCCGATCTGGACTGGGAGGTCAAAGTTCACACCCTGGAGCTGGCCGAGCTGCTGCTGGACAAAGCCTTTTCAGGTCACCGGGGTTACAGGAATGGCTCAGACGTAAATCGTGCCCCGCCGCACCCCTATGGTGTGATTTCTGAGCAGACTTACACACTTCACTCTCACACTGGTACACACACGGAGGGAGTGGAGTCAGATTTGGCCGGTGTGGTCGAGCAGGGAGTCGTCTCAGCGTTGTTGAGCGGTCTGGTTGACTGTGATAGACCTGTTGCTCTGAAGGCCTGCCGACTGTTGATAACACTCAGAGACACAGTCTGCCCTCCGTCGCTAGGGGCCCTGGATGCAACTGCTGCCATGGCAACAGTGTCCTGTGAGCTGCCTGGCTGGGGCTGGGGGCAGGAGATCAGACGGATACTGGGGATGAAGGAAAGCGATCGGGCCACAGAGACAGACACCGCAGCACAGAGGAGTTTCAGTGAAGCAGATGAGGGAGGTGACGGTGTGACTGTGAGTGTGTGTGAGACGTTGAGGTCTCTGGGTTTAGACGAGAGGCTGGACGTCCTGACTCAAAGCAGCGACCACATCCATAACTCCCCCCTGTCTCTGCTGCAGGACATACTGACTGCGAGTGCTGCTCACACACATCCAGACACACAGCAGGGGCAAGAGGTCATAGTGGACTGCTACTGACGCACATGCATACACATGCTGCCTTATGGTGGTTTGATATTAGTAATTAACAACACACTTAACTCAGGGTGCCTTTCCCTCCATGATTTTGTGATATTTTGGGTAATCTAGCAAAAAAAAAAAAATCATCCTTATTTTTACTGTTTTATACCTGTGTACTGTCTCCATACAGACCTGAGATCTCAGGCTCAGCAATATCTATATGTCAGCAATTTCATGATTTTTGATGTCACATAAAAAATTTGGATGAACGCTATATCGACCTTTTATTGACCATCAATTAATGAGCCATCTGGTTGTGAAATTTCTTAACATTTAATATTATACTTCCATTAAATACTGTGCAAGAAGCTGTTGATCTTTGTTGGCTATTTTCCTGATTTTTAAGATGCATTGATACAGTGCAATAACGCTTGTCTCTACACCCACTCACCAATCAGAGTTCTGCACAGGCCTAAGACTGAGAGTTGATCAGACCCGGACCCGTGTCTTTACAACCCGACCTGACTGATGCTGTCAAAATTTGTATCTATGCTTCATTTCATCCATTACTCATCTTTAGCTCAGCAGGATTCAACTCGTGCCTCCTTTGTGCATCCACACATGGGTGCAGATGATTAGGACAGTCACATGTTGTCCCAGGGGCTGTGCAGTGAAAGCAGCACACGAGACAGCTGTATTGATTCAAATTGAAAATTTGCCTGAAAAAACACCAAAAAACACTCTTTAAACATGTTCTGTGTAGATTTGTCTGTGAAGGAGAAGAAAGAGAAATGAAGACAAACAGACACATTGTTGGGTTTGTGTCTGGCAGCAGAACTCACTGAACTCATTCTCATATTAACATGTCCTCAATGTTGGAATACAGTTAAGTACATTTACTCATGTGCTGTTCTAATGTACAGTTTTGAGGCACTTGTACTTTACTTGAGTATTTTTATTTTATGCTACCTTACACTTCTACTGCCTTACATTTTAGAGGGAAATATTGTATTTTTACTCCACTACATTTCAATAACTTCAGTTACTAGTTGTTTTGCATATTAGGATTACTAATACAAAGTATAAACAACAAACTTCAAAATCAAATCTTCGCAAACAGATTTTATATTCACCATCCAGTTTTCCTGTCTTTTCAAAAACTTGTCCCAGTGCAGTCTAATAGAAAAAGTAATCCTTTCCATCCTAAAAATGTGTAATGTCAATCCAGTCATCCACTGTTGGTATTGCCGGCTGTAGCCACTGTCTGGTAATGGCTTTACTGCTAGCCAAGCAACTCTGTGCAGTTAAATAAGGAAGTACCACGATATTTCCACCATAAATTGATGCAGAGAAGAGACAAATTGGTGCAGGAATGTTGTAAATTAAGTGCTAGACCCTCAAAATATTGAGGGGCAGGACCCCCAGATCAGCAAATGTTAAAAAAACAAAACAACTATACCCCTGATGACACAAGCAGACTCACGAGGTGCATGCAGCACCAACCCTGCTGTCACAGCTGGTTATTAATCATGATGTGTAGTATTATCATGGATTAATCTACCCAGCTGTATGTAAAGTAATCAGAACCAGCTCCACCTTTACCAGCTGTACCATTAAAGTGATGAACACAACAATCCAGTAATATATGTTATTCTGAAAGGGGCCATGTTGCATAATGAGTACTTTTACTTTCTAATACTTTTATACTTAAGTAAAATTTTGAATGCAGGACTTTTACTTGTCACAGCGTATTTCTACACTGCTTCTTTTACAGCTCTGTACTCTGGTCCACAAATAAATTGTTGTAAATTATATATGCAGATGAATCTGTGAAATATGTGTAATTTATTTGGTCCAACATCTACTGACAGATGAGCAACCACATCCCCCTCTGCTTCCTCTAAATCTGTGCTGTTGAATTATTTACCTGTGCTATAATTAGACTTTTTCCATTTAGTTGCCAGTACTCTTAAGAAGAACCTTTTTTGCAAGCATAATTCAATTTTAATCTCTGAATCCTGCTCTTCTTAATTGCTGTAGCTGGTGAGAAACATTTTTTATATACATACACTGCTGTAGCTGACACCCTTTTCACTTGGTGGTGTAGCCTCTGTCGCTTTTATCATGTCAGATCATAATTTAAATCATGTGTGCGTCAGCTGGAGGCTCTTGGTTAACCTTTGCAAAGGCTTGTTATCATCATAAACACTTGAGGTCATCATCATGCTCATTCGCTCCCCTGCTCTCTTGCCTTCCACCCACTGTCACTGATTTCATCCCGTGGAAACGCTTCATTAACACCCCAGAGTTTAAAGTGTGTAGACATCAGAGATGGAGATGGAGCAGTCACCACCTCCACGTGTTCACACACACTCTCTCAACTCAGTCACATGGAGGAAAGAGGGACACACGCGCAGAGAAAACTCTCCTCATTAACTAATGAGCAGGATGTTAGCAACCGCCTACACACACACACACACACACACACACTGATTATCTCATCCTGTAATAGGGTGTCATCGTCCTGCCGCGCTCTAATCACACAGCTGTATTCTCTCTCTTCATTCATGAGGTGAAACTATTTTGGTGGCCAACTCGACTCTTGTGTTCAGGATGGAGGCGGTGGCTCTTTTCTCTTTCGCAGCATCAGAACCAGACGAGATCAGTTTCCAGAAAGGGGACATTATCAAGGTAAGTGTGGGTGTATTGATCCTTCAGATGTTTTGAAAGTTATCTGAAAGACTGCATGTTCACACAGTAAGAATAATTGCACATGTGTGTTATAGGTGACAGAAATGGAGGATGATTCTTGCTGGGTCACAGCAGAGATCCAGGGGAAGCGTGGCTACGTGCCAGAGAACTACATTTCACTCCTTCCTTATCCGTAAAAAATTATTTGTACACACATTTGAACAACAAATTAATGTAAGATAGAAAGCTGACATTATTTCCTGCAAGCATAGATGTGGATTGTTTTAACTACCATCACTGACATCAGCAGTTCCCAAACGTTTTGTGTACTTGTGACCCCTCAGTGCAGGTTGTGATTGTCATGTTCAACAAAAAAGTGACTTTACGTTGCATTTTCAAGGCCTGAATAAGTGGAATTATTCATTATTTTACAAGAGAAGAAGCAAAAACTGGAGAAAAATGTGGAAAAAATAAACATAATGCGCCTTTTGGGGTCTTGATCTCCAGGTTGGGAACCACTGATGCATAACTGAGCTGATTTTTTATCCAAAAATGTTGTTATGCCAGTCTAAAGAGTGACATGAATATGCTGTAATGTGTAACTGACATGCTTGTGTGTTGTGTGTGTTCGTAGGTGGTTTGCAGGACGGGTGTCAAGACTCGAGGCTGAAAAGCTCCTGCGCTGGCAGGACACCGGAGTGTTCCTGGTGAGGGAGAGTGAGTCAGCTCCTGGAGAGTTTTCTGTCTCTGTTAGGTCAGTGAAGGCACCACACACACACACACACACACACACACACACACACACACACACACACACACACACAAACACAAGAGACAAGGCTGACACAGATCTCAAGCTGCAGGCTGACGCAACCTTCTTCCGTCGTCTATTCCCTCAGTGTGATGTTAATAAGCTCCTAAATGTTTCTGTGCTGTGGTGCAGTGGTTATTTTTACATGTGTTGAATCTGCTGTGATGCTTTTATGTCTTTAATAAACAGAGAGGTGAGCATCTGGCCCAGGGTCTGATCCCAGAAAGACACTTTAACACCTTGCTGACAGCATTTACTGTACAACCGGAAGTGTTGCATGAAACAGGCAGGCAGCAGCATCTCCTCATTGTGTTGTTTGTGCAGTCGGATGCTTGTTTTCAATCACATTGAGCACATTAGCAAGTTACAACATCCACGTGTCTGTGAGTGTGTGTCAGGACTGGTGGAGGCGAGAGTCAGTCTATTTAAATATGTTATATGAGAACCAGCTGCACCAAAAATAGAACAGCCACACAGACAGTAAGAGTGTGTGTGTGTGTGTGTGTGTGTGTGTGTGTGTGTGTGTGTGTGTGTGTGTGTGTGTGTGTGAGGAAATGTAATTTGGGTCACCAAAGTGATGTGGGAGTTGTTTAATCATTGAGGGTAAATTGAATGTGTTCAATAATCGGGGCATTGCGTAACACCTCTCAGTCTTTAATTAAATACAGGTACATTATGCAATTGACACATGCCACAGACACGCATGTACATACTGTGCACATTTTCATGTTTCAAGACACAACATCTGTCTGCCTTTAGGGGCTGACAGATAAGAGGTTTGCTTTATTCATGCACACACACACTCGACCACTTCACTCCGAGTGTAGTCCTCAGAACGATCAACAGAGGGTGGTCATGTTCAAGAAGAGTTCATAAGATCCTAGCAGATGTGTTTTTATGGCTGTGACCTGCAGCGACTCATTAAAGGAGATTCTTTCAATCCTCATCACGTCTGCAGCTCATGTAGATGACATCATGGCAAACACAACACTCTATTTTGAGAGGTACAAGACAGGTGAACTTACTCTGAACTGTTCAGTCATTATCCATGCCTCCTTTTTCTTTTATCACAGGGTGAACACACATTACTTGGGTCCAAATTAGAGTGTAGTGTGTTAAAACATGAAAAATAATGTTTACTTAAGAAAGTCTGTGTGCATAAGACACACGTGATTTTTTGAGCGTGCTTTTGAACACTTTTGTCCCACGGCACAAATATGCACAGAGGAAATGGAGGAGCTGCTTACAGATGAATCGTTGGTGCTGGTGAAACAGCTCAAGGAGCACCTTAGAAAAGTTAAAATAACTGGTTTAAAAAAGGTTTGTTTTCTTTTTTAAGCTTTCAGTGCAAGTGCTTTTCATATATCATACTTTCATATTCAAAGTTTTAAAAGATTCCCAAAGTTAATCACTTTATTTTCACTGTAAATTACAAAATGGTCGGCAGGCCACCCAGCACTCTATTGTGGGCCAGATTCAGCCCTCTGGCCTTAAGTTGAGTATCCCTGCAGTACAGTGTATCCTGTATATATTTAATATGTAGTATGGAATTGGGACACAGCAATAGATTTAAAGTCTCTAATTACCTATTTAACCTAACTGCACACCTCTGGACTGTGAGGAAAAAATAAACTGGTGCAGAAACATGCAGACTGTAGACAGAGAGGAGAGCTCATGTTGTCAGGAAACCACTGCACTGATCCATCATTTTACCTAAAACACCACAAAATCCTCCAAACCTGTCATTTCTTAAGCTGACACGCCTCAGTAGTGGTGTTGCCCTCCTTTTTGAGTCATTAAGTGATTATCCTGAGGTGTGTAAGGGAGGAACAAGCTTATGTAACTCAGAGGTGCATTATGCATGTGTGTTGTGAAGCATGGGCCTAAATTTAACTTTTGTCCTTAAATAATTAGAGACACAAAACAACACAAAAGCAATTACCAACAACACAACATAAAATGTTATGTACAAACTGTAGAAGGTGTTGGCTGAAGTTACAGCTCGTTATGACTCCTCCTCTTTTATAGTGGAAAACACTATCATGTTATTTTCTTTTGGAACTGAATACGAATATGATGAAATATGTATCACAGCTGATACACGATAGTGTATGTTGTCAAGTATATTACACCCCCAATGTCTATACATTATTATTATTATTAGTAGTGGTAGTAGTAGCAGTAGTAGCATTATCATTATTTATTATTTATTTTTTAATTTTAATTTTTTATTTTATCTTATTATTTAGGCTTGCAATGAATGATTATTTTCATTAACTGTTCATCTGCAGACATATTTTTTTTTATGTATTATAGAATAGAAACAATTAATCAGCAACTTGATTCACAAAAAATTAATCAGACACGATTTTGATAATTTTTTAACCACTGAAGTACATTTTAAGCATAAATGCTAAACTTTCTCCAGTTTCATTTTCTCATTTGTGAGAATCTGTTTGACAAGATAAGGCATCTGAAGATGTTGGTTTGGGCTCTGGGGAATTTTTCAGTATCTTTTTAGAGTTAAAAAACAAATTGATAAATCACAAAATAAGCAGTTTAATCGACTGATTATTTAGCCTTAATCTATAAAATATGAGAATGTATGTGGTGAATAAATGACTAAAGTGATATCTTCACATACCTTTTTTTGTCTAACCAATAATCCGAATCCTAAACATGATCGATTTGCCCTTTAAAATTATTTCTAACTCTGGCCTAATTGAGTAAATTCTATGAGTCTTTTATAATCCGACAAACCCAATTAGTTCAATACAACCAACATGATTTGCTTTGATCTCAAAAAGCTTAATTAAGTTGAACTGACTCAATATTTATCCAGAAGTTGTGGTGATGGTTAGTGGTCAAATTACTTTAATACATTCTAACTTTCCATCCAACTCAAAAATGTCAAAAATGGTTTTGATTTCAACCAACTTCTTAAAATTACTTGTCACTTTCATATAGTAACATATTTTCATGCTTGAAAACCTTTCTATTTTAAGCTCCATCAACAACCCCATGAATCATTTTTTAGAGTGTATTGAAATATAAAGTTATCATTTATTATAAACAACCCCATTTTTAAAAAGTTGGGACGCTGCAGAAAATGTAAATAAAAACAGAATGCAATGATTTGCAAATCCTTTTTGACCGTAATTCAAATGAATACAGAACAAAGGCAAGATATTTAATGTTCAAACTGATAAACTTTTTTGTTTTCTACAAATATACACTCAATCTGAATCTCATGGCTGCAGCACTTTCCAAAAAGTTGAGAAACAGGCATGTTCACCACTGTGTTACATCACCTTTCCTTTAACAACATTCAGTAAGCGTTTGCGAGCTGAATTCAATATTTGTTGTAGTTATGAAACTGAAATTTATTTCCCAATATTCACAAGAGATCCCCCCAAAATCCTTAAGATTTAGGGTCTGTGTGGAAGAATGGGCCAGAGTCCCATCTAAACACAGTGAGAGGTCAGTGTCTTCATACAGGAAACATCTTGAAGCTGGCATTGCAGACAAAGGCCTCTCCAAGTAACGTGTTCAGAATTTTTTTCCTGTGTCATTCCACTTTATTGCACATATTTTTTTTGTGGATTCTTCATCTGCATAGCTTTATTGGGTTAATATAAAAGTCTGATCCAAATAGCTGCATCGATAATATGTTTAATGAAAAAAAAACAACTGACTTGTTAAATACTTGTTTCCCCCACTGTGTGTTGAAAAGAATTTACAGATCATTCTGTTCTGTTTTTATATACGTTTTAGCGACCCAACTTTTTATAAATTGGGGTTGTATTTATATTCATCATATTGTATTTATTTTCTGTCTGTTGGTTTTACTGCAAGAAAATTGCCCCTCAATGAGTTGCACAATATCAGCGAGACAAATATTTACTAACTAAACAACTGCAAGCCTTTCAAAACAGCTCGGAGCTGTTGATTGTTTTTTTGTGTGTGTGTGTGTGTTTGTGTGTTGACATCTGAGATTTATAACCTGTGAGAAAAACACCTATGAAGCTTTCAGAGATACACCCACACATGCATTTCCCACACACACACAGGTATGCTCACATCACCTCTGCATGACTTCCTGAACAAAGACACAGGTGAAGGAATGAAGACTGACACGTTACATCATCACACTGTAGGTCGGAGCATAAAGCAGCGTGCATACCTCCCTTTACACTTCTCACCTCTCTTATCTTACAGCTACGGTGAGAGGGTGGAGCATTTCCGAGTGCTGGAGGGGGGCGGTCAGTACTGCATCTGGGATGAGTCGTTTCGCTCCCTCAACCGGCTGGTGGATTTCTATAGAACTCACAGCATCGCCGTGGAGAACGTGGTCTACCTCAAAGATCCCCCTTCGTCCCCTCGCCTGCTGTCCTACTCAGGACATAACCCATACCCCAACCCGTACAAAAGCAGCTCTCAGGAGTCCCTCCCCTCAGCCCGCCTCTACTCTCACCCCTCTCACCCAGAACGAGAGTCCTCGCGGCGTCCTCTGCCTGATCCAGCTGTGGGGGTATGACGAATCACGCAGCATCATTACTCTTCATCTGTTATTACACACACACCTGTTTGTCTGATGGCTTTACTCATGTCTTTGTGTAGAGACCTCGCCTGGCTCACGCCCTCTGCGACTACACCCCTCCTCAGACCGCCCACCTCCACTTCCTGCGTGGTGACATCATCGACCTGCTGGACTGCTCGAGCTCTCTGACCTGGAGGGGCCGCTGTCGAGGGCGAGTTGGAATCTTTCCGGCAGAATACGTCCAGCCGCTGTACCACTGACACCATATCAAACTGTATCACTGACACTTATCTGTGGAGCTGTCGTGACTCACCTCTCTTATCCAATGATCCAACTTCTGATGAAACAATTAGACCAACAATCAATAAGTCCATCGACTATTAACAACTATATGACAATAAACAGCTAAATTAACTGCAGCCCAGTCGCCAGAATAAAATATTGGCATTGTATGTTTCTGCAAACCATGGATACAATACGTCTTTCATACACATCATATCAACATTTCAAAAGTGACGTAGTTCAGATAACACGTATATGAGCCGAGTTTCCATCAGGGGAAGGAGGGGATGGGATAGTTTGACACCTAGGCAAGATGGCTGCCAAGCAGCAGACCAACAGACAACAAGACTATATATTTCTAATGAGATGTCAAGACATATACAGTCAAGTTTGCAGTGACAAAATCCAGTATTCTAATGAGACGTTGGAACATTTTCGGCCATCTGTGGGGACCAAACTGTAGCCTGGTGAGACCATCCTGATGACGTGAGCTCAACATTCTGTTTCACCCTCTGTTTCAGTCTGGACTCCGGGCCGCCCTAAACACTTTCCAGAAGTTAAAATCAAACTGGGGCCAATCAGGCTCCACACTGTAGTTGACAACATAAGCAGTCAATCAGGGATTGCGTTGTAGTTGATGATATAAAATGCAGGCCGTCGCAGTAATGGCGGCTCCAGGTGCTACAAGCCTAACTCTAATATTAGTAGAGTAAACACAGCAATAAGTGATGTCATTGCAGACATAGAGTTGATAACAACAATTAAACAAGAACAAGAGTATGCACTTGAAGTTTCTCTGAGGGAAAGACGTTTTTCTTTCCGTTCTTCTGACTGGACTCGTCAAAAACTTGATTTATCAACTGGCTCCACTGGTGATGAAGAAGATGCTCCCGGTGATTTGTCATGTTCATCGGCTGAAGGCATTTTCTGTCAAGGCAAGTACTACTGCCACTGGAAGTGCCTGGGGCCACATTGAGTCCAGAGTCATACAGAGAGCGAAACAAAATGTTGAGCTCATGTCCAACACATTCTCACACTGACCTCGTCATATGTTGACGTTTTGGTCATGAACTTTCCATGTCCACAACAACGTGCAAGGTACCCTTGATTCGTTGGTTGTTGACGTTCTCGGACACCTTGTTAAGTTCTCTTCTTTCCAAATACACTCCCATTTTCAGTCTTTTTCAAAATAAACACACTATGCAAATTTGCAAATTTATGTTTTTTCTCTTCATCAATAAACACACATGGTTAGGTTTCGGCAACAAAAACACGTAGTTGGGTTTAGGAAAAAAGAACAGGCTTTGGAATCTTGCGGGACGCGAGCAACGCTCTCGTGTGAAGGTCAGTGTTTGTCAGAACCATCCGCCACCGTTCCCACCCACTCAGACTTTCGCCGCCGTAACTTTTGTCCTTGTCCCGCCGCACTTCCCCCTGACACCAGCTGCCAGCAACTAACCACGTATCATGCTGACTTTACAGGATGCCTTTTTCGTTGGTTTCTGACACCACAAGTCACTGTCCAAGTGCCAGATTTCGACGTCTTAGGAGTGAGACCGTGCTCTGTCAACAGGGTGGTTGCTTAGGTGAAACCAAAACCAGGTATTTTTTACGATACATTGGGCCATTTACAGCCCTGTTTGTGGCAAACTGGATATTTTAACCCAAAACATGGTCCAATCCTCACCCTAACCAAGTGGTTTTGAGCATGAACATAACTACACGTTAACCACAGCAAAGTCACAACATAAAATTAAAAATTGAAATGTAAAGAAACATGAAGTTTCAACATATCCATTCATATGAACTGCACAAATTCAACATTAGAAACATTCAGATGTGACATATCTGTGGTTTGTAGACGTGCCAACATTTATTCTGGGACTGAGTTGTTAACTGAAAACAAGCTATGTGAAAACAGTATTTTCTGCCATTGGATAATTTCCTGTTTCTCTCGGGGCACTTCTCACTGGTTTGAAGTGGGCTGGTTTTAGTGTCACATACTTGCACCAAGCAGGATTTAGCAGTATTTGAACTGGATGACAGTTGATTGTTTGTCTGGTCACTGTCAATCAAGTCTGATTAAAACCACATGTACACAGTCCTGATGAGTTTTTGAGTGTTAAACTTTAAATAATACCTTTTTTCAATTTAACTCAGTTGATGTCACTTGTGTCAGCTTCGACTGGGCCTGAAGAAGTTTGAGAATGAAAAAAATCCCACCAGACTTCCAAAACTTGCCCTTATCTCCGGCAGAGGCTGGTGGCTCGAGGCTACATGAGCACAACTATATCTTCTACCAGGTTTTGACTTGGAAGAAGAATCTGTGGAATTAAAAAAGTCAAGTACTTCTTGTTCTACTGCTTCTACTGCGCAAAATTTGATCTTTTCTAAATCCAAGCCATTGTGAGTTCTACGGAGCTACAGCAGGGACTTTAGGTTTGGCATCAGAAAAGAAATGTGGCATTGAAAACTGAAATATTGAAAAATAAAACACAAGCATTAAAATATGGTATTTTGTTTTGATATATTTACTTTAGTATATTTTTAAGTGTAAAAAAAAGACTGAAAAATCTGAGGACTGACATTGTCATTGCACATTACAACGCAAAAAATATAAAAAATTAAATTATTCTTAATGCCTGTGTTTTATTTTTTGCTGGAACTTTTTCAGTGCCTATGTTTCCTTTTTTAATACCAAATTTTATGCCCATTGCTGTCACTGTTCTAATGTCACACTCTGACAGTGTTATAGGAGCGTAATGCTACATTGGTGCAGTACTCTTTACCAAGTTTTCTGTGGCTTTAATCATTTAAATCAGTTCAACAATGAAGCAGAAATGCCAGATATTTGCTGTCTCTCACCACTGACATTTCAGGATTTATCACTTTTGTATACCTTATATCATTATTAACAGAATACATCCCTTGAGCCCTAATGTCCTCCTTCAACCAATAGCCTTTATTGAAAACATAAATCAAAAGTGAAATTTTTCCCTTTGTTTTATCTAACCATTTTATCTTTGCCTCTTCACCTCTGTAGTAAATGTAAGTAAACTTTACAGAAGGCAATAAAGAGTTATATTATCTGGTTATAAGTACTGTGTGGACAAACACTTGTAGCTTTGATGCACAAATCTTTACATTTATTTGAGATATTACAAGAAAAAAAAAAAAAACATTTGACGGACAAATTGTCCAGATATTTTGTCTTCTGACTGACATGAGGTTCTTCACATCCAACAATCTTCACTTCTCAGTAGTTCTTAATGAATTTAACCCAAAAAATAAATCAAATGCACATCAACAAATTATAACAGTCTCCTCTGGTGAATGTCCCTTATGGGAGTCTGTTGTCAAGCAAAAAGGGGTCATAAACAATATTTTCAGCTCTGATACTCTGTCTGATAAATCTAAAATAATAAAAAATAAATGTAAAACCTCTCATTATTTCCACATGTTTTGGATTTTCCAACTGCACTCTTGATTACAAAAGACAAACATGTCATATTTCAATTTGAATTTGGGGACCAGAGAAGGTTGAGAAATTCTGATTTATATATATTCATAAACAACCTAAATAGCATGACAGAACTCTACAACAATAACTGAAGGTTCACAAAACCTTTCTTGACAAACATCAGGACATAAACACGACTAATGAATTACCATTAAGCATACAGACTCAAAGGGAACTATGGAAGAAACACACAACCTAAACTACATAGATTGACTATATCATCTCACCATATATTTTATAAGCTTTAGATCTAAAATGACGTGTGATGCTCTTCTATTTAGATGTCATATTTACCTAGCATTAACGGCACATTCATGTTAGCTTGTTACAAGCCACAAGCTTCATTGTATATTTGTACAATACCCTTCTGAAACTTTAAAACTAGGCTACATCGAAGAGGGCGGAAAGGTTTTATGAACAAACCAACAGCCTCAAGTGGGCCAGTTGTAACAATGTAATGTAATTATAACATCTGTAGATATACTGTGTGTCTAATGAAATGATTTTAAAAGACAACACTGAGCTCAGTCTGAGCTGCTCAGGATTTTAAGCCATTGTGAGATGGAGGTTTTTAAACAGTTCAAAACAACAAAATCTCTGCTATGTGTACCCAATAATTATCTATCATCATGTGTAATTTGATATGAATGTAGATCCAGATGCAGATTAAAAAACTCAACATTGACTTTTTTCTTTAAATAACACATTTAGAGGTTTGTGGTTAGAGGTATGTGATCGCTCTGTGTTTTCTGGTTTTAAATGTGTTTTTTTAACGGCCCCTGAAGCTACATTAGCAGGATTCATGTAAAACCAGTCCAAAAATCACAGTTTATTTCCCCCACCTTCTTGGATCTGGAATTCATGTCAGTGAGATTGGCAGGAGTTCAGCAGAAGGGTGAGACAGGATGTTAAATCTGTTTCTTTACTCAGGCAAAGTAGGCATAGAGGAAAATGTTAATGCTGACCACCAGGAGCGCGTTGGCACAGCAGAACCTGGACCAGAACACGCTCTCTCTGACGCTTTGAGCTCGGGGAGCTGGAATCTCTTCTGACCGCCTTGCTGCTGAGATACACAGTCCTGTCCCCTGACCGCATGTCACCCTCCGTGTTGGCTCAGAGCCTGATGCACACACACAAACACACAAAGCAGACAGGAAGTTACTCACACATAACTACAGCAGCATGTGTGTGTGCGTGTTTGCATGTGTGCATGTGCGTGCGTGTATGTGTGTGTGTAGATGACTGTTTATCACATGATGGCTGGTTTTATTCCAGAAGTGAGAATATTCAGACCCTTACTCTGGGAGCTACGGTGGCTGACAGAGGACACTTTCTGTAGAGGAATATCTCTCGGTGGCTCTTCAGTCAGAGTCCACCAGGTCAGGTTACACACCTGGGAGAGAAGGACATGGAAATATAACAAATGTTATTGATAAGCAATTACATATTGGCACAAATATAACCTATATGTAGAGGCTGAATATGTATTCATGTTGACAACATACTGACGTAAAGGAGGAGTTCAACAGAGAGTCAGATGAGGAGGTCAACACCACTCTCATGTCTGTATGGTTAAGATTTATAGCTGGAGCTAGCAGCTTTTAGCTTAGCTTAGCACAAAGTCTGCAATCAGGGGGAAACAGCCCAACACCAAGACATAACATGTTAATTATTTAGCTTCAGAAGTGCTGTTCAGTGGATTTTGTTACACTTGGACAGAGCCAGGCTCGCTGTTTCCTTGTATTTCCAGTCGTAATGCTAAACCAAGCTAACCGGCTGCTGGCTGTACCTTCATATTTAAGAGACAGACATGAGACTGGCATCAATCTCTTCTTCTAACTCTTGGCAGTAGATCAAATAAGAGTATTTCCCATAGTGCTGAACTACGTCATTAATGATTCACAGTATTTATTCAAACCCAAAGTGTCACTGACCTTCACCTGCAACATGATACTCAAAGAGACTGACCAGAAAGAGATACAAAAAGACCACAAAGAACACAAAACAACTACAAAGATGCAAAACAGCTGCAAGGAGACTCGCAAAAACAACACAAACAACAGGAAGTAGGCAAAACAATCACAAAGAGACACAAACACCACAAAGAAACACAAAAAGTTCACAAAGAGACACAAAATGACCACAAATGGACACAAAACACCATAGAGACACAAAAAGACCACACAGAGACAAGAAGACTACAAAGAAACACAAACAGCACAATGAGACACAAAAAGACTACAAAGAGACACAAAACATTGCAAAGAGACACAAAAAGACCACACAGAGACAAGAAGACTACAAAGAAACACAAACAGCACAATGAGACACAAAAGACCACAAAGAGACACAAAACACTGCAAAGAGACACAAAATGACCACAAAGAGACACAAAATGACCACAGAGACACAAAATGACCGCAGAGAGACACAAAATGGCCACAAAGAGACACAAAACACTGCAAAGAGACACAAAATGACCACAGAGACACAAAATGCCCACAAAGAGACACAAAATGACCACGAAGTGACACTACATGACCACAGAGACACAAAAAGACCACACAGAGACACAAAATGACACAAAATGACCACAAAGAGACACAAAACACTGCAAAGGGACACAAAGGGACCACAAAGAGACACAAAATGACCACATAGAGACACAAAACACTGCAAAGGGACACAAAGGGACCACAAAGAGACACAAAATGCCCACAAACAGACACAAAATGACCACAGAGACACAAAATGACCACAAAGAGACACAAAACACTGCAAGGAGACACAAAGGGACCACAAAGAGATGCAAAACAACTACAAAGAGACTTAAAGTGAACACAAAGAGACACAGAGAGATGTGAAATGACTACAATGAGACACAAAATAACAACAAAAAGAGGGTAAACACAAATGTCTGTGTCTCTTACTCCTACAGTATGTTGGAGAGATGATGAGGCCATCTGCATGTCTTGGCCTGGGGGCTCTTGTCTCATAATCTGCTTACGTAGAGAGGTTATGGATGACAGTGTGGTGTCTGTGCACTATACGGGGAAAGTTAAACAAGTCCGCTCCCTGTTTTCTAGTTTTGACTAATTCTCTTGAAACAGGGTATTTAATCAGAAAGGCTGTTGTTTGCATTTTGAGTTCAGAGTGATGTCAGATGTGACAAATGTGTCACAGGCTTTAAATATGATTAATTTTGTATGTCTTGCTATTGTGTGCAACAGTACGTCTTCTGTACTGTAAGATTTTGCTCTTTGGTCGACTGTTGATCTTTTGGATTTAGACAGGCATGTCCTCTTTGATTGTCTTGTAACATGGAGGCCAACCTCCAGCTTTAATCTGTGCCTTTACCTCCAGTTAAACCCTTTAGCAGATAAAATTACAGGTGTACCAACAGCAAAATACTGACGTACGCATTACTTCCCAAATACTTCTGTTATTTACTGTATCTGTGTGTACACACCTGTTCGTGGTTGGGTGGTGGTGTGAGCAGCGATACTATAGTAACCACAATAGCAGTGAGCCCACAGAGCAGAATGGCGAAATGGAGGTAGTGGACATTACGCAGGACTGTAGGCGCCGAGTCCACGACACCACATCTGGGAGGCGGGAAGGCAAACTCCACCACCATCCTACACACACCCACCACCAAACCCACCATCAGGCCCCAGAATGCACCCTGAAGATACAAGCACACATTCAAACAGATTTCATTACACGAGGCATTCGTGATTTAATATGCTGAATTTCCTGCTGCTGAAGGCATCAGTATGTTGGGTGTGTTCAGGCTCATTAAACTCTCACTTTCCCACCATGATAATCTGTCATCATCGTGTCACTTAAGTATACACACGTGCTGTGACACAAAAGTCAGCCTTCAGAAAAGAATGTGATCTGTGTGGTTTGAATCAACACACATGAAAATAATCACCTTGTTGCAGCACGCAAAGCAAACATCTGTACCTCTACTTTACTTTTTATCATACTCTGTCTTTCCTCTTTTATTCCTTACACTCTATAATCCAAACAGTTCTTTCTTTGATTTGTGTCTCTCTCTTTCTGATGTGAGAGTACCACAAAAAAAACCCATTTAATTTAACAGTTATTATTATTGTCATGTAGCCAACTGATGTGGAAAGGTCTGTTTTTCCGGTTTTAGTTCACATAAACCTTAAAACGTCACACACAGGCCTCTCTCTGTGTATTGTTTTGGAGTCAAATCATAAAATGTACACTTCTAGGATTACTACAAAGGGAGTGAGTAAATCCAAAGACACCACATGCGAGATATAATGACACTAATTACAGGGTTAATCTGCATTTTTATGAGTTACATTTGCCTCGCTGGTTCAAAGGCTACAGCCGTCATGTTCCCGTTTAAATAGATCTGCATTGTTTGCTCTCTACAGTGTTGAACTAGTCAGCCTGTGTCTCAGCCTGTGTCACATCCTGTGTGGTAATGTGTGCCCTTTGACCCCATGAGTCAACACCATTAAGATTCTCACAGCGATATGCTCGCTGTGTTTATATGAACAAATAAAAAGCTCATGACTTTTATGTAACAGAGCTATTGACCCTTTTCAATAACTTGCTGTAGAGGTATAAAAATGAAATGGTACCAGATCAAAAGAAATAAATGGCGGTGACACTTAATACGCCCTACTGTAAGCATGGGTGTGATCTTTGCAGATGTCAAGACATAACAAGTAACAGAAATTTGTCTTTGGCAAGCTCCGAAATAAAATAGACAAGGACACACAAAACACAATAGACATTATACAAGATATAGGACAAAGCAGTGTATCTGGATGGGACTTCGATTGTTATTTCAAACTGTTCAGGGTGGTGATGGCCGTGGGAATACAGAATACAGGGAATTAATACAGAATTAAACTGTGCTCAAGTTGGTATGAATATGGAAGTTTTTTAGCATAAGGGTTTCAACTGCATACTAGTGACAATATTTTAATGTGTTGTTGTGTTGTTGAAACAGGGTGTAAGAAGCTAAAGCAGGGCTAGGCATCCTGTAGTTCCAGGGCTGCATGTAGGTCTTTAGTCCTCTTCAGCTCCCTGTGGCTATGACAAATACCATTGTTGGGGCTTCAAAGCTTCAGTCATAATTACTAGCAAATATACAAACCATCAACGGTACATGGCATGACCACCGAAACCCAAACCTAATTTGGCTGGACTTAGTGCCACTGAGTGTGTGTGACAAAGAGAGTGATAGACACAAGGAAGAGATGTGGAAGGTGGGCTATTGCACGCAATGTTTCTGCAACATGTTAATAACTCTGAACCCCACAGGTCAGGCCACATCATTAGATGCAAAACAACAGCTAGACACAGATAACAGTCTGCATTTCCTGTCACCTGTTCCTTTTCCTCGTCAGACAGCCAATTTAACAGCTTCAAGTAAGGGTCAATGACTGTACTGAGGACACCGGCCCCAGTCTTGTCTGACAATTGCTTTCAATTTCCTCCACTAGTTTACTGGTGGAAAAAAACCCAGATACAAAACAACAAAGCACTTGAATACTGATTTGATGTTGATTAACACGGCGATGATTAAAACTTTGAAGCTTTGAGGCATTTGGATAACTTACTAACTAACCAATAACAGTAGAGCCTGGTCTCACTCTGAATTCGTCGAAATCCGGCGCTGGTGCAGTGATATGCAGTATCAGAAACCAAAAAAAAAAGGCGTCTTTTAACGTCGTCATGATACGCGACCAGTTGCCGTTATAGTTGAACAGCGCCAAATCACCAAGGGTACCTTGCATGTTGTATGTGGATGTGGAAAGTCCATGACCAATGTTAATATCTACAGTAGTAGGCCTAAAGTAAGTCTAAATTCTCCAGTTGTATAATGTACAGTCTACACACTGAACGAGAAAAACATTCTGTGAACTAAAATGTGCACCACAAATTTACGTCCTGGTGCCTTCTCCTCGAATTTTTGCTTGAACCTCAATAGCGTTTGCTAGTCTCTCCCTAGGTAGACTGACAATGGATACCAAATTTAAGGAAGGAAAATAGAGAATATAATAGTGCATGGACAGATTAATTTGCTTTAATGCTACAAAATTTTAGAACCAAATGATCATAAATAATTGACTGCAGAGTAGCCAACCCATGGTAAAACATATTAATGAATGTTCATTTAGCCTAGATCTATTAGAAATATTGATAGGCTAATTTAGACTTAATTGCCTGTTACCTTCATTATGAGGCCCAAATATCTTTTGTGGCTCCAGACAGCTACTAAAGCTTTTGCTTGTTTGTTTTTGGCCAAATTTGTCTCTTTTAATAGTAAAGGTTGCCAACCCCTGGGCTACAGCTGTGCCAGCTGCTCTGTCAGACTGTACTGTACAGTAGTGCTCTGAGCTAACATGCTTATGCTAATTTTAATGTTTTCTGTGCTCAGCATCTTAGCTTAGTGTGCTAACATGCTAATATTTGCTAATTAGCACATTACACAAATTACAGTTATGACTATGCTATGCATGTATTTGGTAAAAAACAGACCTCCTGGTGGCACTAGAGGAAAAGTCAGAGGATCACTGAAGTCAGTAGAATTTATCCTCGGGGGAACATTAAAGTCTGCACAAAATTTCTTGGCAATCGAGAAAATATTTGTTGAGATATTTTAGTTAGGACCAAAGTGGTAGACCAACCAACTGATAGACTGACGTTGCCATCCATATAGCAGCAAGTAAAAAACTGTTGTTTGTTCGCACCTGTTTGTTCAACAGGCAAATCACCAACTCAGTGTTTGCTGGGTGTTGCCAACCCATGATGTAATGTTACCCCAGGCCACTTTATTGTAAACACTTTGTCATGAAAGTAAACGAAAGTAGTATTTATGTAGCTTCATTCAGAGTTGGAAAAAAAGGTGGTTTCTACATCACAATAAAGAGGGAATCCTTTCACCCTGAAAAACCTGAAAGATTCCTTTTTATTAAAGAGGTTAAACAGCATGTCCACAGAGAGCAGACACACCCAGGACGTGCTCTGTTCAAACACAGATCCAATCCTGACTATCCAGTGGACTGTTCTTTACCTGCAATCGAAAAATGTTTCAGCATGTGTGTTGTTCTCGGCTGACACACATTGTTGCTGTTATCTCCTTTACCTCCCTCTGCTAATCTTTATCTTCTAATCATCACACCTTCCCTCACTTGCACTCTGTTATCAGCCAGGAACACTTTCAATTATTAAAGTGAAGGAGCAGCACGATCCTGCTGGTTCCCACTGAGGAAATAATAAACAATGCACTTCATGAAATGAGCGAGGAACACAAAAACCTTCATGTGCGCTCCACACCGAGCAGTGAAACATGTTGGCAGCTGGAGCTCATGTGAGGCTCATAAAACTGTACAGCAGTACAGTGTGGGAGAAGGGACAAACAGTGCAGGGAAACCTCAAAGCTCATTACATTCTGGTGAGTAGTGTGGTGTCCAGAACGGAGTACATTGTGAATTAAGTTTGGTTATATTTGTAACATGGCAAGACTCCCAAAAGTGTTCTTTAAGTTACATTTAACTCTTTAATTTTACAGGTGTACTTGTAATCAGTGTTGTAATGATTAGTCGACTAATGGATTACTCTACAGAAGAAAATTGATTGTCAAATTCTGTTGATGTTGTTAAGACATCTATCAAAGCAAAAATGCCAACTTTATCTGGTCCCAGTCTCACAAATATGAAGAATTACTGCCTTGTCCTTTGTCATATCAGTGTAAATTCGAGAAAAAAAATGGTTTTGGACAGTTGATTACACAAAATAAGCAATTCCAAGACATCCCATTGAACTGTGGGAACTTTTAGTGGATGTAGTTTTTAATATTTTACAGGCAAAACTATTCATAGATTAATTTAAAAGCTTGTGTGTGCATGTTACCTGCTCGTTGGTCCTCTTCCAGAAGACTGCCAGGGTGAAGACAGCAGTGACGGGTGGAGCGAGGTAGCTCGTCACTGACTGGATGTAAACATACAGCTGGCCACTGTTGGCCGACTGCAGGATGGGGATCCACACCACACTCACTACCACCAAGATCACAGTCACAATCCTGAAACAAACACATCTCTTTGACTTTAAGCTTCTCTTTTCTTAATTGATCCCGGAATAAAAAGTTCTCCTTCCACACCACAGCATGATCAGATGTTTTCTGACCACAGACCATCCATCTGTGAGCGTCATACCTGCCTACCAGTAGCAGCTCCCTCTCCGAGGCCCGGGGGCGATGCTTCTTCCATATGTCCATGGTGAAGAGTGTGGAGCTGCTGTTAAAGATGGAGGTCAACGATGACATCAGAGCAGCCATCATCACTGCTATCATAAGTCCACGCAAGCCTGTAATACAACATACAGATGAACTCATGCACGCAGATTAAAAAAAGACACACAAAAAGCTTATCAAAGCAGTTAACACATAACAGTATTCTCACCACTGGGCATGAGTTCAATGACCAGTTTGGGAAAGGCGATGTTGGAGCATCCCACCTCGGCTCCACACACTCGCACACACTCTTCTGGATCCACACATCCTACAGAGTCTGAAATATGGAGACACAGGTCATTCGCACACAAGACCGGAAAATACTCATGCAGAATTTGTGCTTTAATTCTATCATGCAACAGATGACCAAATTTGTGCTGAATGATTTTGATTATGATGAAGGAAATGACAACATATCCCTCCAAAAAGGTAGCAAATATAATAAGGCAAAATCCCACTGGAGTTACAGTCATTACTGTAACCCTCTTTTTTTTGATTATTGGTGTTCCCCAGTTCTTCCAGGCTGTGGGGAGTAAGCAGGCTACAACATTTGTTTCTTCCTCTTCGTTTAATTATTACCAACATGGTAAGACAGTACTAACACATCCCAGCTAATGGGTACAGTGACTTCACAACAAGGGCGAGTAGGAACCAATCAGCTCAGAACCAAGGGAACACACTGACTCCGCTTAAACACCACACGCAAAAATAGAAATGAAACAAAAAAAAAAAAGAACTATAAATGACAATGACGTAATAATTTACCAGCAACTTAATGCTGAATCTATTACTACTACTACTACTACTACTACTACTACAACTACTAATACATTATACTTATATAGCACTTTTCAAGGCACTCAAAGACGCTTTACAAATTCAGGGACAAAACAAAACAAAAAGTCAGTGATTGTAAGCAGTGTTGAACAGGTGAGTTGTGAGTCATGATTTTTTGAATATGGAGAGAGAGGGGGAGTCTCAGATGGGTTTGGGGAGAGAGTTCCAGAGGGTGGGAGCAGCGATGGAGAAGTCTCTGTCCCCCCAAGGATTTGTGCTTCGTTCAGGTGAGGTGGGGATAGGAGGTTGGCATTGGCAGAGCGAAATGTGTGGGTGGGAGTGTGATGATGGAGGAGCTCAGACAGGTACGGTGGTGCCTGGTTATTGAGGGCTTTGTGTGTTATGAGGAGGATTTTGAAGTGGATTTTCTGGGGGATGGGGAGCCAGTGGAGCTTATGGAGAATGGAGGTGAAGTAGCCGAGCAGCAGAGTTCTGGATTACTACTTGAATATAAAGAATGTACCCATTAATAAATAACACAGTTACTTAAGTAATAAAAACAACCCAAAAATATCATGTGTGCAGTAACTGTGGTTACATTAGTAACTTCACCCCTTCTTGTAGCACAGTGAGTTAATATGTGCATGTATAAAATCCCCATGCAGGTGTGCACAACTATGAACACTTAAATGAAACACACCCTGCTCTGTAACACAATAACACACATTTTGCATGGGACATCAGATTTAGAAACACAAATATTCATCAGTAATGCTCTGTCAAAAGATGTTAATAATTTTAAATTTAGTTAGCTATATTTCTTAAATCGTTTACCTGTTTGTTAGGTGATAAATTAGACTCAAGGTTCACCTGTGTGTTTGGTGCACCTCTATCTATGCAACCCTAAACCTGACCTCACTTTTATCCTATTAACCCTGATCCAGACATCCATGAGTAATTTCTCAAAATACTTTATCACTAAACTTCCAGCAGACTGTACAGTGACACATCACTAACCAGCAATCACATGGTTAGCAATAAGTTTGGTATCTACACTGCATTACCTAAATAGGAATTGGCACAACTAACATTCACTGTCTTAGTGTTATTGTTCTTTGAATTGTTTTATTATTACGTGAACTGGTCTAATACAAGTAAGTCTATAACTAGTGAAATGTATACTAGTCTTAGTCCATTATAATACAGCAAATGAATTAAAAAGGGGCCCCTATAGTGTGTCATAGCTACAATGTCTGGAAGGGTTCGGTTTTGGGATGAAAAACAAGATTTCCGTCCGGGCAGGAGGGTGGAGTTAACAGCCCCTCTTTCCTAACTACCGGACACTCCGCCTTTCTGCCCCCGGTGACAGAGCTTCCGTTGCCGGATTCCAGGGTCAGTCACGCACCGGCAGCTCCACACTGTTCACTGGACCCCGGTCAACTTTTTGTCTGGAGGAGCGTTTATAAGGAAAATAATGCGAGATAAACCGACATGGACTCGGGCCCAGTGAAAGAGTGAGACACGTACACGTCACGTTGAGGATACAAACGACTTTTTGTGCTCCGGGGAACTCAACAGTTGCCATTTTTGTGTTTCTAACAGCTGTGAACCGTGTCTGCCAGACGCTCCGAGAGAAAAGAAGAAAGTGACTCGTCAGCACAGCAGCGAGCTTGAGTCACGGACGGTTTCAACACTTTTAAAAAGGGAGGATTAATGAGTTGTTTCTCTATCTCAGGAAGGTGTTCCGCTTCAGTTTGACTCATTGGCAGACAGACACTCATCCACCCAGACAGCTGCCTGCCTCCATATCTGCCGAGCCCCGCGGCTGGAGCAGCTGAACCGGGTCGCCCCTGCAGTTGTCCGGCCCCTGTCAGGTGAAGGCGTGGCGCGGGGCGGAGGTGCTTTGTTCATCAACACCTGAATGAGAGTGTGTTTGTGGAGTAACCTGAGAGCTCAGAGTCCG
Source organism: Epinephelus fuscoguttatus (assembly GCF_011397635.1). NCBI lineage: Eukaryota > Metazoa > Chordata > Actinopteri > Perciformes > Serranidae > Epinephelus > Epinephelus fuscoguttatus. Next base: position 26,454,538 of record NC_064754.1, on the reverse strand, counting down.
TGTTGAGGAACTGTTCTTGCGGTTTATTTCACTCAGGTGAAAATCTTCACCCACCGGAGGGATCTGTTTACCACCACGCGAGCCCACGTCACGCGGACACGATATGGACCGTAATGACAGATCGCACTCTTTCGAGGTTTGACCCTTTGGACCGACGACTGGAAACTGGGTCAGAGTGGTTTCGGTACTTAACCGTTTACTGACCGGTGGATATATCGAGGTCATGGCGCTGTCTCAGGTCCAGTGTCTGGACAACCACCACGTCAACTGGCGCGTGAGCGAGAGCAAACCGGAGTTTTTCTACAGTGAGGACCAACGGCTGGCGCTCGAGGAGCTTGTCACCAAGGGCCGCGATGCGTTCAAGGACTACATCCACAAGAGTGGCGTCCGGGATTTCCTCTCGGAACCGGAGTTGAATCGGATTGCAGAGACAGTGGAGGCCTACCGGCCTGGGCACGAGCATCACCAGAAGCCAGAGACCCCGGGGCCGGGGAACCTCACCCCAGGGCCGGGGAACCTGACCCCGGGGTCCGGGGAGGATCTGGGAGACGGTGAGGTGTCCCTCCAGTACTGGCCTGATCGGTCAGAGGCCTCAGTGGCAGAGCTGGATCTCGGCTGGCCCGAGGCCATTTCATACCGAGGGGTGACACGCGTGACAGTGTACACGCAGCCACCAACCGAGGGGCAAACGCACATCAAGGAGGTGGTGCGAAAGAGCATTGCATCAGCACAGAGGGTAGGCAGTGAAGAGGATGATGATGATGATGATGATGGTGTTATAATGCAATTATTAATAACTGAACACTGTAATGTAATCCAGTACAACAGCCTGTAATGAATAGCTCGCTATCTTTGTGTTACCTACACTTTTGAGAACACACTTGTGTTGTTGTATAGGATTACATTTGGTTTTAGGGTGTTTATATCTGGCTCCTCCATTTATGAATTCCACCACATCATCACAATGCACAAAGGAGTGCTTGTTCCACACAGTAAAGACAAAAAGTTTATAAGCTTCACAAGGGTACAAGAGATTTTGAGTTTACTGCCGACATGATTAGTTGATTATTCAATTAGTCGATTGGCAGGATTAACCTGCAACTATTTTGATTACTGTATCAATTGTTTTTCATCCAAAAAAGCCAAGTACTCTTTGGTTGTAGTTTCTCCCATTTCAAGTTTTGCAGTTTTCAGTTTTGTAATATTTGACAGTAGACCGCATATCTTTGGCATTTGAACTGACTGATGAATGAAGAAAATAATGGGCCAGCAAATTATCAATGAAAACAGTCACTTTTAGTTATAGTTGCAGCTTGGATTGTGTTCAATTGCATTGCATTGTGAGGTGTTTTTGTTAACATGACAGATTAAAGGAATACTTCAACTACAAAATGACCATTTGTAAATCAGTTAGTCACGCCATGTTACCTTGAAGTCAAGAAGAAAATGATTTTTTTTCTGCATGCCTGGTGAGCATAATGATTTATTGACTGACTGGGGATCAACTTCAAAACATCCAGTAACAAACTCTCACACAACTTGTGCAGAATAATCCAAGTCTCATTTCTCTAGTTGTATGCTCAGTACGTCACAAAAACTTGCATTTTCGCTAAAATCTTATTTTATAAAATTAAATTAAAAATGAAACTTTAAGACTTTAGACTCCAGTACTAAAGTTTTATATTGAAAATGCATGTGTGTGGGAAGTGCTGAGCATAGGATTGGATTCATGAGACCTTTGTGGTTGAAGTTAGTATTCCTATAAGAACGATTATTTTGATCAGACGTTTGACTTCCTTTGCTGTTTTCTCCACTGCTGACAGTTATGCAGTTGTACACAAAGCAAAATCATATCCTCAAAAACAATCTGACATGGGCTTTTTTGGACTTAATTTAATCCAACGTCTCTCTAATTTAAATGTCATTATTTGCCTCTGTCTTGTCTTACAAAACCTTCTTCCCTGTCCCTTCATCTCTTACATGGTGTGACACACTCACACATGCACACAACAAGGTTTGAGCAATACAAGTCTGATCTTGACATGACAGTGGGGAAAAAAAAGCCCTGACGTCAGTGAAAGTTTCATGCCATCACCGTATACCTTTATCTTGTATGAGCCTACATAAATCTGTCACAGGTACATATAGAAGTTTCTTTGGGACAACAAAATACTTGAATTAATTTGATTCATTTCCAGAGTTGAATACTTTTTCACTGCTTGAAAGGCACTCTGCCAATAACTTTTCCACAAAGCTGCTGTTCAGCAGAACTCAGCTGACAACAACTGCTCCCTATGTAGGGTTTGTATGGTTAATTCTTCTGCTTTTTATCACAAGTTGGCTTCTTTTTGCCTTGTAGTGTGACAAGACCATGTTTCATCACACTCAACTATCATCACAAGTTGATTTGAATAACATATTCTAACCTCAAGCTATGATCTTGATCAGCTTATTCGTTATTTTGTTTGACTTTGGGATAAGTCTCTACCAAGTTTTAAATTAAAAAAGTGGGTCAGGTGAAAAGTGAACAGACAGTGCTGTGTGAAGAGCACCATGCTGTTACCAGAACACACACAGTCCAGACACTTCACACTCTATCACCACTCCGCAAAGCGCTCATTGTTTCTAGCAGTCTCTCTATGGTCAGACATTTCTTTGTGTCTGAGGGTTTAATTGACTTTTTAGATGCAGTTCTCATAAGTGCCCCAGCTTCCTTTGAGGATTTAATGGGTTTTAGATTGTTAAATCAAACCCACCCTCACAGACCAGGAAATACTAATGTTGTGTGTGGTTTCCTCTGTGTGTTTTTGTATGTGCGTGTGTTTAGGTGATAGCCGTGGTGATGGATGTGTTTACAGATGTGGATATCTTTCGAGACCTGCTGGATGCAGCCTACAGACGCAGAGTTCCTGTATACATCATCATTGACACGGCTGCAGTCCCCTGCTTTCTTTCCATGTGTGGCAGAGCTGATATGCACCGTGGACACCTAAAGGTATGCACGCACACACACACACACACACACCCAGATGATGTTTATATAAGCTGGGAGATGAGCTTGTTGGATAGATGGCTCCCTTTGATAAGCATACAATAATAGAAGCCTGCTTATTAAAAAGCTCCAGTTCCAAAATTTCAAATCATATGAGTTTCATTAAAGACACATTTTGCAATCATAAGTCTATTACTATACAAGGGAAATATCTGAAAGTAGGGAGCATGATTGACGCAGGTGAAACAGGTTTTTGCCTGCAGGCTTTGACATGGTGCCTGCACCAGCTAGTAGTTTTGTCATAGGCTTCAAGTCTTTGCTATTCTCTGCCTCTCTGAGTTGAACTGGTGTAGGCAGTAACAGCAAACACTTAATGTTGCACGGGGGCTCTTCTAAATGTGTTGGACCAGAAAGACACTATGCACATTCCTTTCTGTGCTGCAGACAATTACATAAACCATGCACACTCTCACTTTACTTTCTGTAAATGTTTCTCTTTCATTTCTCCTTGTCTCTTCCTCACAGTGTTAACCGCCAGACCTCCCTTCTCTTTCAGCCTCTTTCTCATGTGCCATCTCTGCCGTTATTATGATCATTTACGACTTCTGTGCTTGGTGTCCCATGTGAGATTTCGCACAGTACATTTACTTACGAGGTAACGCTTAGCCAGGAACCACACCCTTATCACAGGGCCAAAGACAAACACCGCAGGGTGTGTCGCACAAGCATGCGCATACATAGATATCCATGCTCTAACCTGTAGAGTCAGCCAACCCGATTTTATGGTGGTATTAATAGAGAAGAGCTGTAGTTGAGCAACAACAAAACTCATTCTTTTCTGCCCTTGTTTCCCCTTTGTTCACCCAAACCCCTCCTCCCACCAGCACTAAATCCACAAGAGACTCACTTTACATTGCATTAACCCTCTGTATACTGTATGTGTGGGTTTGTGTGTGCAGAATCTACGTGTGCGCTGCGCTGGTGGTGTAGAGTTCTTCACACGGTCAGCACAGAAGGTGCACGGAGCACTGAGCCAGAAGTTCCTCTTGGTAGATGGAGACAGAGCCATCTCTGGTTCATACAGGTGAGCAGAATGAACTGAGTGTATTTAAAGGTTCTCTTATCAATATGTTAACATTCACAAAGATTAAATAACTCTGTGACATGTGAAAGGGGTCACACCAAACCCCTTTCCCAGTGGATAAGAAACCCAGTAACAGCCGCTGACGTCTATCTTTTGTATCTAATGGGAAGGGTCACAGTCAGCATTCACTCCCGGGACAAATGACTCTGCAATAGTCACTGGTGTTTAACAGCTCCACTTCTGATTGGCTCCAATCAGCAGTATTAGAAATACTGCACCCGGGTGGATGCGCTAATTTTAGTCGCTTCGCTGACACAATGGCAAACAGGCTGCCACAAAAACTAGTCAGTCTCCGTCCATGCAGCGCTCGAATATTGTTCAAAATTTAGTCTGCATGGAGTCTGAGAGAGACTGAATAAGTACAAGATAAAAAAAAGGAAATTTTCACTGGCCTCCATGCTGCTTTCTGCTGCTTATTAACCTGTCTTCCAGCCAGTTTGGACACTGAGCTTGACACAACAGAAAGGCTTGCTCGTCACTTGCAGAGCTGTGTACACTGCTCTGGTCTACTGGCAATGGGACAGCAGTCTGTTCCTATTTTTAACAGGATTTTCCATGTTTAACAAACCTGCATGCACATTCTTTTTGGTGGAAAAGGGTGTATGAGACACACCTACATAAAATGATGACCATACTCTGCAGTTCCACTTTGCTCTGGAGAATCATGATATCTTCGGTTTGGTTTTCTGGTTGCAACTTTACTGTTTTGGTTCAGTCTCTGCTCTCTCACCCAGTTTCCAGCCACAGCATCAGCTGATTTCAGCAAAAAACCCACTAAAAGCCCACAGTTACACACCCTGCTCAGCACCAAACAGCAGACAGACAAATTTAGCAGCAGAGAGAACATTCGTTGGGTTGCCAAAACTCAACTCCGAATGAATGCTAATGTTGCTTCACGTCTGCTGGATGTCAATAAGCAGCTGTCTGCTAAATCAAGTACCATAACAATTGGAACACTAATATGAATAGACTGAAAGCAACAAAGTGACGGCATCAATTTTCAACAATATTGTCAGATGCCCTTAAAATAATTTGAAATATGCTATAATTACTGTTTTTTTTCTTTGGCATGTTCCTGTATTGACGTTGTTGCATCATGCAGACTGTTGTTTACACAGAGCTTTAACAGACAGTGCTAACTTTTGTAAACTATGCAGATCTTAGACAACTATAAACCCTCACCTCAACACACACAGACTTAGTTTATTGTCGTTGTCATCTAGTTATCTATTTACCATTACATCTGTATTATCTCAGAGACTGAAAGGTGAAGATACGTGTTCAGAAATTATGCAGTCAAAGAGCATAATGTGATGCATGACCTCAGAGTACAAGTGTTTAGTGTAATGATTAACTGTGACTGTAAAGTTGGATTCTCTCAGCAGGAGTTGTGGCATAGAAGAAAGAGTGTAGATGTGATAAACATGAACTGGCATGAATTTAGTTTAAAAAGTGCTTGAAATCCGAGCATTTGTCAGATGAGCTCCATATAAGGGGAGTCACAGCTGAGAATTTATGTTTCCATGTCTATGTCATTCCAGCTTCACCTGGTCCTCATCTCGTTTGGACCGTAACCTCATCACTGTGATCACAGGACAGGCGGTAGAGACCTTTGACCTGCAGTTTCGTGACCTTTACCTCATGTCCAGAGGTGTGTCTCTCAGCAAGGTCCCCATGGCAGATGAACCAATCCCTGACCCGGTCCCTCAGGCAGCTCCTGCTCCAGTGTCAGCTGCTGTTGCTCGGAAGCTCATCAATCCAAAATATGCCCTCGTTGCCACGGGGACTCACGCAAGTGCCACTTCTTCTGACCAAAATTCCAGCAACAAGAACTCCCAGAATCCCACTGGGCTCAAGTTCATGAAAGCACGTCTTAGGCATGTCATCGAAGAGCCACCCTTACATCCGGGATTAGCGCATTTGGAGAAAGCGAACCTGATCCCATACCTGCCCATCTGGCCAGAACCAGACCCACCAAGTGATGTGATTGGCTTTATCAACATCAGGGATGAAAAGAGAGCCCATCAGGTTCACTTACAGAGGTCGGAGAGGTTTGAGGTCAGCCAGGCTATACGCTTCAGTGCACCTTTGGTGCTGCCACCACAGAAAGAGGAACAGGCTTTAGGTCAGGTTGCAAAAACTGCAGTGGTAGCTGAAAATCCTTCTGAGAGTACAGGTGCAAAAGCCTCTACTCCTGTGAGTCCAACCAACAAACAGCTCAAAGAGCAAACACACACAGTTCCGAATAAAGACCAAACGGATGCGACAGATTCCAGAGGGCCCCCTCAGCAGCCCAACACACCTGTAACACAAGACACACACAAACCAAACACACCATCTCTATCCAATGTTCCCGCTGATTCACAGCCAACAGACAATGCTAAACAAACTCCAGAGACTCAAACTGCAGCACCTCCTGTTCCTAAACGCCGCACACTACAGTTAATTATAGACCCCGCCTCCCCAGAGGAGCCTGGCCAACCACAGGTCACTCTGATGAAAATGGACCAATTGGAAAGTCTAGATGGCTTCGATGAAAAAGAAACCCAGAAGGAGCCGAGACTAGTCCGTGGCCGTCTAATATCAAAGGACGACGGCGGAGACTCTGGCAGCACCGGTGAGGGCAGCCAAGACAGCACCAAGGTCATGTGTGACCGAGCACAAAATGACAATCCTTCAAGTAACTCCACTGCGTCAGAGGAGGAGTTCTATGAATGTCCCCAGCCGCAGCAGAGTGACCCCCTGGCCAATGGAGTGTCGTCAGGGTCAGGGCGCGGGCAACGCCATGGAGACGGGTTCAACATGATGGCCCGCTTCTCCCAGAGCATGCTGGATCTGCGGAAGCCCATACCGTCAGAGGACAGCACTGCCCTCATCCACCAATCACAGCAGCTCCGCAGACAGGGGAACCCCTCACCGCATAGGCACATAGGACAGGTGAGCACCCAGTAGCATCAGTACTTCTAATCCTGTGATATTGAAACAATTAGTCAATTGCTCAGTCAGCTGGCAGATAATTTATTGCCAGAGATGTGTACTTAAGTCATTTTGAGTCATAAAAATGCAATTTATTTGCTAGTTAAAGGTTGTTAAGTGTCAGATTTTGCTACTTTTCCTAATTAATAACAGTGCATTTGGATTTTAGACTGTTGATCTGAAATAACCTGGGTCTAGGAAATTGTGATAGGCATTATTAGGTTGAACTGAAAATATAACAGATTCATTGATAACGACAAGGGAAAGTTAATTATAGAGGTGAAATTATAGTCAATTGCCAGATAGAAATGATCTGTCAGTCAAAAATCATGGTCTTAAAAATCAGTCAAGTCATTTTCATCTTCTGGGACAAAATAAGCACTATGAAGACATAATCATGGGCTTTGGGAAATCATGTTAGGTAAAAAGAATCAATAAATTATTTGTTAATGGAAATAATTGTAAGTTGCAGCCCTAGATAACTAACACTAACAAGTAGGTGCTAACACAATGCTTGTCTTAATCCTTTAAAACCCCTCTTAATATAAAGTAATCACTACAAAAGTAAGTGCAGAGGTTTGTGACGTAACTGTGTCCTTGTTGAGAACAAGGACACAGTTACGTCATTACAGGAAAGACACAAACATTCTCTCTCTCACACACACGCACGCACGCACGCACGCATTTATATGAATCACATTGAAAATGGGTGTGTCTCACCAGGGGTGTCAAGGCAAGCTGCTACCTGCTTACAGTAAACATGTCATTCCTTTTTCCAAATTAAAAAGGTGTGTGTTTCCACCGATTGTCCGCCCACATGTGCGTGCACGCACCTGGATAGAGAGCTCGGCTGATCATGCCAGGGAGGATGATGAAGATGAAAGGCAGCATCTTCAGATAGGCAGCCAGGATTGATGCGCCTTTAACATGACTCATGTTCTTAGCAGACAGGGACCGTTGTACAATCACCTGAACACACAGACGAAAAACAACAGCAATAAGAGTTAACTTTATTTATGTAGCACTTTTCAAGAAGAAGAACAGGAAATGTATATTACAGTGAAATATACTCAGATATGGTTAAAATAAACAGCAATTTAATCAAAAGAACAAAAACACTAAAAGCACATAATAAAAACAGTTTAAGAAAGTGAAAGTTTTGGAGAGGGATTTAGCAGGTTAAAATCGACTTTAAAATGCACAGGCAACCACTAAAAAGGTGCTTTACAGGCAGTGCTTAAATAGGTTGTATTCATTTTGAGGTTGTATGATGTGATTAAAGCAAGGACTACAGTTTCAATGCTTTTAAAATACAATAGAAGAATACTGGAGATTTCAGGAGGTGATCAAAATTAGTAGAGTTAAAGTATGAATTCCCTGCATTGTGTAAACAGATCTAAACTATGATGATACTGCAGCTTTTGTGAACATTTTTCCATATTTCAAAAGAGTATAAAACTATTTTTGGACCTTTTCGTGGTCATGGCCCTGTTGCCATTTCCCCTATTTTTCAACAAGCGCACGCAGCATCGGTAATGTGCCATTTTGGAGAGCCAGTTATGTTGTTACATTAGGGCGAACTCGTTTTTATACAGAAAGCGGAAGCTTGTTAGCTTAGGTTGCTAACATTAGCACCGATTCCCATAGACGTTACTTTCTAATTACTATCAAGAGTCATGCTTAAATTTCTGCTGTAAGGGGTATGACTAACACCCCATTTCCACCAAATTAGCTCTGGCTCTTGAACCGGTTACATTCAGGACTCTTAGAACTTTGGTGCTATCTAGCAAACCAGCCTGCGTTTCAGTTTCCACCAGTTTTTATCAGAGCCAGTGTAATCAAGGATGTGTCATCAACTGAGGGCGTTACACAGTTCACAACGGAAGTAAACAGAAAGATGGCAGATTGCACTGACTACCTATGAGCTTTTGTTCTGTTGTTACAGATATTTGTTTTTTGAACCCAAAAACAATTATAGACCAACTGTTAGTAAGAGCACTGCACGCTCTTTTTTTCTGACGATCACTCATATAACGTGTTGTCCTCCATCCTCTCTTTCTAACCTGTAGAATATGACATGCCTCCAGAGGTTGTCACGTTTCGCAGAAAATCTGCTATTTTTCGGTTGTAGCTAAGAATCAATCTTTTAGGTTCTGAATCAATTTATTTCTTGTTGAATAACGCTGAATGGTTCAAAATTAGGTACAGGAACCAGAATTGAACAATGGAAACTGGCATGATGCTGTGGAAATATTTGAGCATATAGACAGAATCACAGTGATTGTTTACATATAACGTACATAAAATGGGACAGCGCTGAGCAAATGCTGCCTCAGCTGGTTAGTTTTAAAGCCCCCAGACTCTATGAAGTTGCTGGTCTGCTGCTGCCTTGATCAGTTTGTGTGTAAAGCGGAGAAAATATTTGAAATATAGTGTATACTTAAACTGACATAAATTTTTAGGTAGGTCTTTTTGTGGCTAAAATCAATCAGTCAATCAATCAATTTTATTTATAAAGTCCAATATCACAAATCACAATTTGCCTCACAGGGCTTTACAGCATACGACGTCCCTCTGTCCTTATGACCCTCACAGCGGATAAGGAAAAACTCCCCAAAAAAACCTTTAACGGGGGAAAAAAACGGTAGAAACCTCAGGAAGAGCAACTGAGGAGGGATCCCTCTTCCAAGACGGACAAACATGCAATAGATGTCGTACAGAACAGATCAACATGATAAATTAACAACAAACAGTAAAATATGTTGTGCTGCAGCCTCCGTCCATAGCAGTACATTGTGTAGCTTCCATGGCAGTAGATTTGGTTAATCAAAGACGCAAAACAACACAGTACATAAAATAAGCACAGCAGGAACATCAGATAGGTCAGACCACTGTGTTTAACTATAAATACTTAAACGTCACAGTTACAGCTGTAAATGACAACAGAAATAAATGATGTTGCCCACTTAACTAGTCCACCAGATAGTGGAGAATTTACAGTAGACGCTATGTGTAACTCAACTCATCTCTGTCTGCTTCCTCTTTCTGTCTAGTTGTTCCAGACCTCAAAATCTCCAGCACATGATCCACGACAGAAAGCACCTAAAGTAATCATCGCCAAACCAGGAAGTTTTCATCGTCCTGCCCGAGCAGCTGCCCCTGTGATTGGAGGACACCGTTACTGGCAGGGCCAAACGCTGCAGCCTGATTCAGCCCAGCTGCGTGTAGAGACACGCTCTGGCCGATCACCACGACGCCACAGCCCAGGTTACAGGAAAGGAGGTCACGCCTCGCCTCAGCCACCAGCCAACCCTACAGGATTACTAGGAGTATCTTTCTCAAAACTGAGCAATTTTAGAGTCTTGCGGGCGCGAGTTGCAGGGCCACAAAAGAAGGCATCTCAAAATAACAAGGCTGACAGGTAGAACTGTGGGCCAGCACAGGTACACAAGGATGAGTGATGACATACAGACTTTCTGCTAAGAAAGTGGTGACTCTTCAGTGTGGAATCTTCTCTATTTCTGGCATGTGTGTCATTTCCTGCTTTCGTTCCCTGAGGCCCAATATATAACAACAATTAAATGGGGATTTTTCGACTATGTCAATAAGAGTTGGCAGTTTAATTTGATGATGTGTTTTGAGAGGTATTGTCTGTAAATTTGTTACATCCTTTTCCAAACCAATGCTTGACGGCTAAAAGCTTACAGAGGAAGGTACTGATATGGAGGAGATGAACTCACTCTTTTTAGCACAGATACCTTCAGGAGTTGTGCTAAGATTTCTACTAGAGGCACAGGGTATTTTGTAGATGAACCAGTCAGCTGTCGGTCAGCTGTGATAGTCTCCTCCGCCAACTCGAGCACTTCCATTTTGTAAACAATCCTTTGAACAAATATTTCTTAATTACCTCATGTGCTTTTGTTTTTCTGAATTTTGTACACAAAATTTTATTTTTCCGTATCCAGCCTACACACATGCACTGTACCTGTGACAGGCAGATCAGCCGATTGTGTCTCCTCACTCATATGCGAGTCAGGCTCTGGTGATTGGTTACTGATGGTGTAAGGGTGTCGATGGTATATATGAAATCTCAAACACTGATGTGGGACCAAAAGTGAATGTTGTTAATAAAAAGACAGATGTTTGCTGACCCAGCTCTGTTGTTGCCTCAAGCAGTTCAGGTAAATCAGAAGTCGACTGAAGAATCCTGCAGCAGTTTACATCTCAGTGTTTCAGCAAAGTTTATCAAAGGAAGGGTGAAGTACGTAACTGAAGCCTACAGAATTTGCACCCTCACAACTGATCAATTTCAGTATTTTTTATAAATGTGTCTGCTTTGCTTCATAGTTGGCAGAAAAATATAAATAGCTTAGAGATTTTAGGTTTCTCTGGGTATTTTTGAAGCCTGGAGTTTTGGTTTGGCATAAAATCCTCAAAACCAGGGCAACGGGGTGGAGCTTTTGCCGAGATCTGTGGATGCAGCCACATTAGCAGAATGGAGTATTGTAGGGTAGGTAGGATGGACAAAACAAATTTTACAATGAGATTGAAAGTCCCTTGAAAACAGTAATGTCAGTCAAGCAGCTGCCGTGGAGTTTTCTACCATACCTACTTAGGGGAGAGAAGAAAGACATAAATGAAAACACCAGATTACATTTTGCAGCAACTTCCTTGTTAACCTTTGACCAGCTCTACTTACTGTAGTTGAGCGTTTTTGTATGCAACGGGCTGTTTACATATCGTATCTAAAGTTTTCACAGTCAGTTCCTGCATTTGACCTTTTTTGTACCCAGATCTAGAAAAGAAAAATATTGGTTGTGGTGAAGTTGAGCGCAGTGTATTTGATGGAGTTGGCAGTTCGCAGTTCAGCATGCCGAGATGCCAGTGCCTGTGGTGTCTGGTGGCATTTTACGTAACCGAATGCTTCTATTCACATGATGGGTATCAAATGAAATACTCAACTGGTATTGGTATGACAGGTACTGATATCGTAATTTTTCAAAGGGTACTCAGTCATATTGCACATGCTCACTTTATTATCCAAATATGCCATATAAACGGACCATTGGAATTGAGATGGTGGGTCAATAAAACCAAACCCAAAAAGAAGAGAAACTGCCAAAACTCCCCAAAAAGCTAAGAAAAAAGGTTCCCTTTACATTTTTTTAAATGGACAAATCATTTTCAAACGTGCCACTAGAGCACATGTTAGAAGATGGAGACAAACCAAAGTACAGACAAAAAGGATGTTATTAATTTATCTGATTAATTTCAAGAGGTTTGGGGTTTTAATGAAATACTTCACCCCAAATGCCCATTTGTATTTCAGTTCGTCACCCTGTCTAATGTTGAATTCATGAAGAAAACATTGTTTTTCTCGCATACCTCTGGTGAACAAAGAGTACAAAAACGATCGATGAACTGAAGTCATTGAGGACTATGTTTATCAACAGCAACCAGGACTGACAGTTAAAGTATAGATCCGTTTCACTTTCAGTCCCTGTTGCAAAGGGCTGATGGCAATGCGATGTGTTTGGAAAGTACCTAGCATCCAACTGGATAAATGAGACATGTGTTTACTGCGTGGTCGAGGAGGCGGTGGTTTCTCTGTGTTTTTGCCTTTACATGCACATGATTGTGTATAAATGTACCTGGTCAGTGCACCAGTACCAGGTGGCCAGTATGGTGAGCCCCAGAGTCATGCCGGGCCAGGGCAGGTCTCCGGTGACGGCATCTCTGAACAGGTGCATGGCGTCCTGACGTGGCAAGTGGCAGGTACTGTTGGGGATGATCTTGCTGGGCACGGCCATGCTGTACACACGCTCCAGGTTACTGTAGCCACCAATCTTATTGAAGGCTGTGGACCGAGAACACACAACTCCAACTACACAATCCTTAAAAATAAGTGCGGTTGTTGTGCTTGTTTATAAATGCTGATAATTGTACATACCAGTGATTGTTAGGATGATTGCTCCGATAATCATGATGAATGTCTGTAGAGTGTCGGTGTAGATGACGGCAGCAAGACCGCCTGAAAAGACGCGTGTGTTACGGGAATAGTTCCAGTGTATCTAAAACATGAGAGTAGTTTTACAGGATGTAACTGTGTAGGTGTGTGTGGTTGTTTGTGTACCTGCAATGGTGTAGAGAGCAGTGACCACCAGCATGAGGACAGTGGACAGGTAGAGGTTCCACCCCAGACACACCTGAACAAACAAGGCTCCAGAGTAGAGGTCAGTCTGGAGACAGAAACACGACAAAGATTCAGTCTCACAGCAGATGATATTAAATGGTTAAAGGCCAGTGCGGTCAAATACTGAGTGTGATGCTGCCTCTTTGTGTGTGACTTTACTGATATCTTGGTGAAGACGGACAGCAGCAGTGAGAGGACAGCCAGGTAGGTTCTGATCCTCTCTCCTCCAAAACGACGGCCCAGGTACTCCGGCATTGTCACAATCTGAACACACACATTTTCAACACACCAAGAAGCAAACTGAAGAAGCTGTGGGTGGTTTTTAGGGCTCGGTGTGATCTTTCAATTAGCTTCTGGTAACTGTAGACAACTTTGATGTGTTCACACTTCCCCTAGATTTAAAATAACTGTGTGCGTGCGTGTGGTGTAACACCCTGTTGGGGAATTTTCAAGGCGGGGATTGTTAGTAAGGAGAATGTGTCTTGGCACCTAAATGTACCTGCTGAACCAGCCTTAACAAGCAGACATGCACCCATGTGTGTGTGTGATGAGTGTGTGTGTGTGCAAACTAACCCCTGAGGAGATGTAGACAGGCACAAATACCCAGGCCAGAGCCAGCAACACATAGGTGGCCTGAGAGACAGAAGAAAAGGAGACAGAGGGAGCACAGAGAGGTTTGACCAGATCGTCCACAACAGTCGCCTCTGGGGGTAAAAATCTCTCTGGTCAAACTGTGGTAAAACTTTTAACCATTTAGGTGCTGTAACATGTGCAAGCCTTTGCTCTACTGCTGTGGACTGACTCATGCACACTGTACACTATGAAATCCAGCTTGGTATTTAAAATGCTCTGCTGCTGCCCCCTGCAGAGGGCCGTCTGCAACTGCTTCAAAGACATAATTAGATAAAACAGGCAGTAAAGTGCTGATGTCATTTGTTTTCTTTTCACGTACAAATGGTAGTCATTGTAGCTGTAAGTTGTTTTTGTTGCACACATAGACTGTGTTTGTCTAGTCAGTCCTATTAATACTGCCAACCACAAAAGAAATAACACGTGCATAGATTAGCAGGCAAGCTCTGCTTCATTCCAGACTATAGTGTGTTTAGTTACTATTAATAGATTAATTAGAACAGCATCTGTAATGTTTTTCTGACTGGACAGATGTGTGTGTGTGTGTGTGTGTGTGTGTGTGTGTGTGTGTGTGTGTGTGTGTGTGTGTACTCACATTCCATTCAAAACCAGTGACAGCGATGCCTCCAGCAGCTCCGGTCCCAGCCAGACCAATAAACAACCCTGAGCCTTCTGAGCTGGCGAAGAGAGACGCTCCAATCTGAATACATCAGAGATTGCAGAAGTATTCAGATAGTGTCAATGTGGTGGCATAAAAATACTCTGTTACAAGTAGAAGTCCTGCAGCAAGCAGCAATATTTAAGGTTAAGTTATTAGTAAAAGCACTCTGTGCAAGTATTGTTTTATATTTTATTGTGAATATATTTTATATGCATCAAAACATAAGCGTCATTTTGCTGTCGTAGCTGGTCAAAGTGGAGGTAGTTTTAACTACAACATTTAGAATTTGGTCTAGTGCTTCCCAACCAAGGGGGTCAGACCTTCTACAAAAGGTCATAATATAGATATGAGGGGTCATGAGATGATTAATGAGGCAGGAAAGAAGGAAAAAAACAAAATTCTGATCCACAAATTTGTTTTAATATGTCGTTAATTCTTTTTTGTTTTCAAACATTTTTTTAAATGAAGCCATCTGAGAAGTTTTAAGGGGAAATCACATTTTGGTCAGCTGTTAGCAACCAAGGAAAGATTGGGACCATCTAAATTAATCTTCAACAGTGTGTTACTTCTCGTCTCCACTTTGATGTAAGCTTCTCTTTGTTTTTTTACTCTGTGTCTGAGTGCTTTTATTTTATATTGTTTTACTTGGCTGCACTGTAAATGAGGTCTCTACCTCAATGTATGTCCAAGTTAAAATAAAGGTTGAATGAATATATGAATTAGTGTTGTATTTTATAAGCTTTTCATATAGTTTTCAATGTAAAATCTTAATCTGATCTATATCAAATACATGTAATGGAGTAAAATGTACATTATTTCTCCCTGAAATGTGGTGGAATAGGCCTTTAAGTATTGACGTAGCATAAAATGGAAGCCACAAATTACATTTCATGTATGCAGGATTTATGTCTTTTGGCTAAGTCTGTCAAACACAACAAACCAGCAGTCTGTCTGCCCAAGGTGCCAAATAGCATTATCACTAATTTACAGTCATATTCAAGCTCACTGATTTTTACAGATCAGTTTATGGGAAAATTTCATCCAACTACAGATCAAAAACACACCATCACAGGAAGCACAAACTTCTCTTTGCTCTTTATCCACAAAATCAACATGTTGGAGACGCTGCAGAGCAGATCATGAGACACTCACCGGCCACCAGGCCATGTCCCGTCCAGCCAGGAAATATCCGCTCAGAGTATTCCTGCTCACCCTGCATGATGACTGACAGAGAAAACTGTTTCACACCAGCACCCACAACACACATTTACTGAACATGCATACACACACACACACACACACACACACACACAAATACACTTCTGACCCTCACCCAGATGCCGACAGCGAGGTTGAGAAGAAAGTAGGTTACTATGACGATAATGTCAGAGAAGCTGAAGGACTGAGACAGGGCGTAGAAGTTGATGGTGGAGTTAGACATCCTCAGTGTTCACAACCACACACACGAAAATACACCAGAAACACACCTCTTGTACTGCCCTTTCCTTAGAGCCTCACACACACACACACACACACATAAACTTACTGAATCAGACCCTTACACCTGCGCAGCCACTCTCACCAGCCCCCTCTCATAATCTGACACTGTAGACCTACTTTGCAAACACCCAAAACACCAAGACGAACATATTAAACTCCCTACAAACCACCAGACACTTCTTACTTCTCTCCCAACAAATATACAAAGCTTACTACCATTAACACACACACACAGAGTCAAACACACACTCCAGCCCTTTGTCAAAGTCCCCTCTCGCCTGAACCACAAACTCGCTGTTACTGAAAGTGTTGAGTGTTTCATGAACGTGTGAAGAGGGCAGTCCCTGGTTGAATTGATGATTAAACACATCACCTTAATGTGGCACCCGCAGCGCTGACACACACGCTGTGCTAGGGGATAATGGAGTGCATGTATGGGCGAGCAGTGGAGTTACTGGAGTACAGCAGATGCTCATGTGGACCAGAGTCCACGCTGATGCACACACACCCACCCACCCACCCACCCACCCACATACACACACACACACACACACACACACACACACCCACCCACCCACACACACACACACACACACAGATGGTCAATCATTGGCGATGACAAGTTTATAATCATTAGCGTCTAAACACACAAACATCTGCTGGTAAGTGCTAAGTAGGGTCAGAGAAAGTGTGTGAGAGAGAAACAGTTTACAAGCAGTTAACTGTTAATAGTTTCCTTCAGTAACTTGTACGAAAGAATCAGTCAGTCAGTATAGAAGTTTTTACTCCAGTGAGACAGCCAACATTTGAAAACCATGACACGTAATCTTAAAAAGTCTTTTTTTGTAGATAGGATAAGTTCATTCATGTTGTTACGTTTTTAACTGATGATGGACACATGGATGGATTAGTGAACAAGCCTACTGGGCACAGGCTGAGGGGCTCCCGTGGCCTTCACCTGCAAAATGTCACAACCTGGAAGAGACTTATAATGATCACAAAGAAACACAAAAGACAAAGTGATGCAAAACAGCAACAAAAAAGAGGAAAAACAGCACCTAGTCTGTGTTTTTTGCACCAGTGTAGGAGAGGTGGTGGGGCCTTTTGCATATCTGAACCCAGGGGCCCATTGTCTCATAATCCACCCGTGGATGGAAAACAAATGATTTGGAATACAGATCTATTACATAATACTCAATATGATATATATTCTTTGGATTTTTTTGATGAATGTTACAATATTCAATTTAAAAATTGAACATTTGATCATGTAATCTGATTTCATTGCATTCTTTATTTACTGAGCATATTAAAACAACCCCTACTTAGAAAATATTAGTGAGATTTAACTTTGGGAAACACTTGAAAATATTTGAAAGAACAATTTTGGAGAAATCTCTCCAGATGGAGAGGTTTTCATTGGTATAAATAACAACATTACTATTGTATTTTCAAAATAAGATAAGATAAGTGTTTATCAGTTACTAGAGGGGAAATCTGGTTGTTGCAGTAGTGCAAGAATAGAAATAAACATAAATAAATAGAGAGTAAATGTTCACAAGAAAAACATGAACAGATATGATACCACAACCAACTTTAACAAACTATTTTTAAAAATAAAATATCAAATCATGGTAAAAAGATTAAATATGTCATTAACTCCCTGGTCTACCCCTTGTTGTGTGAGCTTTCTCAAAATCGGAAATAGCTTTTTTTTTTTACTCTCAACACATCTGGACATTTTTCACTGAGCGACAACAGGAGAGGACATGAAGTCCGAGAGGAAGAGACAGAGACAGTTGGGTTGACTTTGTGTTCGTGCTTCCTGATGTGAAATTAACTCAGTGTCACACACAAACTGCTGGCCAGTGTTTGTCTGCTGTGAGGAGCAGATGGTGGCGATAGAGATGCCCTGACGTCACACACATCATCATTAATCTCTCTCTCGCACACACACACACACACACACACACACACACACATACACACACACAGCAAAATGTTAAAGTTAAAGATGAATAAAGATTTGTGTGCAGCAAAAACTTTTATTATAAAGTTAAAGAGAATTAATGAGAATCACTTTGCATTTTTAGATCAGATCCAGCTGGAGGCTGTTGTCATGGCACAAAGTGCAAGAAAACAAATAATAGCAAATAACCAGCGGTGCAAAAAGCAGTAACTTGCAGAGAAACAGACATATAGTCTTAATATAGCCTGTAGAATAAACAGTGAGGGGTAGACATGAATGCACTAAGATGAGCATGAACAGCTGTTACGAAAATACTAAAGTGCAGGTTTAAGTACAAGTATAGACAGTAGTATAAATATGTATACTCTATAGGTTAGATTTGTGCAGTATGTGCAGTATAACTATGCATGGGAAGAGCAAATATATCAGACTACAGGCACTTGTATTTAAGGTAATGTAGCAATAGTAAGTCATTTAGAAGAGCCGCTTGCCAACATCCTGTGTTTTAATTTGTAAATCCATATGCATATGTTTAAAAATGTTAGTACATGGCAAATGCAAGATATGTAGCTAACACATCTAAATACACCAATTTTTGTTATTTGATATACTGTTTCATCAGAACAGGATAGATTTTAACACCTTATTCTGTATAGTATCCCTGTGAATTATCTGGGAAGCTTTTGTGTATTCATTACACTTGTCATACTGGGAAAATATGTGCTGAGATTTAAGTGTAAAAAACACCCCATACATATGTAGTGCACAGATTGAGAAAAATAATGAGTTTACTTATCAACAGTGTAAAGTGTGGGCCTAAAATAATATGATTATGCCAAAATGTTACGGTAAATTTATCTCCAAGTAGAATCAGACTATTACATTTCTTAGTGTACAGTTACTCTGTGTGATGATGAGGTTATTTAAGGATGCACATCTCCATTGCCATTTATTTGGTAAGAAGCACATTATCTACGCTGCAATTAAACACTTGTCACTAAAGCCCATGGAGTCTGTTATTAAGTATACTGTGTATATCTAGTGCATCCATGTTTATTCTACTTAATATATCACTGTTTATCCTGTATATACTCCCACTTTCCTGCTTTTTGCATGTCTGGTTGGATGGTAAACTGCATTTTGCTGCCTTAGTACCTGTACTCAGTGACAATGGAATCAAATCTAATCAGATCTAATCAGGTGTCAGTGCTCTAACTTCAAAAGCAAACCAAGATAGTAATGGGGTAATAATTTAATTCAGGCAATTTCAAAGTCAAATTTGAAACTAGATCATATTTATCCAAATACAGCATATAAATATGCAAATTAAGAGCCAATAAAACAGAGAGATTACAACAGTGAACCTTACAGAGAAGTACGCTCAAAGCTAAATAAACAATAAATACAGTCAAGTAGTATAACATGGTATAAGTGTCTTGTAAAAGTGTAATAAAGGAGATTTATATATAATATTAAGCAGTAAAGTTATCATTACATACCTTTGTATCAAGATTTGATCATGGTCTTTAGTCTGGCGCCACCTTCAGGCCAAACTCACGACAAGAACAACGCTGAGTTTTCGTCCCTCAGGCTCCGCGGTGCATGATGGGACTCGAGAAAATTTTAGTAACCAATCAGAAGACGAAGGACTCTCTTTACCCGGATGTAATTCTTCACAACAAAAAATTGCCGGGAAATCTGCTGCTCTGTCAAAGCGGCTGCTGAAGTCGCTAAGGAAATATTAATGAGAGCAGCCTGTTTGTCTTTATATTAAACACACCACCGTGTCTCTGGTTGTTTCGTGTCGCTGTCCGAGCAGACATGGACGAGTATGACGAGATGTTCGGGATAGAGGACGACTTCGAGGACCAGTTCGCCGACGAGCTGGAGGCGCTGGCTGAGATGGAGGGTGAGGAGGAGCTAACGTTAGCTAACAAACGCTGTTAGCATCTTTAGTATATGTTTATAGATAACAGGAGTGTGTCAGACTTTAGTTTTAACTGTTATGTTAATCTCCATAAGTCTAACGACAGTCCTATGAACATAACTTCATTATGAACTTATTGTACTAACCAGTGACGTAGTGTAAATAAGTGATAGTATCTGTACATTACTACAGTTTTGAGGTACTGGTACTACACTTGAGTATTTCCATTTTATTCTGCTTCTACTCCACTGCAGGTTAGAGGGAAATATTGTAGCTTTTACTCCATACTCTTATTAACCACTTTACTTTGTAGAATAAATTATTAATATAAACTATAAGTCAACTAGTAAATTATGGTGTGTTATTATATATTAAACTACCCAGCAGTATATAAAGTAACTGAAATTAGCTCCATTTTTTTTTTTACCAGCAGCAACATTAAAGGGATGTACACATTGATGATACTGATTATAATCCAGTAACATAATATATATGATTCTAAAATCCTGGATAAAGAGTACTTTACTTTCAGTACCTCAAGTATATTTAAATGCCAGCACTTTGGACTGAAAGGAGATTTTGAATGTAGCACTTTTACTTGTAGTTTTACACTGTTTTATTGCTTTTATTACTCCAGTAAAACTTCTGAGTACTTCTTCCAAAACACATACAAACACACCCATCTCTGTTTGATCTGTTGGTGTATCTCAGATACTGTGTAGTTGTTAGCGGTATGTGATGTCCATTTAACTGAACCACCACCTCACACTTTAAGTTTTTTAGTAATAATGCTTGAACAAATCACATTTGGCACTCACTTTGGTATGTGACATTATTGTGCATCATTATTCATGCACTTAAAATGATTAGGGATGCATGATAATATCAGCATGTCAGCAGTATTAGCCGATGCCAGCTTTAAGATGAACTATATTAGCCGATACCAGCTTTAAGATGAACTATATTAGCCAATACCAGCTTTAAGATGAACTATTAGAATTGTCCAACATGCTTTTTTCTTATTTAGCACCATGAATGAATATAACATACATTGAAAAGTATTCTATCTCATGTCTCCATCTGCAGGTGGGCCATCACAGTAAGAGTATGCATGCATTATATAAATAATAAATAAATTTGAATAAATAACATAATAAATAAATAAATAGGAAATGTAAAATTCCACTACAGAAGTGACTTGATAATAACTAAAATTAGGTGAGGAAAATAGTGGCTATATCAATATATTAGTTAATGGCCAGACTTGTTATATATCGGCATATTGGATATTAGCAAATATTCCAGTGTTGTGCATCCCTAGAAATAATGCAACATGATTAACCTCTTAACATAGAGTTCACTTAAATATCCCACATAAGTAGCTCTAAGGTTGGAAAACTATATCTCTTCTTTGAAGCTATATTATGTGTACATGAAGAGAAAAATTCTAATCCAGTATTTGATGTTTGTTATGGCTGAATCATTTAATCAGATGGAAGTGTTCAACAGGTCTTGTGCATCATCACAAATGTTAATTTATTTGCATCCATTTTCTGTCTGACATATCCTTTGAAAGCTTTGTGTTCTTCAATAGAGTCGAAAATAGATTTCTGTGGGTTTGAGCATTTTTTTGCTGCACACCGCCCTTGTTTGGGACAGTGGGATTGAGACAACAGTACTGTAAACTATAGAGTCCAAGCCTGTTATGAGATGACTGCATTATTTGATATGTAACATACTCCTCATAACCGAGAGCTCTATCTCTTGGCTATTTATTTATTTTGTAGTAATCATTTAATCTAATTAATGTCAGAAAGTAGAGAAACCTGCCCATCACAGTTTCCTAGGACCCAAAGTGAAATCAGTAAATTACTTATTTTCTGACTCGCAACACAAAACCCAAACATTCAATTTATTAAACAAAATAGCAGCAAATCCTCACAAGACAGGAAGCTGGACCCAGTGAATATTTTGCATATTTACTTGATGACTCAGTGATTAAATGATTATCAAAAATGTTACCAGCTGATCACTTCAGAATTAATTATGTGTATGTCTTTTTTTGAATGGCTCAGAGGAGTCTTCCAAACAGGGGAAACGTCAGAAGCAGGGTCCAGGAGACGACATTTCTGACGTAGAGCACCTGCTGGATGATCAGTCCACCAGTGAGTTCACGCTGAGAGTACAGTAGCTGTTTTGTTCTTGTTGTGTTTCCTTGATGTTTTAAGCTGTACCTTGAATCTGTCTTGGTCTGCGCAGCCCCAAAGGCAAAGCGGCAGAAGCAGGATGCAGGAGTGGCCAAGCGACTTTTCAACTCACAGCAGACTCAAGAGAGCAAAACCCTATCGCAGAGGGATGACATCACACCACCGTCTTCTCCAGAGCAGTATGAACACCCTCGCACCTTCAGGTAGGAGAGGTACATGATGGATTGCGTTTTTTTTCGGTGCTGTGTCTCTCGGCTGTCTTACAGCCTGGCACCTGGTGGCTACCTTTTAATAAAGCCCCGACCTCACCTGAGTGCTGTGGATGTACACGCAGAAAATAAGAGGGAAATAAGAAAATACAGGCAGAGGGCAGAGTCTCTGCAGGAAAATACACCGCCACACACTGAGAGTGGGTCACAAGTGATGATTGAGAGGGATTACTTCAGTATGAGTCTTTACAGTGTTTTTAGGAAAATCCTGCGAAGTATATCTTTGATACAAAACCCCTCCAGCATATTTTAATATAAACAAATAAGAGGCACTTAAAAGCTTTACATCACAGGGGTGACATATGGCAGTGTGCTATTTATAGAGACACAAAAGCACTTAACTGCCTGAGGAAGAGCTGCAGCTGGTGGCACGTTCTCTGTGTACACTAAGTACTTGAACAGTCTTTCTTTTATTCCTTTTAAGTTTGTCGTTTTTATTTGCTTTTTGAGCTCTTAAATCACTATCTTTTGCATTCTAGCAGTTCCCAGGCACTCCTTGTTTCAATACTGAAAGGATGCAGCCAATTAATTGTTTGACTGACAGAAAATGAGTCAACGACAGTTTTGGGCTGTAGATTAATAATTCAGAGAAGATGTCAAGTAAAAATACGAAATGTTTGCTCATTACAACTTGTAATGAAATTTTATATGAGTATAATTGTAATACCATCAGACATTTTGGATTGTTGCTCAGACAAATAGTAGGAATTTAAAGATATACCACTGTCCTATAGTAACATGTGATGGACATTAAACATTATCGATATTTTATAGATTATACAAAAATCCACAGCACAACAGACTTCTGATTGCGTGTTTTAGGTCGACACCAGCTGTGCTGGATATCAGTGGCTTTGCTACAATCCCAGAGACGCCCCAGCGACCTCCCTCAGCAGTGCCAGTGTCACTGCATGTACTGCGGCGGCCTCCTTTAGAGGGGGAGTACATCAGTGTGACAGATTCATCAGGCTCACGGGTCTACCTCAGACAAGCAGAAGACACAGGGACAAAGGTTTAACTCCTTAACATCTCGTCCTAAACCCTGATTCAGCGTACATACATGAGGTGTCCTGTCCCTGTTGTTATATTTATGTTGTTGTTTTTTTTCTTGCATTTACCTGCGTGTCTTCAGGTAGAGGACACCAGACTGGTACCAAACTCCCAGGGATCGCTAGGGCTGCTGGCAGTGCCGATAAATGTGTTGAGAGAACAAGAGGCAGAGAGGGTGAGTGACAAGGCCGCTGCTTTTCTGTATAATCTGTTAATTAGCTCGCTGCACATGAAACATGCTGTTAATTCTAAATAATCTAGTGTGTAACACTGCTAAATTCAAACACTTGATTATGATTAAACACAAACAATAGTACCATTACATTCAAACAAAGACCAGAGTGTCTGCAGCCAAAATGCATTGTTTTATTTAAGTTGATAGAAGCCTATAACTTGAAATCATTATTAAAATATTCATTAATTTGGGAAAAAAAAGATGTCTAGTAATTTCAACACTGAAATAAAAATATTAATGACTCGTTCTGTGTATACAAACAGTAATTACATTTATTTGTTGATGTGTCTGTAGGATGTGTTTCAGACATCTTATATTTTAAAATGTATTTAGTTAATCGATTGCACAACAATGTTGAGATGCAGACAAGTTAAAATTCTACTTTTTGTTTGAAATCCTGCAGCGCCACCAGCAGGTTGTGGAAGAATCTCAGCGTCTTACAGATCTGCTCGCCAGGTAACTCCCAACCATCAAGAATATGATTACATGTAGTAAATATTTTTTCCAAGGGATGACCCTGAGTGTGCGCCCCATACATGCCGTGTCCTTTGCAGCATGTGGGTTTAATTACAACTTGCCACACTTTGCTGCGTGTCATTCCCCCTCTTTCTCCTCACTTTCCTGTCAGTCTACAGCTGCCCTATACTAAAGGCAAAAAGCCAAAAATAATAATCTTAAAAAAAAGGGGGGGGGGGGGGCTGACGACGACCCTGAGTAGTCGACTGTTCAACAATTCCATCTAAGGAACCTGATTCAACTGCCAATCTCACAGTCAAATCATTGCAGTAGCAAGAAAATGTGGTTGTAGAACAAAGGATCGGTCCATTTAGGCTATATGGGGGTGCGAAATGTCTGATTTTACATTTTAATTGATGGGTTTCTCCCAGTAAATCAGAGCTTGTTTTGGTGTAAATGAATTAATCAGAGCACTCACATAAGAATGTAAATTTGAATGTAGATTCTTTGTCAAAATCAGTGGAGAAGAGGTGTGTATAAACAGCTGTTTGCAGCTTGCATCTTTCTGTAAGAGAAAGTCAAAATTTTTCTTTACAACCACAGAAAGCAAGCAGGGACTGAACTAAGTGAACTTCTGTCTGTCTATCGATCGCCTCTGCTCCCTTTCAGTACTGTGGACAGCACCACTGCTGCACCTACACACGCACGCTACAGTGCTGCATGGACCATGTCCTATTATAAAATAAATTCTTATATGAAGTTGAGAAGACAAATTGTTTAATCGAGTATTTTGGCTCTTCTGTTTGGTGTGGAAAAAATGGAAATTAATGTTGCAAATGAGAATATGGATCAGTGGGAGAA
Source organism: Epinephelus fuscoguttatus (assembly GCF_011397635.1). NCBI lineage: Eukaryota > Metazoa > Chordata > Actinopteri > Perciformes > Serranidae > Epinephelus > Epinephelus fuscoguttatus. Next base: position 26,429,468 of record NC_064754.1, on the reverse strand, counting down.
AAAACGGGATTCAGCTATCAGTCAAAATTGGGCACACTTGACGAATCAGATGTGACTATATATATTCTTCTAGTTTTTACATTTTCTTGGTAAATCTATGTCACATTCCAGCACTGTGAACGATGTGCTTGTCGAGCCTGAAAACATAGAAGATGAAGAGAACGACGATCCTGAAGACAAAGAGGGCCGAAGCTCTCGACTCTGGGTGGACAGATTCTCTCCCCGACACTACACAGAGCTTCTCAGTGATGATGTAAGTCATGTTTAGTGTTTAGATACTCGAAGTGAATGAGACCCCTTAAACACAGATAAGTCCGAGTATCCTACACTGATGTGTCTGCTTCTTTGTAGTTTACAAACCGCTGTCTGCTCAAGTGGTTGAAACTTTGGGACACCGTTGTGTTCGGAAGAGAGAGGAAGTCCCGCCCTGCTCGGTCTGACAGACAGGCTCCCTTACAGAACTCATTCAAACCCAATCAAGCCAATCAGAATCCAAATCGCTTCAAGAGCAAGATCGAGGTGACTGAGGAGCTACTGGAGGCCGAACTGGACCAGTACAAACGACCCAAATTTAAGGTAAACACACCAAAATACTCATGTCAGCACAGTTTCAGTTTAACAACCTTTAGTTCTTCTACAAGATATTTTGTTCTCCCTCCAGGTGGCATTGTTGTCAGGTCCTCCAGGTTTGGGGAAGACCACCCTGGCTCATGTCATAGCAAAGCATGCTGGGTACAACGTGGTGGAAATCAACGCCAGGTCAGACAAACCAATATATTATTACCCATTATTAGGAATAAACTAGAAAAATTAGGTTGACAATAATCCTCTCACCCAACTGTTGATGTTTTTACAGTGACGATCGCAGTGCAGAGGTGTTCCAGAAACGCATCGACACGGCAACCCAGATGAAGTCAGTTTTAGGAGCCAACGAGAGGCCGAACTGCCTCATTATTGACGAGATCGATGGAGCACCTGTGGTATGTTCTGGTCAAGTACAACCAGTAAAAATCAAAAACAAGCAAAATAATCTTTGTTATAAATGATTCATGTCTTCATCTGTGGTGTTCGACAGGCTGCAATCAACATCCTGTTAGCAGTTCTGAACAGGAAAGATGGGCACAGTGGGGAGGCGGTTACAGAGACTGCGAAGAAGAAAAAGAAGAAGGAGTCCATCCTTCTCCGACCAATCATCTGCATCTGTAATGACCTGTAAGAGAGACAGTGGTGTTCAGAGTGGGATAGTAGATTTTTGTTAAAGTGTACCTATTATGCTGTTCTATATTTTGTGTCTCATACAAGGTGATATAATTTTGGATATTCATATTAAACTTGGCCAAAGGTTCAAATAATGAGATAAGCGCATGTAAAAGTAATCCGTGTGAGCAAAACCTCAGACTGTTCTGAATACTCATAGTGTTAGTATTGAGTTTTCTTTGTGTCTATCATCTTATTCCTTTTCTTTTAGTTATGTTCCAGCCCTCAGACCTCTCAGACAGCAGGCCTTCCTCCTGACTTTCCCTCAGACTCAGCCCTCCCGCCTCGCACAGAGACTGGCAGAGGTCAGCACACACACACACACACACACACACACACACACACACACACACACACACACACACACACACATATATAAGTACAAGAAGTGCAGATGCATTTGTGAACACACCAACAATCCAGTTTTACATTGAGCTGACTTTTTGTTTGCAGATTTCACTTCAGCAGGGGCTGAAGACAGACACAGGCACTCTGATGTCGCTGTGTGAGAAGACTGATAACGACATCAGGTCTTGCATCAACACACTACAGGTGGGTGTCACTACTGTGAAGGCGAAGTTGTCTGTTTCATGAGCAGTTTAGTAGTATACAGTATAATTATACCAAAATATGTGTTCTTGTCTGCACAGTTCCTCCACGGTCGCGGCCACAAGCGCGTGAACTCAAAGACCATACAGAGCGTCTCTGTGGGGCAGAAGGACCAGAACAAAGGCTTGTTCCATCTGTGGCAGGAAATCTTCCAGTTACCACGTACAAAACGGTATTCATAAAGCTGAGTTATTCATGAATTTTAAAATGTTTTGCTACATTTGCTGCTGGATGCTGAGAACAAGTTCAGATGTAAATAAATACATGTTTCATAGCTCTTATCATTCCTAGTAGTTTTATGCCTCCATACGTATATCCATCCGTCTCGTTCTTGTTAACACAATATCTCAAAAAGGCCTTGAGGGGATTTCCTTAAATTGGCACACATGTTCGCTTCAACTGAACGATGAGTTGATTAGACTTTTGGTGGCCAAAGTTCATTGTGACCTTATGCCCATCTAATGCTTGTGAATATCTCAAGAAAGCCGTGAGGGAATTTCCACAGAATTGGCACAGACATCCACCTGGACTCAACAAGAAACTGCATAGAATATGTTGGTCAAAGGTCAAATGTGAAAGGTCACTGTGACCTCATAAAACATGTTTTTGACTGTAACTCAAGAATGTATGTACTTCTTTGCTGCATATTTGAAGCATTGTTAACTGTCATGGCTACATATGAGTCTGAACAGACAGTTAGATACAGAGACAGGCGGAGCCTTCTGTCAGTAAGGTTCCTGAAAACTTGTGGATACGGATGAAACAGAGTAGTACCAACAGGGATAGTAAATGTGCCTCAACTGTTCAAATGTGTTCTTCAGGAAACGTATTGGTGAGGGGTTTGAGGAGGCGCCAGGCTCAGGAGGCGGAGCTCAGAGGTTTCAGCACATTCTGCACTTGGCTTCATCTGGTGGAGAGTATGAGAAGGTTTCTCAGGTAATGAACTCATCAGCCAGCTCTGAGCCATGTATTCATGGTTTATAAAACACTGCATTATGATGCCTTAGGTCTGACATCTGTCTCTTTCCCTCAGGGCCTGTATGATAATTATCTGTCCATGCGTGTGAGGGACCCCAACCTGCACAGTGTGTGTGAGGCTCTGGACTGGCTGTCGTTCTCTGACAGGTTGAACCAAGTGATCCTGCACGGGCAGAACTTCTCCCTGATGCGATACCTGCCCTTCCTGTCCATCACATTCCACTTCCTGTTTGCACACACAAACGTGCCCCGCATCAACTATCCAAACAGTCAGCACGAGGTACTAATCAACCACTTACACTTTTTTGGAGCAACATGATGAAAACAAGAGTGATGCATGTAGAAAAACTAAGTAACAGTGAGTTATATTGAATGGAGACAAGTGAAATAGAAACTAAATAAAGAATGATAAACTCATACATCAGATGTTTTAGGAGGTCTAGATAATAATTGATTATTTTGTCCCCTCCAGGCTTCCTCCCGGCTTCTCAGCAACAGAAATGCTTTGTCCACCATGTTGGCCGACATCCCAGCATGCATCAGAACGAGGATCAGCCAGCTCAGCCTGGCCCTTGATGCTCTCACGCTGCTCCTCGACATCATCTGTCCCAAACTACGCCCCGTATGTAAAAGCATTGACAGTATATGTAACAGTATATAAATGCTGGAACTGTGATCTCAGCCAGGTGCTATGTGTGGATGGGGGTCCATCAAACACCGCAAGGCAATGTAGCTGAAAAACATACGGGTGGGGGTTCATAAGAAAACATTTAATGCATTTCATAAGGTGTCAGTAAAGCTCTCAGTGACTGTGTATAATCTGAAATCCTGTGTGTTTCTTTCAGGTGAATCCGCAGCTGTTCAGCACCAGAGAGAAGGAGCAGATGCGTGAGCTGATCGACACCATGCTGGCTTACAACCTCTCATACAGGCAGGACCGCACGCCCGAGGGGCAGTACACATACCTGCTGGAGCCGTGAGTACACACACGCACACACATCTGCACTGAACAATATATTGCATGCGAACACATGCAGTGCAGATGTGTGTTTCTGGGGTGTTGAAGGTCACTGCTCTTGTCCACACTGTGGTTCACTGCAGGGAGGCTTAGAGAGTAATCCCCTTAACACCTGGTGTGTGTGTCTGTTTGATGGTAGTGGTGTGGGAGCAGAGTAGCAAGCTGCAAAGCCTCACCAGTGGGGTACAGGTGGATGGACAAACAGATGAAAGGTTGCATTAAGAGGTCGGCGTTGTCAGTGAAATTAGGAGACGATCTGTGAGCAGAACGGACCTCATTTTGGTTCAAACTTACGCTTTAACTTGAAAAAAATCTTCAAGCTTAATTTTTTTTTGTGGCCACTGAGGACAGCAGGGACTGTGGTATTGGTCCAATTGGATAACTCGCCGTGCCTGTCAGCCATGCCGACCCCGGTCGAGGAGGAGCCAGGCGACCAGGGGGGCTCCTTTCTGCAGGCTCGCTGTGACAGAGTGCTGGTCACCAATGACTGGTGCCTGCCTCTCGTGTTGGCTCTACTACTGCTTCTGCTAGTCTACACTTTCCTATACCTGCCCTCTCTAGCTCACCACAACACCAGTGTCTGACACCTCATGGATAAAGACGTGGAACACAGTTGTGGATATAAACATTGTAAACATCACAGACAGCGGATATGCCCCCACCGCCCCAATAGGGTTATTTGGTTGGATGACTCTTTTTTTGGAGACCATTGCTGACTGGTTAGACTGTGGCAGAAGTATTAATGTTGCCAGGTTTTACAGGCTGTGAGTGGGGAGAGACATGCGGAGAGCAGGAAAGATGAAGAGAATCACCTCATTCATTACAAGTCAGTCTGTTTTTGGAGCCAAAAGACATTTATAGCCATTAATGCTTTAATGTGGAGCTTCTGTCTCAGGTCTGTTGTGGTATATTTTCAGTGCTCTGACAGTAAGGGAATGTAGTCACTTGTTTTTTTGCAGTAATGTTTGTCCTACGCTGATATCCGAGAATGAATGTGAAAATAGTTAAAAATGTACATAACGCTAGACAAAAGAGGTATAAGTCCTCCTCCAGACACATTTTAAAGTATGTACTAATATTTTGTTAACATAGTTTTCCCTCATAATGGTATAAAAAAAAAACTGAACAGGGGCTCAAAGCAGATCTACTAATTCTCCCTCATTGAGGAATTTTGGATCTGGCCTCTGCTCTTCATCAATACTGTGGCAGTCTCTGGAGAGATTCAGGCATGCATGTTTGAGCCTCAGTCAGACCGAGAGTCAGTCGAGGAGTCTGTTGTGGACCAAAGTGGCTTACTAGCGGGCGTATCATAATGCTAGGTGTACTTAGCATCTTTTAGTTGTTTATGCTGTTTGGTAGCTTAGGGCTTTACCTGACTCAGCATTATGGCAGTCAGATTTGACTGTTCTATACAAATATTCAACTTTTTGTTCCTCTGTCTAGTTTCGACAGAGGTCAGTGGGTATTTCAGTGTGACAGTGACATTCACGTAATTTAGTAAGGAAGCCTAGTTAGCCCACTGAGCTGATGCTTGCCAACTACGCTAATGATGGATCGGAAATGTCCAACAACATTTTTTGCAGACACCAGATATCAAACAAAAGCCACAGACTGTATCGTTTTAAGTTGCTGTGAGCTGTAAATTCACCACTTTAAAGCAGAAGTCAGAAGTCGGAACCTGACCAAGCAATGCCTCTCCTCCTCCGGGGAGCTTCCTTTGTCTCACTGAGACTCATCCTGGGTCTTCATCAGCAGCTGCCTGCCAAGAGCAGCATGAAAGTGAGGATTGCTCACTCTGCCGCTAAATCTGGAAACTGAAACGTCCTTAAGGCCCATTTATGCTCAACGTTAAATACAGATCCGGATATAGCCTTCTGTCCGTGCTCCATGTTCATTTCATCCGTATTTCTGCACGTTTCCATAAAGTTTACGGATACGGGCCAAACGGAGCAGTACTACTGGAAACCGTGGGGGCAGTGTTGCTGTCACTACCCGATACGTAGCTCTAGTGAGACACGAAGAAGAAATAACAATGGCTGATTCCTGTAGTGAGAAAGCGCAGGGTGACAGCTTGTCGCTCTGCCTCACTCACAGGCGCGCTGTGCGACTTGTCATGCTGGATGTAGGGGGCCACCCAGCGAAGCAAGTCATCGAATGCCCCAGCAGATATCCTAAAGTACTGGAAATGATGCTTATCGTCAGTTTCTCTCATCGGCAGTACTAGTACTAGTACTTTTATGCAAGAGGTACATTATCAATATCTCCTCCACAGTGGCCATGTTTGTTTTTGAGTTTGTTGTTGTCATAAAGTTTTGATTCTGGGCTGCCCCCTGGTGGAAATACTGGTTAACATCCATGCTAACGTAAAGGGCGCATGGAAGTATGTGGGCAGTGACGGTAACATCGTTTGAAACGGATGTATACATTTTCGTACGTAAAGGGAGCATAAATGGGCCTTTAGACTTAAATGACAGCTCAGCTTGAAGAATCTCAGTTGACGAAGGGGTCTCTGACTGATTATTTGAATATTTGACTTTAATGCAACGGCCTTGTAAGCTTGTAACTGGCAATATCAGCTAAGATGTTCCAGTGTTGACATTGGTCCGGTTTACATCCAAAAACTACACTCACTACCGTCTAAGTTGGAGGTTACAGGTTTCTTTGCCAGTGTTGTGTTGAAGTCTGTTCTTCCGTTGACATGGGTTTCCCTTATTAGACAGCGATTGGCTTTTGTATTTGTGACAAACCTAATCTAGGTTGCCCAGCGTGCATTTAAATCTCAGATTTCAGGGAAGTGCACAGACATCAGCTCCTTCAATAGAGAAACTTGAAAACACCTCTAGCGACAAACTTTGCACAGATACAAGTCAGTATAGTCAGAAATTTTAGGGGACAGAAAAATAAGAAAAACATTTTTGAATGGAGGGGGGCTTTATATAAATGTAATTAATTCACTAAAGTTTTTAGACTGTATGTAACTTGTAATTCGTATACCGTAGGTGCTATAGTTGTCTGTGCAGACACTGTAAATGTGTGTGCCAGAGGTTAAACTACTTAATATCAGCTGCACAGTGAGTAATCCATCATGCTAAAGGCGGAGTTGAACCATCCAAGCAGCTCTTTCATTAGAGTTTGCCGAGCTGCGATTATAACACTGCTGATATTTTATAGTGATAACTTCCAATAAACAGCTCAGAGTCACATAGACTGGTATTATCTTATTTATGTTATATTTAGGTCCAGCAGGCATTGAGTGAGAGAGTTTACCGGCTGTGTGTGTGTGTGTGTGTGTGTGTGTGTGTGTGCACGCACATGAGTGTGTGTGTAAGCGCGTGAGTCTGTGTGCGCGTGAGTGATTGTGTGTGTGTGTGTGTGTGTGTGTGTGTGTGTGTGTGTGTGTGTGTGTGTGTGTGTGTGTGTGTTGGAGAGAGATGGAGATCAACTGTAAGAGGATTAAGGTTTTAGAGAATGACAGATTCAGGGTTTTATTCTGGAAAACATAAACCATAGCACCAACAGAGGAAGCTTAATGTTATTTTGTTTGTCATTTAACAAGGTTCACCTCTGTGTCAGTGACACGCTGTCAAAAGTGTGTTTGTGTTTAAACTCTTGTTGTTTGTGTAGAGCCATTTACTTAGTATCCGTGTGTGTGTGTGTGTGTTTGCAGGCGTGTTGAGGAGGTGGTGAGGTTTCCGGGCCTTCCTCCACGCCGTCAGCTGACATATCAGGCCAAACAAACCATCAGCAGAGAGATGGAGCAAGAGAAGATGAGGAGAGCCGAGCAACTGATGCTGCAACGAAACCCTGCAGCGGTGAGACACACAGGGTTTATTATACACAGAGCCGCCTGGAGACAATCAGATCACTGTGTGTGTGTGTTAAAGGGACAGTTCACCCCCAAATCAAAAATATACAGTACAGGCCAAAAGTTTGGACACACCTTCTCATTCAATGCGTTTTCTTTATTTTCATGACTGTTTACATTGTAGATTCTCACTGAAAGCATCAAAACTATGAATGAACACATGTGGAGTTATGTACTTAACAAAAAAAGGTGAAATAACTGAAAACATGTTTTATATTCTAGTTTCTTCAAAATAGCCACCCTTTGCTCTGATTACTGCTTTGCACACTCTTGGCATTCTCTCCATGAGCTTCAAGAGGTAGTCACCTGAAATGGTTTCCACTTCACAGGTGTGCCTTATCAGAGTTAATTAGTGGAATTTCTTGCTTTATCAATGGGGTTGGGACCATCAGTTGTGTTGTGCAGAAGTCAGGTTAATACACAGCCGACAGCCCTATTGGACAACTGTTAAAATTCATATTATGGCAAGAACCAATCAGCTAACTAAAGAAAAACAAGTGGCCATCATTACTTTAAGAAATGAAGGTCAGTCAGTCTGGAACATTGCAAAAACTTTAAATGTGTCCCCAAGTGGAGTCGCAAAAACCATCAAGCGCTACAACGAAACTGGCACACATGAGGACCGACCCAGGAAAGGAAGACCAAGAGTCACCTCTGCTTCTGAGGATAAGTTCATCCGAGTCACCAGCCTCAGAAATCGCAAGTTAACAGCAGCTCAGATCAGAGACCAGATGAATGCCACACAGAGTTCTAGCAGCAGACCCATCTTTAGAACAACTGTTAAGAGGAGACTGTGCGAATCAGGCCTTCATGGTCAAATAGCTGCTAGGAAACCACTGCTAAGGAGAGGCAACAAGCAGAAGAGATTTGTTTGGGTCAAGAAACACAAGGAATGGACATTAGACCAGTGGAAATCTGTGCTTTGGTCTGATGAGTCCAAATTTGAGATCTTTGGTTCCAACCGCCGTGTCTTTGTGAGACGCAGAAAAGGTGAACGGATGGATTCCACATGCCTGGTTCCCACTGTGAAGCATGGAGGAGGAGGTGTGATGGTGTGGGGGACGTTTTGCTGGTGACACTGTTGGGGATTTATTCGAAATTGAAGGCACACTGAACCAGCATGGCTACCACAGCATCCTGCAGCGACATGCCATCCCATCCGGTTTGCGTTTAGTTGGACGATCATTTATTTTTCAACAGGACAATGACCCCAAACACACCTCCAGGCTGTGTAAGGGCTATTTGACCAAGAAGGAGAGTGATGGAGTGCTGCAGCAGATGACCTGGCCTCCACAGTCACCGGACCTGAACCCAATCGAGATGGTTTGGGGTGAGCTGGACCGCAGAGTGAAGGCAAAGGGGCCAACAAGTGCTAAACACCTCTGGGAACTCCTTCAAGACTGTTGGAAAACCATTTCAGGTGACTACCTCTTGAAGCTCATGGAGAGAATGCCAAGAGTGTGCAAAGCAGTAATCAGAGCAAAGGGTGGCTATTTTGAAGAAACTAGAATATAAAACATGTTTTCAGTTATTTCACCTTTTTTTGTTAAGTACATAACTCCACATGTGTTCATTCATAGTTTTGATGCCTTCAGTGAGAATCTACAATGTAAATAGTCATGAAAATAAAGAAAACGCATTGAATGAGAAGGTGTGTCCAAACTTTTGGCCTGTACTGTATATTTTTCCTCTCACTGCTGTTTATCAGTCTTGATTGTTTAGAGGTGAGTTGCCGAATGTTGGAGATATCAGCTTTTATCTTGAGTAACCGGGTCATGATTTCTGGAAAGAGACATTGCTGATGAGTTTTTCAAATGTATTTTTTGGCTCTTTAAGCACCACAGGCTGAGTGCCATCAGGTTTCATTATACTAGAGAGAAGGCAGACAGCTCTACGGCTGATATCTCCAACACTCGGCAACTCACACTAAAACAATCTGGACGCATAAATATCACTACAAATTAGAGCAAACTTATGTATTTTTGATTTTGCTGCAAACTGCCCCTTTAATAATGTAATGTCTTTATAATTTGCTGTGCAGCAGGTAGTGGAAGAAAAAAAGATCGCTGGTCCTAAACCAACCAGGAACCATCAGCAGAGGCTGGAGAACATCGTCAAACAGACCACAGTGGAGGCCAGGGTGAGACACACTAACACACACACACACTTGTTTGTGTCATGGTGTTTGTAATCACATTGACATCCTGAAGATGCACACAATGAGGCATCACCAGACTCTAAACAAAAACTAAATCTTAATTAAATTTAAAGGTTTACTTTGCAGGGAGACATTTTTATCCACACATGGGGAAGGGAGTTTCCATAATGTGACTGTCAAAACAGTTTTGTCTCCACAATACGATTAATACAAGTACACACCGTCCTGTGTCCTGTGGCCAGTGGTGTAGTGTAGTATGAAAGACATGTATATGTAACGGAGTTAATGTTTTAATGATCTCACTTGCCTTTAATAACTATGTTGGTCATCCTTGGAGGTACACTGCTTTTGATTTATAAATATTTTTGCCTGCCTGTACAATCTGTGCTGTTTTCGTATTGTGATGGGGAGCTGCCCCGTTAGTAAACAACAGTCTGCAGAGCATCGTAGCATGTGTCACCTGTGTCTTGCTGGGCTGTGGGAGCTAACTGACCTATGTTATTCGATTTGTCTACTAGCTGTGACCGAATAAAAATACGTCGGAGCCGTCAATGATTGTCCATGTCGTCTATACACAATGCATGAGAGTACAACCCGCTACATATACACTATAACAGTGTTTTCCAAAGTATGTGTCATGGCACCTTTGGCTTGTCCCATTTTCATGTTCCATATTTAATGTTTCGCTACATTTAAAACAAGTAAACATTCACATGAGTTACATTTTATGTTTTCAAACATCGAACTGTGAGAAATAAGTAAAAAAAAATTAAATCACTACATTAAAACTGTTCAATATTAGTAAGCAGTTGTGCTCAAGCAAAGATCATTTAATTGACGGCTCTGACAGATGACATAAGAATATTGACGGGCAGAACAGTGGTGAGATTTGTCACTGAAAGCTGCTTGTTTCTTATCTCAAATGCTTTCAGAAACATATTTTAGTGTGCTGTTTAGCTGTAAATTGAGAATGTTTTTGACTCAGCCACAATGTCAACAATAGTCAAGCCAAAACAAAGCACCGCACCACCCACCGGCTGCACCAACTTTCTCATTTTACAGCTAAACAGTACACTAAAATATGTTTCTGAAAACCTTTAAGACAAGAAATAGGCAATGCAGTAACAGAATCTTGATTCATACTTGATCAGCGCTGCCTTGTTTGTCAGTTTGACTGCAGTTCTTGAGCAGTGATTGACAGCTGTGTCACAGACTCCTCAGCTCTGATTGGTTGCTTTCATTCACTCTTGTTTGATCCAAGAAAATGACATTAGAAGCACTACAAGGAGGAGGCAGAGGAACATTATTTTCTTTAGACTATCTGATCTGCTACTTTGTGAATACAGTGACAGTTTCAGCAAATGTGACAAAAAGTTATTTATATAAAAGTTACCAACGTCAGCTGTAAGTCCTCCTGCTTTTTTTTTTTTTTTAAGTTACCACAGGATGAGTCTTCATGAGTTGACCATCAGTCCTGATTGGATAATTGTTAAAGATTCTGCTTTTTGTGGTAGTTCTCTGGTTATTTCTTGACTGGGGAGGTAGCACTCTCTTTCTGACAGTATTGAGCCTCCCACAGGTGTATGTGTTAGTTGATACCTGTAGGTGGAGCCAGCATCTGTTTGCACTGACCGTCAGAGTCTCTGTGGATGAGCTGCAGCGTTAAAACAGTTCAGTGATGGAGACTGTGAACCTCTAGAGGGCAGAAATGAGGATAATGAGGAGCCACTGGGTTACAGTCCCTAATGGTGAAACTGGGAAATCAGGTTAATGAGAGGTGTGTGTGTGTGTGTGTGTGTGTGTGTGTGTGTGTGTGTGTGTGTGTATGTATGTGTGTGTGTGTGTGTGTGTGTGTGTGTGTGTGTGTGTTCATTGTTATTGACCTCTTTATTGAGGACAGTGTTTCAGGAACTTTCAGATTAACTTCCTCGTCTCTCTGTTCTGTCCCTCTGCTCTGCAGCCGGAGGTGGATTTCTTTGGTCGAGCCGTCGCCCCGAAACCTCAGAGACCGCAGCCCACCTCAGAGACAGGTACTGTAGAGACTCTGTGCTACGTGACGCTTGTGTGGCTTCATTTATCCAAACCCTCTGAGAGCACAGGCTGTTCAGGGAAAAACGCCTGAAGGCACATCAGGTCCAAATACACCGGAGGTGATAACTGATGTGTGTTACGTAACGCTTCTAATTTAGAGCTCCTGTGGGACACTGCAGGCAGCTGATCTGGACTGTCAACAGCACCTGCATTTTCCCTCCATAATGTTGGCAATATCATATTTCTATTAGCAACATAAAAGGCTCGACACAGCCAGATCTACAGCCTGTGTCTTATATTCAGACACCAAGTAAAGAAAAAACAGTCTTTATATTTTCTGTGTGTAAATAAAATGTATAACAATGCCTAAATTTCTTAGTTTGCTGCAGTTAAAGAATCGTTTTTGCTCCAGAAACCTGCTTAAAATTTGGAGGGTAGTCACTATGTTTTGGCCTGGGAGAGGCTTTGTGTCACTGGAAACAAACGTGACAGCTGTGTTTAAATGTATCGCAGCTTCTCACCAAAAATAGCACATTTGCATAAACAATAGGGCTTATTCTTTCTCCTCCAACATGGCCACCAGAAATGAGTACATAAAAAAATAGTGTTTCCCCTTTTGCTTGTAGTTTTGGAGTGCATTCAACTTTGGAGGAAGCATATTACTGTTTGTTTGTGACGTTTCATGACATCAAGTAGTAGACAACCTGTTATTTGTTTTGTTTATATGCAGTGTTTCTCATAGACTGCATAAACAACAGCCAGGTTGTTCCTTTCAATGTGAAGGAAAATCAGGTTTTGTGCAAGGCTGTTATTATTTTAAATCTCTTAAGTTTTTTTTTTTTGTTTTTTTTTTTTTGCTGTCTCACAGGTGTGCAGGTAGATATTAACTATAGCAACTCAAAACATGCTTGGCACAAATATCTTTACCTTTTTATTCAGTTGGTAAGATCGGCCCAGATTGAGCGCTCAGTGGTCGCAAAAAAGTGGACGCATTAAAATCACTAACCTTCCTGAAAGCTCTGCATTCCCCAAATTGATCAGTGAACAGTGTAATCGGAGCAGAAATGCAGAGCTGTGGTTTGTAGGTCAAAGCAGGAACAACAACAGGGCTGTGATGACTGAAACAGGAACAGCTCTCCTGATGATTTTGACATGTTTCATTAATCAAAATAAACCCCTGAATGAGCGTGTGAGAGCCCTGTGAGACGCACATTTGTCTGGAATATTCACACAACAGTCTTTTATGGAACACATCGAAAGCCCTTGAGTGAGACTGTGGTTGATGGAGATGATCGTACATCACTTTATATTACACACTGATTGGAGTTAAGTGCCAACTGGGTCTCTACATACATGGACATTGTCATATAAATGGTGTGTTATAAGTAGAGTTCCAGATTGTTTTCATGACTGATCATTCAATTAACTATTCATTTTATAAAAACATAAGGTTCCTTTTTCATCATGAGTTCCCAAAGCCAAGGGTGATGTCTTCCATTTGTTTATTTTTTTTCTGACCAACAGTTAAAAAAAAAAACCAGAAGCTATTCAGCCTTTCTAATCACATGAGAGAGCTGTAAATCCTCACATCAGGGAAGTAATTTATGTTTTCACTTTAGATGATTAAATTACAGCTCAATCGATTAGTTAATCACAGTAATCAATTAATGGTTTAAATGGTGCTTCAGGCTAAAATGACAGAAATGTGCTGGTTCCAGATTCTACAATGTAAATATTAGCTGGTTTTTGTACTCATCTATAGCTGTGACATCAAATATGACACACCAGTAAAAACAAAACAGAGCACAAAGGTACACTCATCTACTTCAGAGTCTTGTACACAGCTCTGCTTTACTGGCAATGAAAAAGGAGTCTGTTGCCTCTTTTTAACAGGCTTTGTGTTTAGAAAAACAACAATTTTGGTGTAAAAGAGGTATATGAAAATAAACAATATCTTTTGGGGTTCAGACAACACAAACAATTTGAAACCACGTCATTGGGCTCTGGAAAATTATAGACCAATCAATGCATTGAGAACATTTCCAGATTAATCACTTTATAAAAACAATGCAGTTGCGGCACAGCTCTACATAAAACAATTACTTAACTTTTTTCAATCACTTTCATGTCAGATTTAAGTTTAAGTCTATGCTGAATTTCCATAAATAACAATGTATAGACTCATATAGAAGTAATTCCTCTCAATAGTAACATATGACCCACTACAAGTGTGTAGCCGTGTAGTTATGTGCAGAGACTGCCCTCGGCCTGTATTTTATTATTTTCTATTTTAGGGACGTTTATGGGTGAGTACTGTCATGGCCAGGTGCCAGACTGTAAACAGCAGCATCCAAGAGGAAGCTACGAAAACTGCAGACGTGCCAAAAAAAACCCCAAAACACAAGAAACCCCACAAATATAAGCAGACAAATCTGGGGTTGGCTTTCACTTTCACATTTGCTGGCCAGTGTGTTTGCAAACAGTAAGACAGCCCTGCATTGTAATACCTTTATTTACATTAGATTAACGGACTAATCTTTTGAGCACTAGTCATTAGGTCACTTGAGAGGAGCTGTAAGAACCAGCGGGTCCCCCCTCCTCTTTTGATTAGCTCTGTATTCTAATAATCGTCATATTTTATTGAAAATTTTCACTTTATCCTTATGATTCTTGACTTTTGTAGTACTTGTTATGCACCAGAATATCAAAGGAAACTCCCTGTTTGTGAAAACCTACTTGGCAATAAACATGTTCCTGATTCTAAAGATTAAAAATGCCTAAAAGACGCTCTTTCCCTCTCTGTAGGTGAGAAGTGTGCGGTTCTCTCAATGGGAACGGCGGTGGGCAACAGTGATGTTTGGTTCCGCTTCAACGAGGGCATGTCCAACGCTGTCAGACGAAATGTGTACATCAGAGAACTACTGTAACACACACACACACACACACACACACCTGTCTGTATGTTATATGTGAGCATCTGAATAAATCCAAACCGGCTGTTAAATTCAAAACAGTCTTTATTTTGATTGACAGTGTAAAGAGCCAATAAAAACGTGTTGTTGAACATTTCTCAGCAGTCCATCAAAACAAACCTCTAGAAAGCTACTCAGTGCTGCACACTCACACACACACAGTAGTCTTCACATAAATTAAAAGCATTCAGGAGTCTCCCAATAAATAAACATGATAATAGCAATATTGTGTGTGTGTGCGCGCATGTGTGTGTGTGTGTGTGTGTGTGTGAGAGAGAGAGAGAGAGAAAGAGTATGGGTGAGATAGTGCAACGTGACGTGGGAGTGCATGATTCTTTAGTTTATATGCATCCGTGATTGTGTGTCTCCATGTGCGTGTGTGTGTGTGTGTGTGTGTGACCACTAGAGGATCACACACTTGCCCTTCTCCACCCAGGGGTTGGCTCTCATCAGCTCAGGGTTCAGAAATGGATCTTCACAAACACAACCCTCGATCCACTTCACCAGCCTACAAAACACACACACACACATCGTCAGCACAAATCTGATACTCAATACTTAAGAGAGCTTGTGTGTATTTGTTGTTGTGTGTATGTGTGTAGTACGTGTATGTGTGTAGTACACACTCACTCAGTAACGGTGATGGAAGATTTCTCTCTGTTGATTGCCAGCTGATACTGAAGGCTTTCCACTTCTCTCCTCATCTGTGGAACGTCTAACTCCTCCATGGTGCTACTGCTGTTCACACACACACACACACACACACACACACACACACACACACACAAACACAAGAAAAACACACAACAGATTGAAGCTTGAGCAGATTAAAAGTTCAGACATACAGATGTCGCATAAAAATTTAGGAATAAAAGACATTTGATTTCTGCAGTTAAGTTTTGTATCAATGTGTTCTAATGTGTAAATGAAAACAAACTTTGCTGTCACTAAGAGATATCTGATTAATTTTTACTTTTGGAAGATGAGAATAGAGCAGGATAAAGTGCCGTTTTGGATTTATGGTACGATCAGGATGTCTCCATTTCAGCAGCTCCTTTTACACAGCCTCTTTAAGGTGGGACTTTCATATGGTTATGCCGCCTGGCCGCCCTGTATAAAAAGTACAGTCCTAGATAGCGGAACAGAGTTGTCTCGCCTTTGAGCCAGCATTAGAGGTAGTAACAGCGCCAGAATGACGTCTGCGTAAAAGGGACAGCCGGCAGAATGGGTGTGATGTTTTGACGATGTGTTAAGCATGTGACTCACCACCGGGGGATTTAAAAAGTAGCTGATAGCAGTTAGCAGCTAACTCAAACAAGAGGAAAAGTGGCTGAAAATGTCCGCAAATTGCAAAAAAACCCCAAAAAAACCAACAACAAAGAATCACTGAGGTCCGGGAGCTTCTTACCATCCAAGCAGAGGGTGAGATCAACCACCATAAAACAGGGAAGGTAATTTATTGTTATTGCCATTCTTTATAAAGCACTGTCACACTCGAGGCTGATGCTGTTGTGCCAAATGTCACTACTGTTGCACTTTTCACGCCTGTTTCAGGGTTCCCACGGCCATGGAAAACCTGAAACAGTCATGGAATTTCACAATCTCATTTTCCAGGCCTGGACAACTTATGAGATTTTGTTGTTTGTAATGACATTTATTGTTACAGTAATCTTCCAAGGATAACGTTTTCTGTAATGTAACATGGCGATTTTATGTTCTGCAAGTTAGCTGTTGATGTAACGTAGCTCTAATATGCGTCAGCTTAGGGCTGCACAATATATCATTTCAGCATCGACACTGCGATGCACAGTAGTGGTGTAGAATGACGTGCACTGTCAAGTAAGGCAACTTATTTGATGCTTGATACAAATGGAAAAACCGACTTTTACACTGGGGAATAACAGGGCAAATTTTGGCTTGTTTACATAACATTTACCAAGCAGGTTGATGAGATTAAGCACAACATTTAAGATCAGAGGAGGGTTGGTCTGAAATGGTGATTTCTGTGACTTTGTAAAGCAGGAATATTTTCTGTTTTCCTCTTGTTAACTGACCCTTCAGATAAATCTTGTGACCCCTCGGTGGGAACCCCTTCTTCTCTGTTTGATAGGTTTATGACCATATCTTATAAAGACCAGATGGTCAGAGAGCTTCACTGAACACCAGAGGGAAGAGGTCAATGGGACAAATATTAAATAGTTGCTGTCAAAATGCCACGTTGACCCACTGATTGAGTCCATATGTGACTTGCTTTGAGTAGTTTTCAGAAAAATCTTAACCACTTCAGTGAAGTATCAGTACTTGTACCAATAAAGGACGTTCTCTTATTTCTTTCTGCTGCTGGCTTTTTTGCGAATAGGATGGAAGAAGTTGTCGAACCTTTGCCTTAAGTAAAAATAGAAATACCACAAAGTATAACTCAAAGGATAAAACTTTACTTATTGCCAACGAATCCTATAAAAAGACCAAAACCAACAACACTTTCCAGCTTCTCCACCCTGTCCGAAGCACCCAGGCTCGTCGGTTACTCCTAAAGACATGAAATCAGGTCACAAATATAGTTTCATTTTTTAAAATAGCTCAGTAATAGCACAGCTGTAGCTTTAAGCAGACATTACTCAAACAGTAAAAAATAGTCAATATATTTTGGACTATTTTAACCAGAGGATTAATACATGTTTGGTGCAGCAGGTCAGTGTATGTGGGATCAACTCAAAATGTGTGTTCACTGTGATGAAAGAACATGTCAACCAGTGCAACAGTGTGGCTCGGGGGGGGGGTCAAAATAAAATAAATAAATAAAATAAAAATCAACCAGCCACCCTCCTCCCCTGACAAGTCCCTTCATAAGTAACTAACAGTCCCTAAAGTGCGGTGAGGTTTGTGGGCCGTGAACGGCTCGTTTCTCCTCTGACACGTCACATACCTGTGTGCGGCTGGCTCGGCTGTTCAGGTACTTTTGGGCAGTCATGACGCCAAGAAGAGGATATTACTGGAACCGACTTCTCTGGCGCCGGTAACGTTAAGCCGATGGCTGCCGTATTTGACAGGAATACATTACTGTCTGTGTCGGTTACCGAATATTCGGTGCATCCCTAGTTTCCTTATACTTTTGTTAGGGTAATTTTTACAAAGAAAACTATTTCAGTACATAATAATTATGACAAGTCTGTGTATGTTGGCTTTAAACTGTGTGTAATGCTGTATAACCTCCTGAGACCCTAACTTTTGTTTGGTAATCATTTTTAATTTCTTCTACCTATTTGGGATCAGTAGGACCCGATAAGTATAAAAACCTAAACACTGTCAACGATAATTAAGTCCCAATGTCCTCAGATGAGTACTTCCTCATTAACAGCATCTTAGCGTAGGTTATTGTCACTAAAACTAGTCACATTAATGTTCCATATCAAACTACAGACATTATTAATCATAAATAAACAGGTTTTAACCATGAACTGTGATCAGGTTTTGGACCTTGTCCACTTTTGTATCAGGATCGGCTGCAGACTGGATGGCTACCATCTTGTTTTACATGGATTTGTTTATTGTGCAAATGATCCTTCCCCATGTTCACCGACGGACACCTTGTTATGACTTTTACTTCCTCTAGATAGTCAAGTTGGATCGTCTTCTCTGCACTCTGCCAGGGCCACTAGATGGGACACAAAAGTGTCCATGAACGAGGACAACAAGTCAAAGTTAAATAGAATGAAGTATAAGGTCAAGTTATGAGGACACAGGGTCTCAGGAGGTTGTTGTATCAACACACACACACACACACACACACACACTATACACTCATTTGGCAGTTTATTAGACCCACAGCTAAAACTAATGCAGACTAATACTCCCATTGAGATACAAGGTGTCTTCTTCCATGGAGTCCTAGTCAAGATGGCGGCACGATCAACATCATCAGTTTCAATTTAAACAAATTAACTATGTTACACAGGAAAACACATACAAAATACCGGCTATGTTAAGTCATTTCTGGGGACATACATAAAGGGTTCCCTGGTATATTCTCTATCTTGAAAGGGAACCTTGGTAGGGAAACAAATTGAGAACTTCTTGTACAGACTATAATGTGTGTCACTGTTTCTGCCCCCATCCTTCAGTTTAAATTCAAGTTTTAATTTTGGTGTTATTCTGCAGAATCCCCTTGCTTTCAAAGGCATCATCTGTGATTCAAAATACAAGACTGTAACCCCCTATTCCTCCCAAAGTAATTGACCTGTCTTTTAAAATAGAGTGCTGCAGTGATGGGCGACCCGGAAGTTAGCATCACCCTGGTTTCCTCGACAAAAGCCAATACAGTTTTCCACTGGATTTTGGATTCTTGCAGAAAAGGATCCTTACACGGCATGTTTGGCAAGATAATCTTCACAAATTAACACTTTTATGATTTTTAAGGTGTAAATGCAATCAACAGAAGTAATACGCTATTGTTAGGCTATAAATTAACTACTGTAAAGTTGCATAACTTCAACAGCGCCACCGCAACGAGGCTGTAAAGCTGTGTTTGGTGTGATGACGTTCTGTAGTCTCATTTAGCTATTTGTTAGCCTTTTTAAAAACACGCAGAAGCTTCAAAATTCACATGTGGGGCACTGGTGTATTTTATGTCGTAGAACAAAATGTGAAAGTCTCTTGAGCTTGTGTTAAATCAAAAACTCAAGCTAAAACAGTGCTGCATTAAATCCTTCATGAAGGTTATATTGATGTGTCTACAACAGTTCCAGCAATAAGTGAACGTTATAACCTTCATGAAGGATTTATAGCAGGACTGTTGTATCAGATGGCATTGGTTTGAGCTGATAGACTGAGAGCTGATTGTGTACTTACTGTATATCATCACATAAATGTTGAACCAAATCGAGACACTACCGTACAGATACCTCAAAAGTATGGCTGTAGAGGAAATGCACCTTGTTTTTCTTTGGTGTCGCTGTCACATAAATGGAGTATGGGAGTAAAACTATCAAGTTACACCACATTTAAATACTTAAAGTCAATTTACATACAGTATTTGAGGAAATTGACCTGGTTGGATTACTCTGAGGTTGTTTTTAAAGAGGCACAGATGTAAAGACAAAGTACAGCGCCTGTGTTTGCTGCCTTTATTTTTACTTATAGTAAATTATGCCCCACCCTGCCACAGGCCACAATACAGCAGGAAGAGAGAGGAAGAGAGGGCCAGGATGAGAGTTCAAGCCGACCAGGAATCAGTTTAGTCCTGTCTACTGGAAACTGTCTCCCCCTCCTCCTCCTCTCTTTCCTCCTCCTCCTCCTCTCTCATCCTCTTCATCTTTTAATGGATCTAAGTAAGTCGGCTGCCCCGCGCCTGCTTCCTCCACCAGCATCCACCCTGCTGTGTCTCCCCAGCAGCCAGCTGTTCTGTGAAAAGGCCTTCATCATTTAATTATAATATTCTCCAAATGTGTCCCAGTGACATCAGCCTCCATCACTCGGTCAGCGGGCTGCTGCTGATCCACATTTACATCTAAAATAAGTCGCCTTTGGCACAAACATCACCGTGTAGGAGGATAAAGAGAGAATAGATGGTGACTGTGAGGCTAAAACATCGAAACATCAGCTCAAACGCGAATGTATCGTGATTTAATGAAACGCATACACCCCCCTCCCCACACACACACACACACACACACACACACAAACAACGGGTCTTACCGTCAGGCCTACCGGAGAAGACCGCGGGTCGAGTTAAAGAGCAGCCGGCTGATGGAGGATGCAGACGGGCTGTGACGGCGACAATAACAGCTGAGAGTCGGTGGAGTTTCCCCGGCAGAGGAGTCCGGCTTCAGTGCAGGAGGAGGAGGAGGAGGAGGCTGTATGTGTGTGTATATGCGTGTGTGTCGGCTGTCCGCGGTGCAGGGCACTCCCCTGCGCTCCTCTCTGGTAGCGACTGGATGCGGGATGCGCAGGGCGGAGAGAAGGAGAGAAGAAGCCGCGCCGCCTGCTTTGACAGTCAAACGAGGAGCTGGAGCCGAGGACGCACCTGTATGGAAATCCGGACACGCACTGAGGCTGAGCACAGGCAGGAAACACGCAAATGAGGACACGACACAGAGGGAAAGCAAACCGGGAGCTTATTTTTTATTCACATGACCGGAGATATGGGTCCCTGTGTGGCTGCAGCAGGTCCCCGGAGACCTCCGGGGAAATTAGACATGTGAGGTTAAAGACCAAAGTCAAAATAAAAAATGTGAAATGGGACAAAATATGTCTTTAATCACTGAGTCCATCCCCACTGACTCCCACTAGTGTCACGCCCACTTTGGTACTGACCTGTGTGGTTCCTTATTTAGGGTCCTTGGACCACCAGGAGTCCCTGGGAAGTTCTCAGTCATTATTTTACATTTTGATATCTATTTAAATTACGTATATTTAAAAATATATTATAATTATTTATTTTAATCAGAATCTGCATTTTATTTAGCCTTTATATGCACAAAGAGTGAAACTCTTTCTCTTGGTGTGTGTGTGTGTGTGTGTTGAGACTATAGAAGTGCAGAACAAACAAAAAACAATATTTATTTATCTTTTATTTAGTCAGGAAGGTCCCATTGAGATACAATAGATCTTCTCCCAAGGCGTCCTAGTCAAGATGGCGGCAGGATCATCATCATCAGTTTCAAATAAAAATAATTAACTATGTTACACAGTAAAACACATACAATATGGGCTATGTCAAATTATTTCAGGCACATACATGAAGGGTTCCCTGGTATTCTGTCTTGTAAGGGAACCTTGGTATGGAGAAAATGAGAACTTCTAGTATAGACTATAAGGTGTGAACACACTGTTGCTGCCCCCATCCTTCAGTTTAAATGCAGGTTTTATTTTTTGGTGTTATTCTGCAGAATCTTGTTGCTTTCAAAGGCATCATTTGTGATCCATAATACAACACTGGGGCCCCTTATTCCTCCCAACGTGAGTGACCAGTCTTTTAAAACAGAGTGTTGTTTGTCAGCTAACCTGGAAATTAGCATCGCCCTGGTTCGCTCAATAAAAAGCTAATAGTTTCCCACTGGATTTTGGATTATTACAGAAAAAACGCCCTGTGGATAACAAAAGTTTTAGATGCATGTCTGTTTAGCAAGATAATCTTCACAAATTAACACTTATGATTTTTAAAGTGTAAATGCAATGGACAGAAGTAAAAAGCTAACATCAGGCTGTAAAGGAGCTACTCTATAGTTGCATGACTTAAACGGTGGTGATGCAACGAGGCTGTAAAGCTGTGTTCAGTGTGATGACATTCTGTAGTCTCACTTAGCCACTTGTTAGCAACCACCTTTTGTAAGACATGTAAAGGCTTCAAAATTCCCAAGTGGGGTATTTACTGAGGAATTTTATGTCGTAGAATTAAACGCGAAGTCTCTTAAGCTTGTGTTAATCACAGACGTTATTTCGGACATCTAACTGAAAACCTATTCAAAAAAACACCACTGACTTCAAGACACGGGAATTGGGAGCGCTAACTTAAGCGCTAAACTTAACATGCTGACTCACTGGAGGGTTTAAGCACTCATTCCCGCAACACTCTATTGAGGCATACAAGACAGCTATGATCTTATTAAGCTTATGACCTTATGAATTATGACCTTTTCAGAAACAAATTATGCCCTCTATGCAACACAAACTCTTCAGGTTTGTACACTGTAAATATACATGAGTATGGGATCGGACAAATTGCAGATTGTGCCGATGAGTAACACATCTACTTGTGGTGTCTCGAACAGAAGGGGAATATTAGTCTGGCAAATTTATATATAAAAACTGACATAAAACAAGGTCTGTTGCCAACCAGACTATAAAATCTCCAACTTTAAATTAACAAGTTTTTTTTTTCTGGCAAGCAAACTCACTCCCTTTATCAGTCACATTATGGTTGGTATGTTCTGGGTACAAATGGACCAAAGACAACATAAAATCATACCAAAGTTTCCCAGTACAACAGACCAGTCAGAAAATAGAATATAACAAGTGTTTATTCAACAAATAAGCTTACAGTTTGATGCAAAAGCTTAAATATTGCAAAAACCCTTGTTCAGTAAACACTGCTGTTTCTTCACTGAAGGTTTGTTTTGTTGGCTCGAGGGCATTGGTTTTCAGCCAGTGACATCATTTGAATAAGTCACCTGAAAGAGACAGATGCAGATCAGACTACAGCAGTGTGTGTGACAGACAAACAATATGATCCACTGTAGCCTCAGATAAAAGTTAGAATCAGGAGCTCAGAGCTCTCATACGAGGTGTCAGAAAATATTTGGTATGTCATCATTGGCTGTACTGTTAATATGCAACACGTACACACAGGCTTACCGTTAAAACAAACTAGATCACCAGTCGTTGGTCACCAGCAGGATCATGTAGTTACTTCTTCATGTGTCGAGTCATGGATCAACCTGTGAAATAGCTCAGTTTTAATTCACACAAAGACACAATCATCATGTGCACATACATCTGTAGGAGCCTCAGGAAAAAGCTAGAATCAGGAGCTGGAATTCAACTCTCATAGTAGGTGTCAGAAAAGTTAATTGATTTTGTCATCACAGGCTTCAAGTGATTCAAATGCCAACATGTTGCAGGGACTCACCAGCTGTGACGCCCGGTGAGGTCCTGGTTAATAACAGCCTCTGTCTCAGGAGCATCTGAAACACAGCGGCCTCAGACCTTTGTCCAGAAAGCTCTGAAGTGTTTAGTCTTCTCAAACATACCTGTAACAATTGGAGGAATAGTGTTAGTGAAAAGTGACAATGTTGGGGTGATGATTAATATACTAATAATGGAGCCTCAGGTTAAAGCTAGAATCAGGAGCTGGAGTTCAGCTCTCATAGTAGGTGTCAGAAAAGTAGTTTGATTTTGTCATCACAGGCTAAAACTGATTTTTAAAAAAGCATCAAGACGGCAAGGACTCACCAGCTCTTGAACCCAGCATGGCCCTGGGTGTTTAGCATCCCTCAGTCTGCCATTCTCGCCTGTACCAGCTTCAACTAAAAGGCAAAGGAAAACAAATTTCAAAAAGCCCTATAGATATATTATATATGCTTTAGAAATCAATAGAGTCTCTGATTAGAGTTAAAATTAGGAGCTGCCATTCATCTCTCTTAAGAGGTCTAAAAAGGGTTTGTGGCATTACTGGCTGTGGTGAGCTGGGTTCTGTCACATCTATTTTCACCTTTAACTTATAAATTAAGTGTGGAGGTCATGAGGAAGCGTTACACATTCAGGCATACCAGTCCTTGAAATCCCTTTGTTTATTCACATTGCAGTTTATGATGCAGATTAACTCACATTTGCGCTTTCCAATGAGGAAGCTCTGAAAGTCAAATCCATCTTCAGTTTCCTCATCTCAACCTTTGGTCAACGACCCCAGCATGCCTCCATGTGGCTTCATGGAAAGAGGAAGGGAGAGCAAGGCTCATGAATAAATTCCAGCTGCACCAGTTGTAATGTTATCCTAACCATTTCATTATTTTAATGTCCATGCAATTAGCTTAATTATTAGATTATTTAGAAATAAAACATTTTCAGGAGACAAAATGTGAGGGAGTAAGAGATTACTATGGTCAGTACTCAGCAGCACATTCTTATGCAACAGAAAAATAAACTTAGGGCTGGAAATATAAATAGCAATCTTGCAAATACTCGCTGTGTAGATCAATGTACTATTAAAATTTGATTCCTTATTTTAAAAGATAATATTTTACAGTTTTATGAGGTGTAAACACCACGTGGCCGCTCTGGCCCTTGCAGAACATCCACATGTTCCTGTTCAGACCAACGTGTAACGTTAGCATGTAAAGTCCCCTGCACGTTAACGACACAGTACTCACCGGTTTGACTGGTTTAGCCTTCTTCCCGACAAACTGGCCCGCTCGAGTCATCTCTGCAGTGGTTGGGTAAAGTTTGGTAAAAACGCCGAAAAGAGGTAAAGAGAGTTAGTCTCTCCTGTCGTGCTGCTTGTGGAGAACTGATGCGCCAGAGGAGGTGACCCTTTACGGCTTCCGTCCAACTGAAAACGGAAGTACCGCCCCTTTTTTGGCTAGCTAGTTAGCTGCAAAGCTAACGGCTAGCCAGCTACGTTCGTCGGACTTTCTGAAAAGCGGAGAAAAAGTTATGGGATTTTATGACCTTATTTTTCTTATTTATCTGGCCCTCATTTTTGTACAGGATGCTATTATCTGAACAACTAGTCAGATAAAAGATAAAACAACGATGATTTTGTTGCAATTGAACAACATCTCCCATGAGTCTTAGACGCAGAAGCTAGGTTAAAGCTTCCTGGGAGTTGTAGTTTTTTATTAATGCTAAAGAACTAGTGGTCTATTTTCTAATAGTGGTTTATTTTGGTTAGACAAAGGACATGGTAATTTTTTAAAAACCATTACAACAATAGGTACCAAATTTGCCTAGAAAGTGAACAGAAAATTCTAGTATAATTTTTCAACATTTTTAGAAAACCTATTAAAACATTTAACTGTCTCAAGAAACTAGGAACATGATCATTTATCTGAAATAATTTTGATATTCTGAAACCTAATATGCAACTGCAGTAAGATCCAGTGTGGTTATACCTCATTTTATCACATTTGCTGAGTTATGTGCTGATAAATGCACAGAGCCCTTTTACATATTGTCTATGTAGGCCTATAGCTACACTCATTGTCAACAAGTAGGCCACCTCAAAATCAAATTTAAAACCCTCCAATTAGAGTCAGCCTTCACATCAAGGTGGGTCTTTTTAATAGTGTTATGAGGGGTGAAACAACAGTGTTTGTACATTGTAGACTTGCCTTTTTTGTACACATTTCATGAAATATCTGAACTTACAGTACCAGAGTTGTGACAAAGATAGCTGACTGGAGGCAGGATATTTGAATTTAAATTGTAATTTGTAATGTTATTTCTTGTAGGTGTAAACTGTCAAGCCGGGCGCTGTGAAATATTGTTACAAGTCTGCTGGATATTCAGTATTATGATGATACTCTCCACACCCAAAGTGCTCTATTGTTGCACAAGAGACTAAAACTAGAGAACAGAGAATACAATTTATGAAAAAACTGTGGGTGTGAATGCTGCATACTGAATAGCTGACATTATCATTCATATATTTTTTTATAATAAATATATTAATTTATTATATATAATATTGTGAGAGAATTGGACAACCTGCTGCCCTGATCACATTTTTGACACAACACACACAAATTTTACACACTGTTCATCAGCGAGACAAATTATGTTTTTGACTGGAAATCTTAAACATGGAAGTTGAGCCTCAGCTCTATCTCTGTGAGGTTAAATGTCTTTATTCCCTGGATATGATTCATCTTTTCAATAATATTCATACTAACCAGACCCATCCATTCTTTCTAGTGTTCTTATTACTTCAACTGATTCTTGCACATTTAATCCAGCATTGCAGTGTAGCATCAGCTTTTCAAAACCTTAAAGAAATTCCGCACGTCTCCCTCAATATTTGAAACGTGCATTTGTCCCCCTTAATATAAACATAAAAGTAGCAAAGCACGTTTGTTCTGACAAAAGTAAAGACATTTACACCATAAACTGTGCCAGAAAATGTGCAAATTGGTAATTAAATTCACCATAATGCAGGAAATTAAGTGTTTCACGCTCAACATTTTTTTGGTGGAGGACCTCAGTGTTGAAACAAAACCTACGCTCTTGCTGGAGTGAAAAGTCCTCGTGTCATCTCACCTACCCAAAACCCAGAAATATTGGCAAGACCCCACTGTCAGCTGACTAAGTCCCTGAAATCGACGTTACAACTTTGTAGCTTTGGGGCAGGCCCAGCCTCACTAAAGCTACTGTGACTGAATGGGAAAATGTGAAGGCAAAGAGTGTTATTCATATAAAACTGGGCCTGCATGAGGAGCAACAATCTACAAGTAGTGTCTGGCAAATCTTCAGCAGAGGAGGCGTAAAAGAACCACACGTAGAGAGTCATGTAAGGTTTAATTTATACATTTATTCTGATCACAGCTGTACAGGAATGCATCGTCACAGCAGAAACACAACCTAACCCAACCATGGCACAACAGCCGTCACAACACATCCAGAACTCAACCATAAATGTACAGGCTCAATCAGCTCACCTCAATTCAATGTCTATAATTATTATTATTATTATTCACATAGAACCATCTGTCTCTCAAATATATCTTTGTTTTCAAAGAGCATAAAAATACAAGTGGACTCTTCATTGGGATGAACACTGGTGGTTGATCCACTGTCTGGCCTACATGGGGGGGACCACTGAAAACTGGGGAGCCGAGGAGGAGCAGAGCCAATTTATTACAGCTTACTGATTGATCTGAGGGGATCATATAGGACTCACAACTCAACCTAGAAGCTACTTTTGACGTCACGGACACACAAGGAGAGAGGGTTCGGAAGGAACCAGAAAACCATTAAACATGTTTGAATGGAAAAAAAGAAAAAAAGAGACAAATAAAAAGAATAAATGAGAGAACACTACCAAGGCACAGAGAGATGCAGAGTTAACAAAACGGACACAGAGGGAGATAAAAAGGGGGTTGAGACAAGATGGAAGGTGGGCAGATTAGAGGCAGTTTCACTAACCAACACTAGAGGGAGCTCTAACAGCTCAAATACCCAGGTATATTATAAACTCTATGTATGTATACTGGATGTACTGTATAAAGCATTGAAATATAGGATTATCTTTTAAAAACACTGTTCACTGCAGCAGGACAAGGGGATACACCGCATGAGTGTGCTTGTATATATGTGTCTTTGCATGTAAATGAGTGTGTGTGTGTGTGTGTGTGTGTAGATGTGTAGACTCATTTCCAAGCAAACCTCCATAGATGGAGCTAAACACCAACAAAGCAGAACACCAGCGAGATTAAAACCAGTGTGTGTGTGTGTGTGTGTGTGTGTGTGTGTGTGTGTGTGAGTGTCTCAAAAATTCATGGACACACATCTATATCATCGTTCTGATCTTTAGAATAACTACTGTACGAGTGGGAGGACATTGACATGAGCATCAGCAGGGGACTACACACACTCGTAACGACAACAACGGCAACGATAACAACAACAGCAACAACAACAACATGAAGAGAGACAACACACAAGTCAGGAAGTCCGGCTAAACCACAATCCTCCACTCATACAGAAGAGAAATAGAGGCTACGATTCATCTGGAAAAATGCATCCGTTTGACATCGCAGGAGTGGGACAGACTCGGAAAGCGGCCTGTCTTTCCATGTGCTTTTAAAAACGCTCTCCGTTATCTCATCTGTATGCATCTTGTCTATCTAACTATCTATCTGCCTGTCCGTCAGTCAGTTTATGTGCTTTTTTTTTTTTTGCAAGCAATATGCTTATCTGTCTGCCTCCCTGTCTGACTGAGTTAGCATCTCTGTCAGAGTCTGTAGAGATAAAAGGACGAGGAAAATGATTGTGCTTCTGGGTCCACACAGCCGTCTGAGGCTGGGCGGCGGCGGCGACTCGCTGGGCTGCAGAGGTCAGAGGTTGTGTGGGAGCGGCCTCCTCGCATTGGGAGGCGTACTAGAG
This sequence comes from Epinephelus fuscoguttatus, assembly GCF_011397635.1. Lineage (NCBI taxonomy): Eukaryota > Metazoa > Chordata > Actinopteri > Perciformes > Serranidae > Epinephelus > Epinephelus fuscoguttatus. The sequence continues at coordinate 26,400,984 of NC_064754.1, read as the reverse complement.
CTACTGCGCCAGACGAAGAGGACTCCCTCCTCGGTATTACTGTACAAGGCTACATGAGAAGCGCTCACGCAGGAGGGACATACGCTCACACACATGCACACACACACACACACATACACACACACGCACACACTCTCAGAGCGCCAGCATCTAGCCTTGGGAGAGTTTTCTTGAAACACCTACACATGATGACGGGAGAGGGGAAAGGGCTTGTTGGAGATGAGATGTGGGCAGGAGATCAGTCGAGCATTGCATCCAGTTGGTCTGCCAAGTCGTCAAACATGCTGCCGATGTCGTCCAAGATGGAGACTGTAGACTTCTTGCTGGAAAGAGAGCTGGGAGTTGGACAGCATAAAAGAAGAGTTTAGCTGATAATGAGGCAGACACATTATCATACCACTAGATTAAAGATGTGAAGTGGAGGCTGTGAGCTGGTTTAAGAGTTATTTTTTCCTCATTCTTAGTGAACATTATAGACTGTTTAAAGATATACTACGCAGAATTTCCCTACAAAACAATGTATAGACTCATACAGATGTAATCCCTCTCAATCATCACTTATGACCCACTACAAGTGTGTGACAGTGTATTTTTCTGCAGAGACTCTGCCCTCTCTCTGTGTTTTCTTATCTTCTGTGGTCAGGACATTTATGGGCGTGTACCCTCACAGCACTTAGGTGAGGTCGGGGCTTTAAAAAAAAGGTAGCCACCAGGTGCCAGACTGTAAGCAGCATTCATCCAAGAGACACAGCACCTAAAAAAAATGCAAATTAGGCGAGAGGAAATGCCAAACGACAATAAATCTGCGGTTGGTTTTTAGTTTCACTTCATGGCATACCCCAACGTTCCTCAACACAGACAGGAACAATACCTGATTTTTTTTGCACACAACATTTATGTACAGTATCATCATCATCTTCAAGGTTGATATGGAGAAATTGTTAGTACACCGTTGCTTATTTACACATCCAGCAGTTATAGATAGTGATGCATGATAATATCAGCACATTCTCACTCCGACCTCGTCACATATTGACGTTGGTCATGGACTTTACATGTCCACATACGATGTGCAAGGTACCCTGGGTGCATTAGTTGTTGACGTCCTGGGTCACACAGTCTCTTTCAAAATAAATGAACAACGTTGGTACGACACCACAAACTGACTTTTTTTCCCTTCAACAACAAAGATGTGGTTGGGTTTAGGCAACAAAACCACTTGGTTGGTTTCAGGCAACAAAAACACGTGGTTGGGTTCAGGCAACAGAAAACACGTGGTTGGGTTCAGGCAACAAAAACACATGGTTGGGTTCAGGCAACAAAAACATGTGGTTAGGTTTAGGAAAAAAGAACAGGGTTTGGGTTCGGGCAACAAAAACACTTGGTTGGGTTCAGGCAACAAAAACATGTGGTTAGGTTTAGGAAAAAAGAACAGGGTTTGGGTTCAGGCAACAAAAACACATGGTTGGGTTCAGGCAACAAAAACATGTGGTTAGGTTTAGGAAAAAAGAACAGGGTTTGGGTTCAGGCAACAAAAACACGTGGTTGGGTTCAGGCAACAAAAACATGTGGTTAGGTTTGGGCAACAAAAACACTTGGTTGGGTTCAGGCAACAAAAACACGTGGTTGGGTTCAGGCAACAAAAACACATGGTTGAGTTCGGGCAACAAAAACACATGGTTGGGTTCAGGCAACAAAAACACGTGGTTAGGTTTAGGAAAAAAGAACAGGGTTTGGCGTTTAGAATTTTACAGGGCGAGACCACTGCTCTCTCAGGTAAAAGTCGGTGTTTGTCGGACCCAACCACCCCCCCATCCCTCCTGCCCCAGTCGGACTTTTGCCGCCTTAACTTTTGTCCTTGTCCCGCATTTCCCACTGATGCCACTGGGCGCTGTTAGACTATAACGGAAACCTGCTGCATATCATGCTGACGTTAAAGGACACTTTTTTCGTGGCTGTCGATGCGACAAGTCACTGCCCAAGCGCTGAAATTTGATGACTTTGGAGTGAGACCGGCTCATAACATTGGCATGTCATTGGTATCTGCTGATACTGGCTTTAAAATGAATCATCGGAATCGGCCAACATGTTTTTTCTTATTTTGCTCAATGAATGAATATTACACCGAAAAGTATTGTATTTCATGTCTCCATCCATGGGTACAGATCTGATGACAAGTTTGGGGCGGGACACAATCAGTTGTGATTTTTTTTTTAATTGCACGTGTGCAAATCATGCCCACAGAGCACTTGAGTTTGCCAGCATATTTCACGATTTCATAGAGGCTCATCACCATTCATAAATTCATTCAGAATTCAAAAAGCACTACACAGAGAATCATATGCTTACCTTTACTGTTTATTTCTCTTAAACAGCCAATAGTACATGGAACCAGCCATCACCCTCCTTTTCACTGCTTCGCTGATAGTTAATGCTACTTCTAGTTTCAGGGACTCAGGCATGTTATGTCCACTCACATTCTCATCTCTCGCCTCTCACAGATCCCCAATTCTCCTCATCATCTTCCCTTTCTCCCAGTGTATGTGACTACTATATACATCAGTGGATATGGATGATTATCAGAATATGAGCCCCTAACTGAGCTTGGTTAAACTAACTGATCATGTTGGAAAATATATTTATAAAAATATTTGTTCCACAATATTCATTTATTTTAGAATTGTGGAGTCGGAAAATACATTTGGTCAATTTCAGTCCTTTAGGCTATTTAGAACTGGGGGGGACAATTTGTGTTTTTCAGAAATTGGGGGTGACATGTCCCCCCCCCCGTCCCCCCTGGGATCTGCACCCATGTCTCCATCTGCTGGTGGGCCGTCACGTTAAGAGTATGCATGCATGATATGATGTTAATTCCACTACAGAAGAGACTTGATGATCAGTAAAATTAGGTAGGGAAAAAGTGGATATATCAATATCAGTGTTGGTTATCGGTCAACTAAGTTGTTACATATCAGCATATCGGGAAGAAGTTCAATATCATGCATCCCTTGTTATGGAGCAACATTATCATTTATTTAGAGTCATGCTTCTGTCCAGCTGGTGAATTTAAATTCAATATTCACTCTCTTTTCGCTCTATTTTGGACCTCACCAACTCCTGAGGGAAGAATCTGGCTCTTTAGCTGTTAAATGCTCCATTACATGTGTCTGTCTGATGTTTGCTGCTGGGCAATTAATGTTCCTAGTACTTTGTCACTGAACAGCTGCCTGCTGTGTGAACCACAATGAGAGGGAACCAAAACAATGAGCTGAAACTCTGAAAAAGCTAAGTGTCCATATAGAGTTATTTTCTGAGTGCCAGTTGTTGTGATGAATTGTTCCCAATGAGCAGAGAGCGTGTGGAAAAAGTGCTGCACCCAGAGTCTTTTCTCAGAGCACTCAGACTTTTTTTTGTGCGTGGCTGCTCGGAGCACCTCAAGTCGAAAATATCTGAACTTTTCAGAAAGATGCTGGTGTCGTCACTGTCCTTTTAGGCAACCAATCGTACATTAAATGGGCAGGACCTGTCACCCTGGGGACTGGGACAGAAATCACAACAGAAAAGCCCATTGGTGTGAGCAGACTGGCGAACACTGAATGCTGGTCGTGCTGTCAGATTCTGATGAGGTCGAAACGTTAGTCCTCTAATAAAGTTAGTTGCCTCAAGTCCTTGTGCTGCAGTATACTTTGGACCAAATTTCTCAAGTCTCCTGTTGCTGGTAAGTGTTGTGCTTTTATCACTGTGCACATTGTAAGCTTGTTCTTCACGATGTAATCAACCCTCTGTGAACTGAATGAAGCATCAATAAAAAAACAGTTGCTTTTGATGACATGCTCCCCAGAGCCCTGCCAGCACGTTTATGCCACAGAAAAACACTATATGGACACACGCCATGAAGCTCTGTAAAGCAAATGGGAGCTACAGATGAGATAATAACTCTCTGTAAGTGCACCACTACAAGTGACCCCTTTGTTTTCACATGGTCGTTATTATAAAAACATAGATTATAGCAGATTTAAAGTTTTAAACCCTAAAAGTTTTCAGAAAATCAAACCATATCTTTGATACTACCGTTATTTATGTCCTGTAGTTTTTCTGCACTAGCCTTTAACTTAGTATTTATTTCTGCAGATAGATTTATTGGTAGTGATGGTGTCTGCCATTTCCACACTGGATTCAGAGTATGAGTATGATGTATTCATGGCATGATCTAATTTACAACAGCCTCACTGCCCGATGTTCACTCTCCTTATATCTTGTATTAAGTCGCTGCCCCACATTAAAAACATAACTGGCAAACACAGTATGACTTTTGTTTTGAAGCAGCTGCAGCAAAGGTGTTGCATTTGTTTGGTTGTGCTTTAAACAGACTCCAGTTTCTCTCCTGTTGTGTTCCTGAGAAAGTAGCTGCTCAGTGTGTTTGCAATAGTATTAAAACGCACTTGCTGTTCCCACGGTAACCAAGGGTTTCGCCTAATCAACCAAGTTTACATCATGGCAATCGGTTAAAAATACTCTGACCTTGTTTCCATCTGTTTGTTTTGATGTTAGGCTTTAAATACTACAGTACACATCAGCCTTAGCAACCATTGCTGCGGTGCAGATGCCCACCAGAGGCACAAAGTGGAGCAAATTTATCTTTTTTAAATGGGGACAAAACACTGAACCACTGACCCAGAATTAAAATATGAATGAAAGGGATTTAAAACGCTGCATGTTTTATCAGGTCTCTACAAAGTGTCAACTCTGGCTTCAACTGGCTTTCAACTCATTTCATGTTTCTTGGGAGTTATAATTGGCTCCTCGCCTTGAAGGGATGGTTCAACACTTCAGAAAATATGCTTACTTGCTTTCTGTCTGAGGGTAAGAGAAGATAATTGCTGCTGGATATGATTGGCGAGCACAGGTTTTGGTAGAGGTCTCTTGTCATAGGCACAGAACCACAGCTGTAATTCCCCAAGAACTATGGTTACAGTATGGGAAACCACAATTTCTTGTTTTCATTTCTGCTTTAAAGGTTTTATTTGTCACATAAGCCTACACAAAAAATATGTGTTGCGAAATGGAGGGTGGCACACTCATTAAAGCCTGGCTTATGGAAAGTGTGAAAAATAAGATTTAGAAAAAAATACTTATAAAGGATAGATATTATAAAAGAAATATAAGATAAAAAATCATATAAATTAAGTAAAATGTTCTTACTGTATGTCAGCAGTGTAGTGTAAGACAAGGCACAGATTCAAGATACAATGTTTTAATTACAGAGCTTTTCAGGTGTTAGTCGTCATATTTTTCTACTTTTGAAAAAGTCAGACTCACTGTTCCCTTCACTTTCAGTTATTGCGCTAACTTTGGCTAACCACATCCTGACTCCAGGTCTGTACTTAAAGGAGCAGTGTGTCAGATTTAGGGGGATTTAGTGGCATCCAGGAGTGACAATTGCAACCAGTTGAAGCTTGGTCAGTGCTTCTCTTACACTGTTCAGAATGTGGCAGATGGGCCACTGGCCCAGTACCTGCTAATGTGTGCTTCCCTTTATCTCTGATAACTTCAGATCCAGGCGTTCAGGAGGATTTTATCAGGAGCCAGATTATCTGCAGAGATTTCTTCCTCTCCAAAACAAGCCAACCTGGTGATTTCAACCACTAAAGACACTGAATTAAGCAGTTTCATGCTAAAAAAAATTGAGTTTTTTCAACACTGCTCATCATGGAGGGGCTGCTCTTTACATGGCTGACATGAAAACGCAAATGGATCTATCTAGAGCCAGTGTTTGCTGTGTCCATTCTGGTATACTGTAGAAACACTGAGGTGCAACATGGTGATCTCTGCAGGTATAAGCAGTTCATCCTAAATTTGCTTTAACACCTGTTCTGTTTGGTTCAGTTCAATCGAACTCAGTTTTGTTTGCCCCCTACATGCAGTTTGTTTGGGCAGGTGTGAACACAGCAATCATACTCGGGTGTGTACCAAAACAACTGGACTGAAACCTTCTTGAAGAGGTGGTCTCGGTCCGGTTATAAACAAACTCTGTTTGTGGTTAGAGCATGTTCCAACCTGGATCCAAACCAAATGCAGTCACATGACACATTGTTTGGGTTAAACATGAGCATGTTACAGTCCTGGAGGATTATTAATGTGCACCTCCTCCTGTACTGCCTTAATATGCACATTCAGCACATCCAATGCATCAAAACATTGTTTTCTAGTTGGAGCCGCGCCTCGTTTTCAAACTGTATGGTTTGACTAAAATGAACAATGACAGCAATATAGTCCACGATGAGCAGTGCTAAAATCAACCTGCGTAGTTGTCCCTCCATTGTGACATTAGAGTCGCATTTATCTTGAAAGTGTACTCTTCTTCAATGTTTTGTTTACTTCCTGGATTTTTCCCACATGGAAATTCTGACCAATCAAGAGCAGCTTTCTCGCACAAGGCATTTGATCTGGTCAGCTTGTAAATGCTGCCGTGAGAACACGAACCAACTCTAGGCAATTATGCAACTTTGTAACAAAATTAGTCCCTGATTCGGACCAAAGCAAGACAACTCTAGGTCTGAAAGCACCCTAAGTTAACAAAACACAACGATTCTTATTTTCAGGTTATTATATCGTAAAGATATTCCATTCCTGCCAATATGTCCCCCTAAATCCTACACACTGGACCTTTAAAACACAGACATAAGAATGGTATCAATCTTTTCATGTCCCTCTCGTAAAGAAATTGAAAAAGAAAATTTCCCCAAATGCTTGTACTATTTCTTTAAGATTTTATGTGAAGAGGAGGGGGTCATGTGTCTACGCAGAAGATGAGCAGAAATTTTCATAAACTCAATGCCTGACTCAGGTCCTCTCACTTTTCTCTGATCCTCTCATCATGAACTCTGAAGCCAACGAGTTGTCCTGAGAGTGTTGTTAGATGAAATGGAACATTCTGTGATGATTAACTTCATAAATACTTACTCATTTTGTGCATCTTCCTCTTTGATTTTATGTTCTACAGCCTGCACAGCCGCAGCCAAGGAGGCACTGGTCTCCTCCAAACGATGCTGCACCTCCTCCTGCTGTACTTCCTCCACTTGACCCTCCAGCTCCCTCGCATTCTCTTCCTCAGCCCTCTTCCTCTCCTCCTGCTGCTCCTTGTCCCTCTTGTGCTCCCTCTCTCTCTTCCTCTCCTCTTCCTCTCGCCTCCTCTCCTCTTCCTCCTCCAGCTCTCGTCCTCCCAGCAGGTCGATGGAGAGGCCGGCGATGGAGGAGCGGGGAGGTTTGACTGGGTGTGGGGAGGGCGTGGAGGGACTCTGGGCCGGAGAAGGGGAAGCAAGAGGGAGTCCTGGAGAGAGGGAGGGAGCAGAGGGGGTGTCAGGAGCAGGAAGAGGGGCGACAGAGGAGGGGAGAGGAGAGGAGGGTTTGGGGGCCGGGGTGGGGCTGGCTGCAGCAGGGCTGGTAGCAACAGGACTCGGGCTCATGGCAGCTGAAGCTACTATTGCTTTTCCTGGTTTAGGTGCCGTCGGAGGCCCACGCGGTTTCGGGGACACAGGAGGAGGGACGCGCTTCGGCTCTGGTCGGAGAGAGTCAGAGGGAAAGATGTCAGTTTTTAAGCTGATAAACTCACACATATAAACGACCTGTACGGGCACAAAGGCAGATATCTATTTGCCAGATGAGGATTGTCTTCAGTCACTTATACATAAAATCTTAAAAATATACTATGCAGGATTGTCCTACAAAACAATGTATAAAATCATACAGGCAGAGACTCTGCCCTCTGTGTTCAGGACGTTTATGGGTGTGTATCCCCACAGCGCTCAAGTGAGGTCAAAATTTAATAAAAAGGCAGCAAACAGGTGCCAGACTGTAAGCAGCAGGCAACCAAGAGGCACAGCGTCAACAAAATGCAAATATAGCGAGGCAAAACGCCAAAGGAGAGTGAATCTGGGGTTGGATTTGACCTTACAAACAGTAACTGACAATCCTGCATAGTATACCTTTAAAGAGAATATTATTAATTATTACTTTTCTTAACCTTTTACCACCCAGTGTTTACAATGTGACACTAACAGAAGAAAACCTTCAATTACCAACTATTCTAGGTTTTGATTTCAACTCACTCAGAATAATTCCTTTGGCTACACAAAATGATCACGTTTGGGTACAAGTCTATAAATGATACTGAAGTAGAACAGCAACATAGCAACACAAGAGTCTCCTCGATAACAATATCGATAGCTTTATGCTGTGATCTTAGCTTCCCACCGTGATGTCTTCGTACATTTTCTTTGTCTGACCCACAGTCCAAAACACAAAAATACTCAGTTTACAATGTTATGAAAGAAGGAAAAGAAACGCAGCAAATACACATATTTGAGAAACTACTTAACAATGAATAGCTTATCAAATAGTTGCAAATTTATTTTCTGTCGATTGACTAATTGACTAATTATTTCAGCTCTAGTTTATCACTGAATGTGTTACTAAAATCAAGGAAACTCATTACAAATTATAGCTTTAAAGCCCCTGTGTAGTAAAGAGGCACACGATACAACTGAGTCCCTGGCTCAACTCCAGCTGGGAACCTCTCTTCCTGCACTTCCTGTCAGTATCTCGAAAGGTAAAATGCCAGTAAATTATTTAAAAGCCCTGATGTGTTGAAATGTTCTGACTTTGATGCCTGTCAGTGGTGAAATGAAAAAAGACAAATGAAGGTCAATAATCTCACTCCCCAACCCCACAGTTTCAACATGTGGACTTCGATGTGAGAGGGCTGAAAGGCAACACAGACTGCTTATATTTTCACGTAAATCAACACCATCAGAGTATTTAAACGCTATAATCACGTAAAAAATATACAGATTGTGACTTTAGAGTGAGATTGTGACTGACGGGCTACATAAACATTAATACAGACAGAAGCTAAACTGACTAAATGCCAGTTTGTGTATATGTGTCTCACCAGGACTCTGTGCTGTCTCAGTGTTGTCAGGCCCGGGTATGGGGACCCTGCGAGTCGGTGTTGGGGGATCCGCTTGTGTCTTCCTCAGGGTGACTGTGGATGGTTTAGGTGAGACCGGCGGCTTCAGAGACTTCCTAGCCTCCATCCACTCACAGCTCTCTCTGTTGGCCTCCGTCCTATCAGAGACCTCAGACACCGGCCGCCGCCTCAGTACCACGCCGCCATTCTGCTGCGGCTCACCTCCATTTTTCCGGCTGCTATCTGTTTGACTGCTAGGAGAGTCTAATTGGTTATTGCTTTGAGTGACACTTTCTGGATGCTCAGCTGTGCGTTGTCTCCTGCGTATAGTGTCAGAGCCGGTTGTCATGGTGACAGCACTGGCTTCCACAGATGCAGGTGCTTCAGAGTCTGTCACCACAGGATGCGGCCTCCTTCGGAGCGTCGCTGTGCCGTCTGTGATCTCTGCTGCTGAGGAGACCACAGTGGAGCGGGGTCGGGGCTCTGGACGTTGCTGGGCTGGTTGCCGAGGTAACAAGTCGAGCTGATCCCCAGGGAGGCCTTCTGGTCCGCTGATGGTCCTGCGGCGACTTAAGACATCCTCATCCTCAGATCCAAGACCTCCTGCACCAGCCTGCCGACGAAGTACAGGCGGACTCACCTGAAGGTCACAGGAATCTTAGACATGCATGTTGCTGATAAACATTTTAAAATAGAATTTTCATAACCCAAACACAAAGACCCACACCTGTAGGTAGTTGGTGCTGCCTCCCAGATTCCTTGGCAGGGTTTTGGCTCCACCTACGATGGATGTTTCCAGCATAGCAGCGAGGCTGCGAACACTCCCAGAAGCCCCCTCTGATCTCTCCAGGCCTGCTGAGTCCTGAGATCTTAAAGCTGATCCCAGGCTGCCACAGTCACTGGCTCGCCGCTCTCGATAGGTTGGCAGCCCAAGTAGCCCCTCCACCTGTCCCTCTCCCTCCCCGTCACCCCCAGTAATGGAAGAACAGGACCGTTTAGGTGGTGTGGGGGGCCGACCTTTCCGACGGGGGCGGAGGGTGACAGACGATTGGCTGCGGTTAACAGTGACATCATTAGGGGCAGTACGTGCAGAGCTGCTGCGGCACACAGTGGCATATCTAGAGTCTGATTCTGAGCCAATTAGACTGTGAGTTCTCCGTCGCTCTTCCTCCTCACTGGGCAGACGAAGCAGCGGTACTGATGCATCTATTGTTGCCATCTGGGTGGAGGGGCGCGGCCGAGCCCTGGGGGATGCCTGCTGGGTTCGGCCATGTGGGGGAGTTTGTGTTGGGGTTTGTGTCGGTGAGTGGGGAGGAGTCTGTGAATGTGTGAGACCTGGGCGAGGTTTGGCCAGTGGGCTGGGGGCACCCTCCCTCTGCTTACGCACTTCCCTCCGGGGCTCTGAGCCGGTGCTGCCACCTGGACTGGACGGAGGTGTAGAGGGGCTCTGAGGAGGCTCAGAGCCACTTTCTCCTCTCTGCAGGTCCTTCAGTCTCTTCACTCCCAACATCAGCTTCTTCTGATGGCCTGAGGCAGGGGTGGAGGAGAGACATAACGAAATGTAGTTATTGTGAAGAGGAAAGACAATAAAAACACATTAAGCCTTAAAAGCTAAAAGACATTCCATTATGATGCTACAGTGAAGTTGGCCTTTGACCTTGTGGATATTAAATCTCATCATCAATTTTATCCTATTAGACATTTATATGAAATGTTGTCATAATTAGCTTATGAATTCCTGAGTTATTGTGTTACGCACCCGTCTAGGGGCCGGGAAGTGTAACATAAAAATGAGCCGACACAAGAAAATGCACAATCAAAACAGGTGAGTTTTGATCACAGTGACCTTGACCTTTGACAACTAAATTCTTATCAGTTCATCCTCGATTCAAAGTTAATGGTTGTGCCAAATTTAAAGAACTTCCCTCACGGTGTTCTGGAGATATCACATTCACGAGAATGAGACAGATGAGGTCACAATGACCAAAATCTAACCAGTTCATCCTCTAGTCCAAGTGTGACAAAGTTAAAAAAAAAAAAATCCCTTAAGGCGTTCTTGAGATATTGTGTTTATGAGAATGGGATGAACGTACAGAGAGACAACCCAAGAACATAATGCATCTGGACACGGCTATCGCTGGTACAGAGGTATAAAAATCAAATGTTCTGTGGCTGAATAATTCAGTACAAATATTCCAGACACAACAGAAACTTATACAGTATTTAACTATTGTTTGTGCTGTAGAGAGACACAAAACCTTTGGTAACAAGTGGGCTATGAGTGACATCTTCTATTCATAGATTTTGACAATCATACTTGTCATTTACATCAAAGTTCTCTATCTCTACTGGCTTGGTTATGTTATTACTTCATCCCCCATATTCATAATGTAGCTGCATCTTACCGAGCTTTGTAATACCAATCTCTTGCAGGTCTTCAAGGCTGATGTCAGAGATGAAGTCAATGTTTTCATATCCATTCTGCACCAGGACCTGGTAGTACTGACTAAGACCCAGGTGTGACAGCCAGTCTGCCAAATTGGCCTAAAAACGCACAGGGACACACAAACATGGGTACAATGTAAAAAGCTTGCAAGATACAGTTTACACGTCTACTGCATTTTGATTCTGAAACACTAGTTTCCTAACAGACAAGAATAGCTGCATGTGTTTATATACAGTATACACTTGTGTTCGTGCAGCTGCCAAAATTCAACATTTCTCCCTTTTCTCTAGTTTGTGTAGTACACGTGAGAGCCTTACAGGCTTGTGGTCCGGCAGCCAGTCTGTGGAGGGCAGCTTGCTGATCTCTGATGTTAACTTCTTTCGATGTCCCGGCTTCATGACCCCAATTGCCGTCAAGTCCTTCAATGCAAAGCACACTTAGTCACATCAGGAATTCACCGCAGCTACTGTAGGTGTTTTTATTCTCCTTAATGTAAACAATTTTATGCGTGCGTTGGACATTTGTACATGAGCTGTGTGTGCTATGCCTTCAGGAATATTTTGCTTTGGATAATCTCTGATGAGTGTCCCCTGCCCTGAGGGGGTTTACGTCATACCACTGTGTCCGCTTCAGTACACACAAACACACACATACGCACTGGCACTATAAACACAGTCAAGGACAAACACAGGGTAGCGTTTACAGCACAGACTGGAACACACGGCCATGTGTGAACACAGGTATGCAAATGAAGCAGACAGAGTATGAGAAGTGACTGGTTGAGGCTCAGGACTCACACCGGGGGGTCAGGTGACAGAGACAGGAGGGTCATGATGACATCATCCACGTCAGTGGGGAGCTGATTTGAGAGCTGAGCTGGGCGGAGCCTTGACAGACAAGGGGCGGGCGTGAGGGGGTCAGGGGTCATGACCTTACCTCAGGGGTCATGCGGCTAATGGTGTCTAGATCATATCCCGCGGTGAGGAAGTGGGTGGTGTAGAACTGCAGCTGAAACTCACCCAGCCACGCCACTACTGCCTGCTTCTAGAACACAGAACACAAAACACTACTGCCTGCTTCTAGAAGAGTCCACAGGCTTCTTCTAGAGCACAGAACACAGGCCTGTTCTAGAACACAGCATAGCAGCCTGCTCTAGAACACAGGGTAGAAAACTATTGTAGAATACAATACAGCAGCTTTCTCTAGAACACAGGAGAGAAGTCTATAGAACATAACGTAGCAGTCTGCTCTAGCACACAGGGGAGAAGACTAATGTACAACACAATATAGCAGCCTGCTCTAGAACACAGGGCAGAAAACTATTGTAGAGCACAATATGGCAGCCTGCTCTAGAACACAGGAGAGAAGACTGTTCTATAAAACAACAACATGGCAGCCTGCTCTCGAACACATGGGTAAAACTACTATAGAACACAACATAGCAGCCTTCTCCCAAACACAAGGGATAAGACTGTTCTAGAACACAATATAGCAGCCTCCTCTATAACATAGAAGTCTAGAATAGACTCTAGACTAGCTCGAGAATATAGGAGAAAAGTCTATAAAACATAACATAGCAGCCTGCTCTAGAACATAGAAGTCTATAGAACACAATATAGCAGCCTGCTCTCGAACACAGGGGGGAGGACTAATGTACAACAACACAACAAAGCAGCCTGCTCTAGACTATAGGATATAAGTCTATAGAACATAACATAGCAGTCTGCTCTAGAACATAGGGGGGGAAGACTCTTCTAGAAAACAACTTAATAGCCTGCACCCAGAATATAGGAGTCTAGAATAAAGTCTAGAATAGCTCTAGAATATAGGAGAGAAGGCTATGGGACCCAATATAGCAGCTTGCTCTAGAACACAGGGGAGAACACTGTTGTAGAACATGACATGGTAGCCTGCTCCAGAGCATAGGGAAGAAGACTGTCTAGAACACAGCACAGCAGCCTGCTCCAGATCACAGAGGAGAAGACTGTTCTAGAAAACAGCAAGGAAACTTCCATTGTACTCCTCTAAAATGTGACAGTACTCTGTACAAAAATCTAGGAAATATTTACCAGCAAGAAATGGGAACCTATTCTTCTCATAATAGAGTGGTAAGATCACTTCAGGGTCTTCAGTAATAACACTATAAATGGATCTCTCTAGAGTGGACATTATTTCCCTTTGGGTAAGCGGGAAAGAATGTATATAACATAGAAGTCTAGAATAGACTATAGAATAGCTCTAGGATATATGAGACAAGCCCAAAAATCTTAACATAGAAGCCTGCTCTAAAACACAGGCGTCTAGAATAAACTCTAGAATAGCTCTATAATATAGCACAAAAGTCTATAAAACATAACATAGCAGCAAGCTCTAGAACACAGGGGAGAAAACTAATATACAACTCAACATGGGAGCCTACTCTAGACTATGGGAGATAAGTCTATAGAACATAACATAGCAGTCTGTTCTAGATCATAGGGGAGAAGACTGTTATAGAAAACAACTTAGTAGCCTGCTCTAGAATACAGGAGTCTAGAATAAACTCTAGAATAGCTCTAGAACACAGGGGAGAAGTCTGTAAAACAACAGCATAGCCTGCTCTAGAACACAGGGCAGAAAACTATTGTAGAAAGCAACATAGCAGCCTGCTCTAGACTATGGGAGATAAGTCTATAGAACATAACATAGCAGCCAGCTCTAGAATATAGGAGAGAAGTCTATGGGACACAACATAGTAGCCTGCTCTAAATCCAGGGAAGAAGTCTATAGAACACAATATAGCAGCTTGCTCTAGATCACAGAGGAGAAGACTATTCTAGAAAAGAAAAAAGAGAAAAGAAACTTCCATTGTACTCATATAAAATTTGATCCTACTCTACACCAAAAGCTAGGAAATTTTTACCAGCAAGAAATGGAAACTTGTTCTGAAACTCATAATAGAGCGGTAAGATCACTTCAGGGTCTTCAGTAATAATACTACAAATGGATCTCTCTAGAATACACATTATTTCCCTTTGGGTAAATGGGAAAGAATGTTTTCTTATTTGGGCTGACACACTCTAAGGGGGTGATCACACTGAAATGAGACGCTAGAGACGTGGACGCTTCAAAGACGCTTGAAACGCTTATTCAATGCGCACTAGCTATTGACATCTGACGCTCAAAAAGTTGAAAATATTTTAACTTTTCAGTGTCTACGCGCATCTAAAAAGAAGCGTCTACAAAAACGCGCGTCTAAAAAGACGCCGGAAAAACGGCCGTCTAAAAAGACGCTTGAACGCCAGTCAGACGAGCCATATCATAGGAAAACATTGGTTTTACTGGCATTGCGTTTCTAGCGTTTCATCTCGATGTGATCGCTCCATACAGGTCAAACCACTGGTATCCATGTTGTAGTCTGTGAATGAATTCAGTGTCAAAGACTGTTGGATGAGATCAACCAATGAAGATAAACTAAGAATACTACTGCATTCTCCTCTATGACAGAACACGTCTGTTGCCTGGTAACTGCTGACTGCTTGATTCTAGAAAACTTTATCTGCCTGCTTCTAGATCACACACAGAGAATTTAACCCTTAGCTTCACAGTACACGCAGCGCTGCTGGCAGGTTCTAGAGCAGAGTGGCAGCATGTGGGTGCCTGGTGTCTCAGTGTGGTGTGAGGACAGGGGGGGTGGGTAGAGGGACAGAAGGCAAGACAGCAACTGACTCCTCGATGTGTCTGTCACTCTGCCTGTCTCCATGGTGACACACTCGCATGCCCATCCCCATGGTGTCGTCTGTTCAGGTGCAACACAACCACCCTGGCAGACGCCTCACTGTGGCCACTGAGCCCACCCTTGTAGATCACCTTCTCTCAAGCCAAGGCACTGGTTGAGAGGTAACAGGAAAAAAACAGAAAGAGGAGGCTCCAAGGTGAACCAATCTGCCATCCAAGAACTCACTTTCCCATCATCCTCCTCTGCCTTCCGCTCAAATGACCGCTGTTCATGAACTGTGCAACTGGAGGAGCCTTGAAGGGAAGGTGGAGAGGTGAGACAAAAACAAGAGAGAAAAGAATAAAATATATTACTTTTAGCAGTAAAGGACCACTCTATTATTTTATTCTTTCATATTTTGGTAATTAGAACACATTTTCACATAAACAATTCCCCAAAATGCTTATCTGAGTAGCGTTTTCATTTCTGGGCTTGTAAATTCCTTTATAATATATTAGAGCAGAGTTTATTTATGATGTAATATAACATGTAATAATATACAAATTACAGTGAAAGTGAAAACAATCACTGCACTTCCTTGATCATAGAAAATGAGAGCTGCTTAACTGGTGTTGTCATTCAATTATGAGTTCAAATGTTTGCAGTTACATCTGATTAATTATTTACCAAACAGATATTTATGATCTCCTCTGTCCTGATAAATTATTAACAACTTAAGGAACCAGGAAATTGAAATGTTGCCTTGATGCAAAGCCAAGAAACTGTGTTATCTAGTGATCAAGTGCAGTCTTTGAGGATGAGAAGCAGTGGAGAAATTAAATCAAGTTGGGTTTATATTGCCTGTGTAGTCCTTCGTAATAACTTTGGCAGCACCATCCAGGGATGGCTGGCTCGGTGGGGGTGTTTTAGCACTACACTTCCCACATATCACTTGAACCAGTGGAATGACAGCAGACTAAAATATGCTAATTTATATGCTTCTTTCAAAGTGAGATTCATAAATCAACTACAACTAAAAGCACGGTGCCCAGATTTAAGTGGAATACCCGAGATGCCATATAAATGTCTTTACAACACACTATATGTGTATATAAATACATAAAACGTATTTTACAGACACACTGTTTATGTAAGACTTTCCATAGCCCCAAGCAAATATTCAAATAAAGAAAAGTGCAGCTGCTTACAACATGTCAATGCTTTGTCAGTAATGAAGTTTAACAGGTTATAAGTGGGCCCTGCTCCAGTATAATCCTTAATAGGGTTATGTAATACACATCAGGCTATGGTTAGTATAATGATGGCAAAACTTGCAGGTGTAAACTTGAAGAATGCACATGTCAACATCATTTTTAAAGTGACATCTTTTAATTTTTCAGCAGATTTACTGGAGTTTTACATGTTACCTACACCGTAGCCTGTGGTATGCCTTCCCATAAATGTAACTACACGTCGCAGTGATGCAGACCTCCTGTCTACTTTTGTAAGCTGACACCATTTCCCTCAGTAGAAACAAAGCTTTTATTTACTTTGATTTCACAGGTAAGAAAAATTGTGAAGACAATAAAGCCTCCACAAAAGTAGCATTTTAAGTCCTGAGTGTAATTTATCCTTCAGGGATTTATACTTCGGGATCTATCCTGGATTCATATGAGCAGAGGAAATCTCCGCTCGTTGCTAGGCTAATTTATACAATGTACTGTAAAATGCCATAGGCTGGCACTAATAATGTTAGCATGTTATATTTGTTTGGAAGACGTGTTTAGCGTAAGTAAGTTGTTTTGTCAGTGAACCTTGTGAGTTGTAATGGAGCAAAATTATGTACCGTTACCTTCATTAAATGTTGCTGTCGTCCCTGGTTTTATATGAGAAGAGGAAAAGATCGCTAGCTGCTACGCTAATCAATACAATGTAAAATGCCATAGCCTTGTGCTAATAACATTAGCATGTCGTATCTGTGGGGGAAATGTGTCCAGATAAAGACAAGTGCTTTGTCTGTGAATGCTGTGAGTTATAGTGAAGCCAATTAGTGTACTTGTGTTTGAAATTGTCTCTATTAAGCCATGTTTAATGTGTGTTTTAAATCAATTACACTTCACAGCACTTCACAGAAACCCCGCCACCAACCAGTGTTTTGGAGGTGTAACTGCAGTGTGACACAGACACTCCACCGCACAAGTACAAACGGTCATAACCGTGTAGGTGAAGTGCGTAGGATACGGCGTAGGGTCTGCTGCACAGCTATAAATCCCACTTAAGGCTGATGTCATCCTTCTGTATTTGTCTTTTTCTTTGCATGTTAAAGTGCCTCAGGTCAGCTGATCTGCTGCTTCTGGAGGTGCAGAGGTCCAAACGGAAGCTCAGAGGGGACAGAGCTTTTTCCGTTGCCGCTCCTAAATTGTGGAACGAGCTACCCCTCCACATTAGACAAGCCTCCTCACTGTCCATTTTTAAAACTCGTCTAAAAACCCATTTTTATTCCTTGGCTTTCAACTCCGCATGAGACTCTGCTTCTGTTTTAGTGTTTTATGGTTTGTTTTATTTATTGTTTTATTATTTTTAAATTGTTTTAAAAACAATAAACAATTATTTTAGTATTTATTTCCTGTTAATTATTTTATGTCCCTGTGTTGCTTTGTCTATTTATGTACAGCACTTTGTTTCAGCCGTGGCTGTTTTAAAGGGCTATATAAATAAAGTTGAGTTGAGTTGAGTTGAGTTGAGTAAAGTGAAGCATTTAGATTTTTTGCAATCTGATTTGTGGTGGCTAATGCTGCTCAGGCAAATTACACATTCTGCTTAGTACAAACAGCTAAAACGAAAAACACAAATTCCTGAGAATCAAAAGGGGTTACTCCCAAGACAGAGCGACCTGTCCCTGGCTGTTTGGAACAGTGTTTGAGAGCTGCTCTTATAAATAAATAACAAGTCAAATTACTATTATTCAAGGACGGGGACGGGGAATGCTGCTTGTGTCTGATATGAACAGACAGGTGGTCTTTAGAGAGCCAGGTTGACAAAAAATGAAATGACGAAAAGAAAAAAAAACATTTATAAAAGCAGCAATCAAAACGAGCCCTAAGGCACTTGTTGTACTGGTGAACACCGCCTTGATCTTTTAAAACTGTTATCACTTTACTACAGACTGAATGCTTTTTTTAATCACCGCATCAGTGGTGTACATTTCAGGAGGTGAGGATAGACTTTGTTGTATGTGATTAAATCAATTAGCAGATGGCAAAACCCCTTTTAAATTAAATTAAAAATGGCACAAATTATCACTTCAAGTAAAGCCGGAGCTTTTATGTTGCGTTTGGGTGAGTTTGTGTGCTTACTCGCTGACTGCTCAACAGACTGCGACTGCTCCAAGAGATGCTCCTTGGCTTTTACTGACTGGGATAGCACGGTGGCCAGGAGCTAAAACACAAACACATACACACATACAGAATGAAACATTTACTCAAGCATAATCATCAAAATCCCAGCGGAGCCCTGTGACTCAGCTCAGTGGACTAAGTGCACATATAACAGCCAGATCCTGACCCTCTCCCTCCTGCAGTTTACCGACACAGGTGCAGCAGAAATCCCAGAATAAATACTTCTTAAAATAGATGCTACCCCTCCAACATAATATGGGGGCACCATCCAATTTGGCTAGTTGATATTTCAGTATTTTTTAAGGCTTTACCCAAAAATAGACCAGTTGTATCCGGTGACAATATTAAATTTAGAGTGAGCTAAAGGTGTTAGAGAACAGACCTGCAGGGTGACATTACAGTATGAAATGAGAGCACATCAGACAGTGGAAGAAAGATACCAAAGAAAATAAAATGCAATAAAACTGAGGTGGGACGAAGTCATTGTTTTGCGAATCACAAGTTAGTCTTGTCTTTGCACTCAAGCCCAGAGTCACGACAAGTTTCAAATCAAGTCCAGAGTCCAAAACTTTGAATTCTGAGTCCTAAACAAGTAATAATGAGCCATTTTAATTAACAACAGAGTAAGAGTACCGCAAAACTTCAATTAGTAGCCCGGGCTATTATTTGGTTAAATCACTGAAATCAACAGGCCTATATTTGGGACAGGCCTTTAATTCCTTTCACACAAAACTGTTGCTCAGCAAAGATCAGGGAATACAATCAAATTGTTCATTTAAATCAGTATGAATATTACTTGTTTAGACTTCAGATCATATATCAATTATGAATCATTAATTTGATCTAGTTCTGACAGACAGCGCATCAGAGACAGAGAGTTAAGATACTCAAGGATTATGGCACCCGGCATGCCAACACAACACCACTTTATCCTGTTAAAACAATACTCACAACTTGGATTAATTTCTATATAAAGCCATTTTGATTATTTTGATCTGAGGACCCTTACAGACTGAAAAAATTTGAGTAACTTACAGGGTAATAGAGGAATGGACACATAATATAAGGTAGCCAACAACCCGGTTTTACACATCTGAAGAACTATGCTAGGCTATGCTAGGCTAGTAATAGGGACTGCTGCTGCTGCTGCTGCTGCTGGCAAAACTTTACCTCTACCACCTCAGCCTCTACCTTTCTAATTGGGAGTCCTAACGTGGCTCTAAGATTCAAATGGTATTTAATGTCTTTCTTGGGCCCACTTCAGTATACCCTAGGGGATTCTGCATTGCGCTCCCTGTGTTGACACAGCATGCTGCTTGTCTAAACCAGGGAGCACCTCAAGAGCTGAGCCCTCAGAGCCAATCTTAACTGTATTTCCATTTGTCGCAATAAACTGTAAAAGCTATGACAAGAGTGTTCCTGACTGAATTGTTATTAATTGGGCGTGGGAAGTAATTGAAAAGCTCAAGTACAAGTGAAGTCAAGAGTCACTGGTGTTAAAATCAAAATCTAGGTGCAAGTCTTTTTTGATTTTGTCAAGTTTAAAGTCATTAAATTTGTGACTCTGACTCGAGTCCAGGTCATGTCGGTCAAGTTCACACCTTTGTGATAGAGATACTTCAATATTTGGACTCTAACTGGCAGGTTTGTGTTGTTGTGGGAGCCAACGTGTGATATTTATCATCTTTCATACATGTAATACTTGTGCTCAAATACCATGCACGACACATGCAAGCTTCTGTTTAAGTACAACTTCATGGGGCTCAAATCATACAAATATTAAATATCAACAGTAAAGGGTTACACAAATTAAGTTTAGCGTGACTGACACCAAAACAATCACATTTGAGTGTGAGGTTAAGGACTGCTGTCACTGTGGTTACTTTTCAACACAGCATTTGTTAACCAACATTATACAGATACACTGTTCATATATTGGTGCTGAAATCTGAAACACACTTTTCAGAGATGGTTACACAATCTAGCACAACTAATCTAACACAAATGAGTGGGTGAGGTGCAAAAAGATATTTAGGAATAGATACACTAGAATTTAGCTTTTACAGTTTGTCCAGGCAAACACGGTTGATGCTGGAGGTTTAATTTCTGTCTGTGACTGATAAAAAAGAATAAGCCAGGAGGCCATCGTCTAAATGCACCTGGTCTACTGTTGGAAAAAAACCCCGCTACTGTTCTTTCCAACGGAAGAACAAACTGAGCAGGAAACAGAATTGTGGTTAACCTGATAACTACACTTCCGTTTGTTTCCTGAAAACGTTTTGCCGTTTCCCAGAAATGACGTGCTTGTTCTTCTGCAGAGATCCAGCAACAATGTGATGTTAACTCGTGCAAACACATGCACTCAAATAAAAAGACAACGAGTGTGTTACCTTCACCCCTTCAGCTTGTGCGTGCAGGCCCGGAGCGTTAAGGCCGTGTGTGTTGACGCCTGGTGTGGGTGCCGGGTGTGGACTGGGTGCAGGGGTGGTCAGGACATGTGTGTTTCCAGAGCTCTGCAAACTGCTGGATGACCGAACGCTGCCGAGGCTGCCCACACTGCCACTGCGCTCGCCACCTTTGCACACAAACACACACATTGCAGGAGCAGGGGGATATATGTAGTTTCACACTGATACCCAAAAACACACTTGGTGAGTTTACCTGCCAGCGGTTTACGCAGCACCCAAATGTCCTCAGTGGTGCTGCTCTGGTGTCCCAGAGTCGGAGAGCCTTGAGGACTCAGCTCTGCAGTCCGCGAACCTGTCGCACACAATCACAAATGCACACACACACACATTTGTTACTGCCAGTATTTTACTTATTGTTTAAAGAAAGCCCTTAAATCCAAAAGTACAGCAACTAATCATCAGCTTCACAGACTCATATGATAATGTATGTGATATAGTTTCATATATAAATGTGTTTAAGTCTTAAGAACACCAGCAAACACTCACATAGATACACTCACTCACCCACACAGCCATAAACACATTATTATTCATAGTGGATGCACCACCTCTGAGGGTTAATAACTGAGACTTGTAAAGCCCCACAGTCCTCTCAGGCAGATTCATCATAAGGTTGTCTGAACAATATTTGTTCATATTGTGCAGACAAGCAAAACATAAAGACTTTAATTTAAATAAAACACTCAATGATTCAAGCTAAATTACAGGACATCTTATATAAATTCACGAAAAATGCCTCTTAAACTTTCTATATGATATAAACAGTATGTGTAAGTTATAAATGGTGCCCTAACATTTTGTATTTCATTTAAAGGGTCAGTTCACTCAAATTACAAGAAAGCCATTCAAGTGCAATAAAAGTGAATTGATGCCAAAAAATTATGTTTTCAAAACTGAAAGAAAAAGTCAATTAGGATTATCCACAGATATATTTCTGGATGGTTTTCACTTATAAGAGTAGCTCCAAATGAATTAATAGGTGTTTTCAGAGGAACATTTTCATAGTTGTAACCTCCTGTTCGGTTGTGTCCATACCTCAAAAACTAAGAACAATTGTAGTTCTTTAAACGTCATTTTAAGGGATGTTTTAGCTCCTATTTCAGAGTAGGTACTCTCTCTGCACAAGAGGAACCACGAGTGATGTAAGTAGGCTATATGTTCATTGGTCAAACACAGCCAATGCAGCACTGGGCAAGCAACCAGTGCTTTTTTTTCTTTTTTTAAATGTAAATAAGAGACAAGACAAAACACAAATGACAGCTTGTAACAAAAAAGGAAGAAAACTTGGGGTGTCAAGTGATTAAAAAAATTAATCTAATCAATGACATGCTCTGTGAATAATTGGTCTAAATTAGTTGCATACATCAGTTTTTGCTGTTGAGATATATAAATTTTTTTTAATTAAAATGAATTTCGGCAGATGTGTCTGAGTAAAGCTGCTGGATTTTGGACCCAATTATCCCCCTGTCGTTGACCACCAAAACTGGTCTGCAGTCCATTTTCATGGGGAGTTAGTTAGAAGGTCACAGATAGACTGACTCAGTTTGTGTCTGGACACCTGGTCAAGTGTAGCTTGATGAGGCTAACTACTAGTGCTAGCGCCAGCTAGCTGTGCTAGCTTGGACCTCTGAGTTTGCTGCTAAATGCTCTGCAATGAGGTCATATTTCAGGCTTTTAGTTTTCCGATGGTACGAAAATTCCTTATTGCAGAAACTGCAGAGAACGGTGCTCCTATCAACAGTTTGATCTGGGCATTTTTTAAATATTCCAATCATAGGGCTTAGCAGCATCGTCTCATCTGCCTCCATCATTTGACAAAGCCACTTTGGCCTTCAATGACGCACCTGGTCAAAGGACAGCGTTAATTTTTTTTATGTAAAAAAAATAATGAGTTATTTTTGATAGCCCTAAAGAAAACACAATTGGACCGACAGTGAAGTCCTGGCTTTACTGAGCATATGTGATGGTGGAAATACAACACGATTTTGACAAAAGTGACGTTGCTACACCACCTGCCAGCCAGGTTACAGTTTGCATTCCTATTGGTGGTATAAATGCAAACGCAAAAAATGCCCTTGAAGGTATGTAGTTTTCGAGGGAGCTCTCAAGTGGGCAGTTCCTCTCAGGAAGTCCTCTGAACTGTTCAGTCCGAAAACACCTGATATGAAATCTGTTGGCACGGCTAGACAGATGCCACTAAAAGTAATGGGATAATATAACTTTTTGTCATTAGGGTGAACTGATCCTTTAATATATATATAGTCAGTACATAAATAAGTTAACTACATTTACACACACACAGACACATATATATATGTGTATACACATGTAGTTGCAGTGAAGTGCTGGAACAAGGTGATAGGTAACATATTCTATATGTAGTGGAAAGGATGCTAATCTGTGATTTATAGTGATACTACAGTATGTACCTGTCTGACTCTGCTGCTCCTGAGAAGTGGAGAGAGGAGGAGGAGGAGGAGGAGGAGGAGGAGGATTAGACAGAGAAGGAGGAGAGATGGGAAGAGGAACGTACCCAAAGGAGGAGAACCGAGGGAGGGACTGTGTGTCAGGGTGAAGGGGAGGAGGGGGAGGCAGATGCAGGGGGAGGACTTTGGAGGGGGGGTATGAGTGTCCGTTGACCGTGGCAATGGGACAGGGGTTGGGCCTGCGGAGCAGGAGGGTGTGGCACTGCTGGGAGGGGGAGTGACCTGGACACGAGCCAGGAGGAGGGAGGTGCAAAACAACAACAACAACACAACAACAACTGATCAGTCAACTTGAAACAAAAAAATTCTAATCATATCTGAGAATGTACGAAACAATAACTGATTAAAATCAAAATATGAGAAAAAAATACATCCATATATCCACAGGGAATATATCTTTATAAATTAAAATATAATATCACTACAGCAACAAAGCAAACAAACAATATGAACAAAGGCATCACAGTCTAGCAGAGCGGGTTGGCTGGACGGGTTTATTTATTAGGGAGGGTGACAGAAGGAGCAGAAATATAGAGGGAGGGAGGAGGAAGGAGGGAGGAGGGCTGACAGCCAATAAGGGACAGTATTGATCAATGGAGATGATTGACAGGTTGGGAAAAACAGCCTAAAGAGGCTGATGATGCTGCAGCTAGCTACGACTAATGATCAGCTATAGCTGCAGAACAGCTGCTGAACTCACACACACATGCGTTAGCGCGCGCACGCGCGCACACACACACACACACACACACACACACACACACACATCCTCCCACCCATACACACACACACACACACACACACACACACACACAGCTGTGATGTGGGTGGTCACCTGCCCTCTTGATGACTTCCACCATGTTGGAGGGGAAGTAGCCCACACGGTCATTTCCTGTGCGGTTGTCATGAATACAGCCTTTCCATCGGCCATCAGAGTGCTGCTCCAAAACCTGTCGACACACAAATACAAGATTATAACCTGTTTACACTTTGAAATCAATATCTGGACTGGGCTGCACCACCTAAACTCACTTATGATTTACATAATCAGGTAACACTTTAGATACTGTATGTCTTAGCTAATAAAAACCCTAACGATGTGTAAGCAGGTTGCTAGGAAACACGTGTAGCACCATCCAGCCAACAGCAATCAGCTATAGAGTCACTGTAGCATCATGAGCTGTAACATAGCTGCTGCCAAATATAACCATTTTAAAGCGGGGGACCGTTTGTAAATGGAGACTTTGCTTTATCTACATCTGTGCACATGGAAGAATATGTGTGTTTTAGAGTTAGTGTGCAGTTAAAGGGTGAAGACACCAAACTCAAACCATAGTATTTCAAAAGAGAGAGGAGTGGAGGAGCAACACATGACACATTCAAGCTAATTTTGAGCAGAAAAAGCAGATACTACACAAAATATGTGTATTCACTAGCAAGGACCACGCCACAACAATATGTCGTTTAAAGGTTTAAAGGAATAAAGGAATTATTGAATGTTGAGAATAGATGAATGGATGTAGGTGAGGTAGAGGGAAGATGTCATCTGTTAGGCTGGTCTGGGAGGATGCACTGGAGACTGGGCGGAGGGAGACTCAGTGTGGGGGTTCCGTCTCAGGCATAATCTACCTGAGCTGATCACTGGCCCCCAGACAGTGCCTAGAATGAGACATGGGAGAGGTATGCACCGGACTGAATAGGAAGGAAGGGGTGAAGGGATGAGGGAATGAAGGGATGAGGGTAGGGATGAGGTAGGAGGATGATGGGATGAGGGGATGAAGGGATGAGGGTAGGGATGAGGTCAGAAGTTGGAAGGATGAAGGGAAAGGAAAGGGAGGGTGGGTCGAGAAATCTTGAGACAAACAGGGTAGGATGGGTTGACCCAGTATAAGTAGGCTTGGCAGGTGATTAGAGGTGTGGTTGAGGCGTGGTTCTGCTCCCGAACCTAAGTTAACAGGTTAACTACATTTGTTGGAAAAAAAAATCACCTGTATTAACATCATAAACCAAAAAGAATATTATGTGATTATGTGTGCAGCAAGGATGGCAGAAAATCACAATTTATTTGGAAAATTGGTGCACAAAAAGCATAAAAACAGCAGCAAACGTTTCGGTCCTTGACTATCATCACTGCTACTGACATGAGTGCTTCACAGAACAGATACAGACACAGACAGATACTACCAGGCGTGATGAATCAATCAGCTATGTGTGCAGCACAAAACATAATATTTAGTGTGTTGTTTCTCTTTAAGAAAGAGTGTGAAATATCTGATTAAGATGACCTGACACTGACGTTCTTGCACTTTCTGTAATTTGAGGTTATTTTTGGAAAAAGTAATCATGAGTTTCCCAGTTTACATCAATATCAAACAGCACTTAAAGTTAGACTGGAGGAACTGGAATGGAGGAAAAAGGGTTAATATCTGCTAAGAATACTATTGGTGGCATGTAAGAAATCCCTATCAAGAAATGGGTGAAAAAAGAAATGCCTAGTATTGATGAATGAATTGACTTGGTTTATAATATCTACAGTATGTAATGGAAAGATTTACTTTCAGTTTGAGAACCCAGAAGGAAACTTTCATTGAGACCGGGACAAAATGGTTGGTATGTCTCAAACATTAGACTTTGGTTGATAAGTATCAGAAACACTGTGATGTGACTAGCAGCCCCCCGCTGTCTCTACATATATGCCTTGTTTCAACAATCTTGATCTATCTATTTAAAATCTATTCTCTTATTTATTTACCTGCCCCCCTCTTTTTTTTGCTTAAGGTCTTTATGTTCATATGGTTCTGGATTTTGTTTACATATGTTCATATTGCCTCTATAAACCAATTTTAAAAAAAAAACGAAACAGCACTTTAAGTATCGACTATATTTCATATTATCTCATTTACTCTCCAATATAATGATCCAATTGCAGAAAAAATGTTGGCATCATACATCTAAGCAAATCACTTATAAGTTAAATGTGCATGTTATTATGTAGAAATTTTATCTTCCGACAGCACTGCAGTTAACATGTGGTTAGGTTTAGGCTAAAAAACCTGCTTTTGGTTAGAAAAAGATCATGTTTTGGCTTAAAGTACCTGCTTGTGGGGGGAACAACCACTTTTCCTGACACTATCCCCACTGGATAAACAGCGACATGTCAACAAAACACCCGCATTTGGTGCCTAAAGAGCTGATGAAAATCACAAAAGGTTTTGTTGTTTGTTGGTCTCGAACCGCAGTATGCAGCTTGGCAGGTGTCTTGCCTAGGTGATATGGTATCCACCATCTCCTCCATCTCATGATGACAAAGTCAGCTCATCCTACTACATCACTTTAGAGGTGTCGATATGATGCGTATAAAACAAGTAAATTTTATGCATTTGTTGTATGCAGAAACATACAACACCAGCATTTTCCTCTGGCAGTTGGGCTGAGTTAATGGTCTTAGTAATTAGTCACAACTAATCTCTATGTCAGAACTAGTTTGTGTGGTGCAATCCATTTTAATTTAGTGATAAGTTTATCTCCATCTAGTGATACACCATAACTAGGCAAAGTCTGAACTTATAGAGATCTGGTACAGCTGGCTCTGAGCAAAAGTTACACAGAAGCTACTTCCAGTGTCCACATGTACATTTAAAGACTATAAATAGCTACACTGCTTATCTTTTGTGCAGCACTTTGCAAGGTGGTTGGTAAATTTGCCGTGTTTTGGGGACAACTATCAGCTCCATGTACCGTGATAATGTCTCCAGCTTTGATGTTGAGGCTGGTAAGGTCGTAGTTGTTGCAGTAATCCTTCAGTGCACGCACCTGCATCGCAGCTGAAGCATCTACAGAGCAAGAGTATAGAGATTAAGAATTGAGTGAGCAGTGGAGTTGAGTGGAGTCAAGTAGAGGACAAGAGCAACTGCAGAGTTTCAGGTAGTAGGATAAAGTAGAGCAGAAAGTCAGGAGGGAGCAGGAGATAATAGAGGAAGGCAGCAGGTGTGGGGTGCATGCACTGTTTGCTTCTCTGCTTTTTATTGATCCATTCAAACTGCCCTCTCACAACTGTGTAATTTAGTAAATAATAGAATACAGCAAAATGAAATGATTAAAAAATACACTCAGAGCTTGCCCCTTATACATCACAGTACATTAACCATCATTAATGGGCTTATTAAAAAGTATCTGTATCAATATTGGTGATTCCAGCCTGAGGATATCTTGGTATTGGATTGTGAGACTAGATGAAGTTGTATTACTGGTGGTTCTTACCTCTCAGTAGCTGTTTGATCTCTCTGCTGGCCTGTGTGGTGGTGAATTGATTAACGATGTCCAGGGCGGTTTGACTCAGAGTGTTTCTCACTCCTGCACTGATACCGCTCTGGATGAAAGTGGAGGAGGAAAATGATCAAAGCTGAAACATGAAATTCATAATACAGATACACTGTGCATTCGGTGTCAGACTGGCTGTGGCTGCATGCCTGCTGCTACCAACTTCAAAAAGGTGACAAAAGGGTTAAGAACTAAACAGAGCCGGTCTGAATATTGCATGACAGGTAGGATGCTAGCCACTGTGCTACACTTTTATGTAACAAGCTAACATATCCCACAGGCGTCATCACACAGCTCAGCTGGGACGAATGCCAAGTGCTGAGGTGTAAAACTTGCTCGGCTGAGGAGAGGGAGACGGCTTTAACAACAGTTGCTTTTGTAAACACATTAAACGGACAGACAGAGAGACAGACGGACTTACATCCAGCAGCAGGCGCACTACCTCCGTCTTCCCACAGAGGGCTGCCTGATGTAGTGCTGTGCCAGACTCAGACTGTCTGTTGATATCTATACCAGCCTGAATCAGCAGCCTGCAGCACAGAATGATAGTATCAACCTTTTTCGGAAAGCACCTTTAATAACATAATTTAATCAAAAATTAAATAGTATAATACAAATAAAAGCAGAAGTAAAAAAAACTATACAAAGATCATAACATCATGATTGTGACCCTGGAGTTAGGGTTCGATAAGAAGACTCGGTCGAATGGACAGACAGACTGACAAGTCTGACACACTGGGACTCAAAGGACAAGTTTTTCAAACCGTATGACATCAATGTGTCCGTTCTTGGCAGCGAGATGCAGAGGTGACACTCCGTTGGGGTCGGAGGGTTTCGGTTCCAGCATGGCTGCACACATGTTACTGCTGAGCAGGAGCTGGACCACCTAAAAAACAGGCAGATACACGCCTATAATTTACAGGATACATCCATGGATAATATGGAGTCTATTAAAAGTTCCCAAAGTCTGTGGTGAACTACGTCAACGAGCTTGTGTGTAATGGGGTGTAAATCATCGGGCTGCTCCCTAATAGTCAACCAAACATTAGTCGACCAGAAAGGTTATCATTCGGCAAGATTTCATTGGTCGCTTAGTCGCAGAAAAAAAAATGAAACTCTATTAGGAGCTGTGTCAAAAGAAGTCAATACTCTTGAAAGCTGGCACAGAAGAGACACAGGAGTAGTGCCCAGTTTCCCAGGCGGATAAAACCATGTGTACAGCTCCTAATTTTCTGTGCTGGGCAACGTTTTTCCAATCTTCTATTGCCTAGTTTTGGTGAGTCTTTGTGAACTGTAGCCTCAGTTTCCTGTTCTTAGCTGACAGGAGTGGCACCAGGTGTGGTCTTCTGCTGCTGTAGCCCATCTGCTTCAAAGTTTGACGTGTTGGTGGTTCAGAGATGGTCTTCTGCAGACCTTGGTTGTAACGAGTGTTTATTTGAGTTACTGTTGCCTTTCTATCATCTTGAACCAGTCTGGCCATTCTCCTCTGACCTCTGGCACCAACAAGGCATTTTCACCCAGAGAACTGCTGCTCACTGGATATTTTCTCATTTTCAGACCATCCTCTGTAAACCCTAGAGATGGTTTCAGCAGATTCTGAAATACTCAGACCAGCCCATCCGGCACCAACAACCATGCTACATTCAATGTCGCTTAAATCACCTTTCTTCCCCATTCTGATGCTCAGTTTGAACTTCAGCAGGTCGTCTTGACCATGTCTACATATCTAAATGCATTGAGTTGTGTTGAGTTTGTGTTAACGAGCAGTTGAACAGGTGTACCTAATGAAGTGGTTGGTGAGTGTATATGGGAGTGATTGGCATTCACCTGCCCACAGAGTCTTCAGCGCTGCTGTTGTTTACCCAATTGTTTGTTTGTATGCCACTCATCCCCCGACAGATTAATATTCAGTTCTGCTTCTCATTTCAATTTCACATTGCATTTTTGTCAACTGTTATACAGTTTGATGACTATTTTGGAGGGAGTTAGTTTATATGCACCTGTCAATGCTTTTATCACAACGTTACCTTCTTCTGAAATTCTTCTTTTAATCTCTATATTATAAAAGTGTTCCAGCTGAAAATATCTAAAAAAGTCCTCATTTCCTCTACAAGTGTGCACATAGCTGTGATTCATTTTTCACTCCACCTTAATGTGATAATATGTCCAGGTCTAAACCTGGATGTCCGAGAAGGCTGATAAGGCTCGGAAGTTTCCTGTCCCCTCCAATCTGTATTTTTTCACAGTATCATTCCAAATTTTCAGTGTTCCTTCTAAAATGAAATTTTCACTCTTTTGGTCTGTGTAGTCTTTTTCTTGGCTGCTCACCATTGTCTCCCTGGCACTAAGCCACTAGCACAGTTTGAATGTTGAGGAGGAAGGTGCAGTTCGACACAGACATGCCTTGTCAAAAATAAAGGTTGATCTTAAAGATGACGATATGTATCAGTGTTTTCACCTCACATCGATACTATTGAATCGTTGATCAGTGAATCTTCTTGTTGATCCAGATCGATGTATCATTATACCCCTGGTATGTGTACTGCTCCAACTTTGTGGACCCTATAGTAAAACCAGATGTAAAATTTGTTACTCTGTGAATTTGAATCATTGATGCAGAAACTGCACGCTCTCTCCTCTGACTGCTGATATTTTGGAATATATTAGTGTAAAAGTCTTATGGTTTAAGAATGAGTATGGGTTGTTTTAAAGGTGCCATTTAATTTTTTTTCTAGGATATAATTTTTGATATGATTTGTAGCAGACGTTTGTTCATGATTTTATAATTGGATTTTTTTGGATGCATTTTAAGTCTAATATTTTGTGTTATTTCTCATATTATGTATGTCTGTAAGTTTCAGCACATTATGTGAATTTTATTATGTTTACGTGTTTCTGTATTTTGTTTGATTTTATTTGTTTAATCAGTTTGGAGCACTTTATAGCTCT
The DNA here is from genome assembly GCF_011397635.1 of Epinephelus fuscoguttatus. NCBI lineage: Eukaryota > Metazoa > Chordata > Actinopteri > Perciformes > Serranidae > Epinephelus > Epinephelus fuscoguttatus. The sequence continues at coordinate 26,370,252 of NC_064754.1, read as the reverse complement.
AAAGGAGACACAGTGAAGTGAGGCTTTTCCTTGCTAAATAAATGTTAAATAAAATAAAAATAAAATTAAAAATGTATCTTTATGTATCTTTTGATTTTCAGTCAAATCTACTCACTCCGACACGTCCAAATTCACAGGCAAGGTCCAAGGGTGTTTTCCCAGCTGAGTCTGAGATACACGGGTTGGACTGGTGTTGGAGCAGCATTTCCGACTGTAACACAGACACACACACACACACACACACACACACACACACACACAAAACTTACTGGCACTTCTGAATTTCTCCGCTTGTAGCAATCACAAATCATGCATCATCAGGCACACGAAACAGATAAACACACCTCACATAAACACACACGGCTACTAGAGCTACACACCGAAGCACACACACACACAAACACCTCCAGTGCACACAAACACAGTTACCCCATCATAGTGCCCGTGCTGAGCTGATAGGTGGAGAGGGATTTGTCCTTCATCTGACTGTCCGTTGACTGACGAGCCTGCCTTCAGCAGCATTTTCATTGGTTCAGTCTTCCCCTGCCATGCAGCGTAATGCAGAGGACGCATCCCTACACAAGACACACACACACACACACACACACGACAATGACAGCACAATAAAACACAGACGTACAAGACCCCACAAGGACATGCACACAGATACAAGAAAATGAGAATATAAAGACATGTGAATTCATGCAAACACAAACACTATTGTTATTTTATGGACAGAGCAGTGACCATCCAGCAGGCAAAACACCTTCTACAGCAAAATTACTAAACTCAATTATTAAGATCACTAATTTACTTCATTGGGTTTATGATGTTTTAATAACCAATTAAACCCCAAGTGCTGCCACTGAAATTGAAAACTGAAGCAATTAGTTGGCTGATGGAAAATTAATCAGCAAATTCATGATCAACTGTTTAAAGCAAAACTTCATCGGTTCCAGCTTCTCAAGTGTGATTTCGTTTTTCTTTTCTTTTAATTTTTCTATGAGAGTAAACATCTTTAGATTTTGGACAAAATAAGACAATTTTGGATGACACCACAGGAAACTTGTGTTGAACATGTTTGCATGTTTAAATTAATCAGGAAAACAATCTGTAGATGAATTAATAATGACAACAGTTGTTAGTTTCCACCTTCACATGAATGCAAACATTTCTGTAATATATTTTACAGGCACAGACTCTCAGTACCCCTCCTGGAAATACAATCTTATTGTTACTGACATGCTTGTGACCCTTTGTGACCATCAGACTATTGTTTGTGCAAGCGTCAAACTCATGGGATGTTGCAGACAAACTGCCCTTAGACAAAGGGGCAAGACAAGAAATCCCCTATAAGTGACTGGACATGACCTTCGAGAATCCTGCAGGAAACTGGACATCGCAGCCTGTGTACGAAATGCAAGGTGATGCAAAGTCCAGCTGAGCACAGCGCAAAAATCCACCATGGAGTCATTACCAGTGCCTCTAACCAGAAGACATTAAACACCAATTTGTAGTAGTGGCTGTAAGGAGCAGTGAGCATGCTTCTCATGGCAGCGACCCAAGACCCCCAGTCTTAATACCAGCGATGAGCCACATCGTCAAGCTGAATAAAGAGGCCCTCCAGGCCTGGCTGGCATGAGGGAGTCTTGACTCAGAAGAGAGGTGCTGGCAAGATAAAGAGACACATCAGCTGTAGGAGTTACAGAAGCTAAAGCCTGAGCATATGAAGACATGTTATGGAAAATGACTCTCAGGCAGCCTCAAAGAGCATCTAGAAAGTGTTCTGGTAATTTAAAAAGAGTAGACAGGACTTCACTCTGTGCTGGGGAAAAGAGTCACTGGGCCTTTTTGAAGATGGAGGAAACTCAGGAATGTCTTGACATAATGGACACTGCCTCGATTCAGGAGGTTCTTTTAAAGGATTGCTGGAAGTGATATGAGCCTATTTCCATTCTAGTGGTCAATGGGGTAGTTCATCCTTACATTCTGAAGGCTCAGTTGTTAAGATATTGTGATTCATATGCCCCATGTGAATGTCTGGAATAGTGCTTTGTTAGGCATGCAGTGGTGGCCATGAAACACTACACTAACAGAGGACCTACTTTTTATTTTTGGATAATAGGATAATAAAGGATAATAAAGTTCTCATAGCAATTTGATAACCACTGAACTGAATGAGTTCTCTGATTTTGGAAATACCCTCAAACCCGTTCCCAGGATGATCCTGGCAAAGTTGCTTGCCTTTTCCGTTTATTATTACTTTTTGGGCAGGATATCAAGTCCTGGAGCCCAGGCCTGCAGGATGTTCAGGTCAGCGGCCTTAGTGTGGCATTTTGCCCAAGAACATTTTGTAGATGGGTGTGATGAGGTTTGGATTTTAAACCAACAGTTACAGATTTCTTGGCTTTTTGGAGGCAGCGGAAACAAGCTGTGACACAACACCGCAGGCTGTTCTCATGCACTGTTTGTATATATACCTACAATTCCTAATGCACCAGAGGTCGTATATAACCCATGTAATCATGTGCCAATAATTTGTGTATGAGACACGTAATCAGGAAGGCTGCTATCACGTGACCAATGTTTTAGTTTAAGTTTATTTACTTTATTAATCCCCCTGAGGGGAAATTCAATGCATTTATCAATAGTAAGGAAGGAAGTAGTATAAAGACCAAATCTCTGCGTAAGGAGGAGGGTTGGGGTGCGGGATGGGTCAAAGAAGCACAGGACTTAACCCCAGGAGACCACTGTTCCTGTCCCATGTAAAACCAAGTGAACTCTAAGTTATTTAAAGGTACATCACTTTTTTCTAAACCTAACCCACGTAACTTTACTTTTTCTTAAACCTAATCTATGTAATTTTACTTTACAATACCCAACTAATGTAACTACTTTCTTATACCTAACCTACATAACTTTACTTTCCTAAACCTAACCTTCATAACTTTACTTTGCTAAACCTAACCCACGTAACTTTACCTTCCTAACCCTAACCTACGTAACTGTCCTTTGCTAAACTTAACCTACATAACTTTACTTTGCTAAATCTAACCTTTGTAACTACACTTTCCTAAATCTAACCTTCATAACGTTACTTTCTTAAACCTAACCTACATAACTTTACTTTGCTAAATCTAACCTACATAACTTTACTTTCCTAAATCTAACCCACATAATTTCACTTTCTTAAACCTAACTTAGGTAACTTTACTTTACTATATCTAAACTAAATTGAATTTTATTGTTAATCAGTGTGCCATATCAACATAATGTAAATTCCTCACTCCTCAAAATGCTCCATAAAAATTTGGGGTATTTCCTAACCTTTTGTTGTTTGAGGCATTGGTTTTAAGCAGCAGAGCTCCTCCCTTACAATCAAATCATAGTATTATGCGATGACCACCAAACGTGGTATGTCAGTCACATTCGCACACTTATCAAGTGCAATGTTAAAGTTGCAAACTTTTTTGTTTGTGTGTGTGTCTCTGCCTGTCTGTCCGTCCCTTTGTATCATTCTGTGTCCCCTCTCTATATTCGGGTGGGGATCCATGAACACAGCACGAAACTTGCGCTGTGGAAGTTGAGGGGTTTGAGTCGCGGGGTGGACAACTGATCAGTTGATTTGATTACAGCCGATCAGTTCAGATCAATGGATGAGAGAAGCAGCTGGTGCAGTGACTGAAAGCAAAATTTTAGACACAGTGCAACGAACAGTTAAGTTTCACTTTCACTGCACCTGGCGTTCTACTGCTCAGTCTGTGCTCAGCACAATGAATAACCCAACTGTAGGCTACATGTATTCCAGTAGCACTCGTAATGAATGGTCCAGCTACAAAAAAAGAAAATCAATGCATGGCAGCAGATAGCAGTTATCGTAGCGGGCTGCAACAAATGAATGTGTGGGCAACCTTAAACATTTCAAATAACCTCTCTTGCATACTCAGTGCTAATATGCAAATTGTTAAGTTATGGTGTGCGAATGGTGGTACACATGCCCAAGATTGCTGATCCCTGTGCTTATTTATCTGATATCATACAAACCATTTTATGAGGATACATTAAATATTGTCATACTTCAGTTGATATGGCAAATTAGTTTGCAAATAGTCACACATCCAGCAGACACAGAGCAACATTAACATCCATTTCAAGTTGTGTTTCCAATATCCACTCTTTTTTTTTTTGTTCTGTTTTGGTGTCCACCAACTTCTGACGGAAATATCTGGCTCAAGAAAAGCTTTCCAGTCCCCCCCATAAGGATTCCCTACCACCCTCACTGAGACAGTTAAGGAGGTGGGGCCACCTGATAAGGATGCCTGCCAGTTGTATACCTCCATTTAGAGCCACACTGGGCATGACTGAGCTGACTGGGAGTGTGGAGACAGTAGGCCTACATCCTGGAGGGATTATACCTCCCATCTGCCCTGAGATTTCTTCTTCTTCTTCTGGAATCTGCCAGTATGAGAAGGGAGATATTTGCTGCTCTGCTTCCACTTGGCTCACAGTCCTGCAGCCATGAAGCTCTTCTATTGTCTATTGTTTGCTGTGCACACAAATCTGTCACCTCTCATAAACACTGCATACTACACACAGAGAGATTTTTTTTTTATTGCATTTCAAACAAGCTCACCTTTTATTACACAAGAGGGTATTATCAGTCACGCAGGGAAAGCCAGAATTATGTGTTTGTTTACCTGGGTTTTTTTGTGTGTGCTTGTTTCCTGGCCAGCCTTGTGTGTTTTGTGCCTGTTTCATGTTAACATAGTGAGTTGTGAGGACACTTGTATTGTGTTGGGATCTGTGTGTATTTTTACCTTTATGGTCTTTAATATCCACTGCTGCCTGGGCCTCCAACAGCAGAGAGATCAGCTCCTTGTTACCACTCAGAGCAGCATGGTGCAGCGGTGCCAACCTTCACACAGACACAGATTATGTTTAAAAATACACATATTCGTATACGTAGTGTAAAACCAGTGCATAACTTTGCTGAAATAATCTTCAGCGTAGAGCAGCTCCGCCCCTCAGCTCTGTGTGAGCGACAGGAGGGGGCAAATGACCTACTTCCATTAATAAGCAATCTCTCTACCCCCGAGCCAAGTGTACACACAGCAAGGCCTCTGTGTCTGTGTATGTATGTGTGTGTGTGTGTGTGTGTGTGTGTGTGTGTGTGTGTGTGTCTAATGGATCCCTGGTGAATATAAGGGCCGGGCCCTGGAGTCAAATCAACGAATCATCAGTCATTACACAAGGAGTTGAGTCCAATTATCTGATTCCAATCAACACAATAAAAATATCTGTGTTATCTGATGGAGCCAAATGAAACCCAATCGCAAACCAAGCATGTGCACATAAAAGCTTAACCACTCGTGAGTCTAAATATAGCCAAAATCCATAGTTGTACATTCAGAGCTGATAAGGGAGAATTTCTGAGCAAATTAACAGCTGGGAAATGTTGGCCGTCCTTTAAAGGGACAGTTCATATACAGATTTTTCCTCTCACCTGTAGTGCTATTTATCAGTCTCGATTTTTTTGGTGTGAGCTGCTGAGCGTGATATCAGTGATATCAGCCGTAGAGATGTCTACTGTCTGTTCTCTCTAATATAATGGAAGTACATGGCACTTACACAAAAAAAGGAAAGACAAACTCTGCAGTAATGTCTCTTTCCAGAAATCATGACCCGGCTACTTCAGATAATCCACAGACTCAGAGATGAGAGACTTGTGAGAGCACAAGAAGTGATATCAATGGCGTCCTCCTCGGCTGAGCTGCAATGTCAGCTTGCTCAGTGGTCCAAGGTGAGCAGCATTACTAAGGATCCCACTGCTTTTCGTAGCAAGTCCTACCCAACTGTGCTGTGATTAGCCAGCACAAGCCCTAACCATGACCTCTCTGCCCTAACCCTAAGCTTCTTCAATTTCGCGAGTTGATGTGACAAGAACTCGCCAATGTAGCACCGAAGGGGCTGTTTTTAACAATGCTGTTGTGAATATTTTACCATGTAAATATGTAAATAATAATTGTGTACATAAATATGTAAATAGTTTACTGTACAAATATCCATCCATTTTCGTTACTGCTTATCCTCTTGAGGGTTGCGGGGGCTGGAGCCTATCCCAGCTGACATTGGGTGAGAGGCAGGGTACACCCTGGACAGGTTGCCAGACTATCACAGGGCTGACACATAGAGACAGACAACCATTCACATTCACACCTACAGCAATTAACCTATCCCCACCCTATATGTCTTTGGACTGTAGGAGGAAGCTGGAGTACCCGGAGAAAACTCACGCTGACACGGGGAGAACATGCAAACTCCGCACAAAAGGGCTCCCTCCTGGGATTGAACCAGGAACCCTCTTGCTGTGAGGCGACCGTTTACTGCTCATCCAAGAAGGATGCCATTAATGTTTACATCACATGCTGACGCAAGCACAAGCCTAGCGTCCATGAGTAGATGCATGCTTCCTTCTGTGCAGTGATACAGTTGCCAGATGTAGATCAGTAGAAATAAAATAGTTCCTACATAAAACTGCTCACAACAAGGTTGTGGATTATCTTGAGTAACCAGGTCATGATTTCTGGAAAGAGACACTTTGATTTGACTTTTTTTTCAAATCCATTATTTTGCAGAGAAGGGAGACATCTCTACCGCCAATATCTCCAACACTTAGTGACTCACACCAAAACAATCTAGATTGATAAATAACTCTACAGGTAAGAGGAAAACTAAGTATTCTTGATTCTGGGGTGAATTGTCCCTTTAAGGTAGCTACAGACTCTAGACAAGAGCTCTTCAGCTGGCTACATGAGCTGAGGATAATGTGTAAAATGATACGCTTGATAGTATATTGATCTCAGAAGGAGATTATTTCCTGTCAGTCAGATGATCAACCCATATCTGTCAGCCAAAGAGTGAAGGCTCACAGGCTTGTAGGAACCACAGGGTTCCTGGAGTGCATCTGTGCATCACTTCAGCAAGGTGAAAAGTCAAACCACTGGTGTTCAGCACAAACAAGATTTTCAGCTGTATAAAGTTAATCTTTGAGTTGATATGGTAAACAGTTTCATATCTACATATCCAGCAGTTATGGAGCAACATTATCATTCACTCTGAGTCACATTTGTGTCCACCAGGTGAATACAAGTCCAGTATTCACTCTCTTTTAGCCCTGTTTTTGATCTCCACCAACTCCTGAGGGAAATATCTGGCTCTTAAGCTGCTAAAATGCTCCACAGAGTTCACCAGATATTCACTAACTGCGCCTATCTGCTGTTTGATGCTGAGCAGGTAGTTTACAGTGAGTTATTAGAGTGTTGTGTGTTTCATTCTACTGCAGCTGAAAACAACAGTATGAGAGCAGTGAGAGTCACCCAAAACAAATATGGGTGATAATTCTCTGTTGGGATCATCAATACAAGCAACCCCTTTCACATGGTCACATTGTTCTCATATTGTCATTTAGTCTAGTGTATGAAATTATTGATTACAGGCACATTTTGTGATCCCCTGGGGGGATGACGTCTAAGTTAGGAACAAATGCCCTAAATACTATATTGTGTTTTCAACAGGTCCAGTTGTACCACACTATGATGCATTCATATTTTGTACAGCTGAAACATATTTTGAATCTGATTAAAAATGTAATCTGAGCAAATCTAATAGAGCTGCAGTGATTAATAGATTAGTCAGCCCAGTCTGACTCCCAGGGCGTCAAAATACGCCGCTCTGGCAGTGGCCCCAGCGTTACTATAATGATGCCACAGACACCGTTTAACATTTGCGTGAGATGCACCAGTCTTCCGTCAACTCTAATGAAAAGCCATCTGCATCCTTATTAGACGCTCAGAGCGACAGTCATAGATTAAAGAGCGTGAAAGTCCGCTCAGGGTGGGAGGTAGATGGATCCAACAAACATTGTTTTTTGACCCCAGGAGACTGATGTTCAAGACCAACAAACACCAACATTGGTTGCAGCATTTTTACCCCTCAAGGCCGGGTGTTTTTTAACAACATTTGTGGTATTTTCCTGACCATAACCAACTAGTTTTATTGCTTAAACCTAACCTTGAATCAGGATACAATGCAATAGTCTGCCCCCTGGCATCATTTTAGTAGCGCCCAGGGCTTCTACCTAAGCAGCAAAATATGACAAGCACATATGAGATCATGTTGGAAAAGTAAAATTTCTCTGATTCCAACTTCTGAAGTGTGATCAGTTTCTGATTTCTTTACTCCTCCATGACTGTAATCTGAATATCTTTAGGTTTTGGACAAAACAAGACATTTGAGGACGTCATTTTGGGCATTAGGAAACACTGATCAACATTTTCCATCATTTTCTGACATTTTATAGACCAAACAACTATTTGATTAATTGAGAAAATACTTTACAGATTTAGCCCAGTTGCCAGAAAAAAAAACGTTGGTATTGTTTGTATGTTTCTGCCAAACGCAATACATTACATTTTTACAATCTTCTTCCTTTGAACGTTTCTAAAGTGACGTAGCATATAAGCTGACTTTGTCATCAGAACAACAAAACTGGTTGGTTTTAAGCGAGTCCCTGCTTTGTTTGTGATGGCTTTTTAGCCACCTAACGTGGGTGTTTACTCCAGTTTTGCAAACCACTCCAGCCGGCATAGTGCCATGAAAAGTGGTTGCTTTTACCAGAGCCCAGTCTCACTCCAAAGTCGGTGAAATCCAGCACTTGGGCTGTGACTTGCAATGTCAGAAACCAATGAAAAAAGGCATTCTTTAACGTCTGCATGATGCACAGCTGGTTGCCGTTATTGTTTAACGGGTACTTAGGGGCATCAGGGGGAAACGTAGCAGGACAAGGACGAAAGTTAAAGTGGCGGAAGTCTGACTGGGGCAGGCAGGAGGGGAGGGGTAGTGGATGGGTCCAACAAACACCAACTTTCACTTGAGAGAGCAGTATCCACTTCCAATAAGGTTATAAAGCCAAACCGTTCTTTTTTCCTAAACCTAACCACATGCTTTTGTTGCCCAAACCCAACCATGTGTGTTTGTTGTTGAAGGAAAAAAAATAAATCTATTTGCGCTGTTGTACCTACATAGAGTGTTTATTTTGAAAGAGACTGTATGTGAACCGTAAATTTCCAGTGAAAACAGAAGTGGATTATAAAAGAAGACAATGCATGTAACAGGCAGAACTTGACACAGTGTCCCAGAATGTCACCAACCAACGCACCCAGGGTACCTTGCACATTGTATGTGGACGTGGAAAGTCCACGACCAAAACATCAATATGTGACATGGTGTGATTGAGAATGTGTTTACTGAGACAATGCTGTGTCATCCAACAGTTGTTTAGCCAAGAAAACCGGGTAATCAAGCCAAAACTTCATCTTTTCCAACCATACCTAACTAAACCTAACCACATGTTAAACCACAGTGATCCTGAAATGTAAAGTTTCAACATATGTGGTACGCAGGTATGAACAAATGTAATGTATCTTTGGTTTGCAGAAACATACAATGCCAACATTTACTCTTGAGACATTAATCGACAGTGAAAATCGTGAGTTGCAGCCCTGCTCTGGAGCCACGATGCAATGTAACAAATAACACTCTCATGAAAGAAGGAAACAGAAGGTGGGGAAAAACAGAAGACGAGGGAAACGAACCTAAAAAAAGACGATGCCATGTGGAACAATAGAACAATAGCACGGAGAACATGAATTATAAGAGCTGTAGTCCCTCACCCATCTGCATCCTGGATGTTGACGTTCACTCGCTTTGCTGCTCCGAGAAGCTCTGGAACAGAGAAAGGAGAATGGGAGAGCAAAGAGAGGGGGTTACAAACTCATTACAGAAACAGTCAAAATTTTAATCTATTCAGAATTTAGTGATTAATGTATTCTCTCTCCTTGTACATATTTTCATAATTTCCTCCCTGCAAGTAGAGTCGACAGCTACACTTTTATACCTGCGAGCGCTCTAAAACAAGAGTTCCTTCACAACAATAAGCAGCCGCAGATGTCAGAGAGAAGTCATTTGAGGAAAGCTCCTTTTTTGACGATATAAATTTGAGGTATATTCAAAAAGTTACTGAGTCTGAGTTACATGAGAAATCTGCCGTGTTTCTCAATTGATAATAATTGTAGTATAGTCTTGTTTTCCTCAGTGTGACTGATATAAACCAACCTGTTTCATCCACAATCATGAATAACTTTGATGTGGTGGTTGTTGTTTGGTGTTAAGGTCTGTCAATCAGTTTAAGAGATACCAAGTTCCTATCTTGAGTGCAGACATTTAAGGGCTACCATTTTAATTTAATTTACATGTAATGAATACATTATCATTACGCACCAGATGCACGTATCTTTGATGCGTTTCAGTGGAGCGAGGTTTATTTTGCTCTTCAGCAGTTAAAGTAAGTAAACTTGAGAGAATGGTTCGACCTCTTGGGAAATATGCTTTTTGTTTTCTTTCCAAGACGACTATGGTAAGTTTGTTTGTAGTATGTTTGGGTGTATGCTGTATATAAATGCGTCTGTGCTTGTAATTATGTGAATGTGCATGTTTGTGTGTGTGATAACCTTGATCTTTGACTGAAAAAAAGATAAAGACATCACACAGCAGGAAGACGCACACAGACGCAAACACTCACACTCACCAACACACACATACGCTCTGAAAAGGATGCAGAAAAAGCGGCTTGTTTGTCTCCCTGCCTTTACTTTTTTTTTTTTTTTTTTTTTTTTTGGTCAAACCCTCATAATCCACAGGCCATAATCTGTAGCTGTTCTGTAATCTGGGGGAAAGCTTCTCCTTCTCTCTGCAGCTCTATCTGCACTTCATCCCTTCATCCTGCTCTCACACTCTAATTTTCCCCTGTAATTTGCTAAAGAGCGCGTGCTGATTGGTAGTTCTGATGTTTCTGTTTACACTCTGGGGCTGACATCATTCTCCTGCATGTGTGTCTGTGTTTGTGCACGTGTAGGTACCCCCCCCCCCCACCCATCTATCTTGGATTAAAAATACAAATCATCCCCCATCCCCTCCCCCAGCGGATGAATCAATGAGTGCAGATATCTGTGTCACCGTCAGAGAGCCACAAACTTCGGGCCATGACATCCAGCACCCATAATTATTCTCCTGTGTTTTTCTCAATAGATTATCCTTCTTCTACTACATGGAGTCTGGATCGTGGCATTACCTAATAACACCCCTCTCTGACCCAAAACCATGATGTATATTTAATCAAATACTCGACTTAGACGGGGTATCACTCTGCCCTCAAACAGTTCATCCTCTTCTTTTGTATCCAGAGCCACAGCGAACATTCTCAAAACTAATATCCATCCTGAAACACTCATTTCCTCCTCTCTAATTGGATCAGTTACTTAAAATTATAATGTATTTTCCTTCTCTGACATGAACTGTTTGTTTAAGAGCATTACCATACTGTTTCTCTGATGGTGTCCTTGGACCAGGGTTCATTTCATTTCTATTTTTTTATGATAATTTTAGGCAAAACACTGCAGCCGAGCCCCGGTTACTATGGTAACCCTTCGACGTGCCATTCTCACAGACTGTCAATCACTTGGCACTGGGATTACTATGATATTATTTTGCTGCCATCTCCCTAAAATTGTAGCTATTCAAGAGTTTATTTGACACAAAATCGTGTTTTAATTTGAAACCCCTTTTCAATCTGAATAACAGAGCACCACCAACAAGCTGCCGGCAAGGCAACCTTCAGTGTTACAGCGCAGATTCTCAAACCTCCGGAGAGGTGAAGTGGAGGGTTTCTCAAGGGTTCTCATTACCAGAAATGTTCCGAAGTCCAGTTTTCATCCCCTCTGACTTCCGCCTGTCATCACGCATTTGGAGTTTGAGCGTAACATGTAGCCTAAAACAAATGCCATCGCTGACTCTGTTCTCTCACTCTGTTTCCAGACGATTGCACACATATGTTAAAGTGACCGGACTCAGGGTCACAATATGCTAATAGTGCAGGAACTGTATCACACTGTCATCGTGAGCACAGAATGACAAGACAATGTGATGAGAGTGACAAAAGCCACAATCAGACAAACAATGTGCAGATATGTGTTAGAATATAATGTAATGTTATACTATTTAACATTTTGAAAGTCTTTGATAGTAGTTTTTATTACTATTATTTTATTACATGTTGAAGGAAACTGAGCATTTAATAATTACTGTTGGAAAAGTTGTGATGACGACGTCTCAACCAACAGCTCTCAGTTAATAAGTCTGTGGTGCAAGAAGCTTTCTGGCTGATTCCAGACAGTAAGAATGAAATTCAACCCGTAACTTTTCATTCTTTCCATAGCAAACCTTCTGAAATGGAGTTTTAAAGGTAGAAACCAAAGGTGAGGATTGTTTACACATCACACTCATTGCGTTCACACAGACTTTAACTGTAGTGCCAAATATAATGCTGCTCTTTTCTGAGCATATCAGAATTAATACAATTTTAAGCAAGACAGGGATCACTGGAGCTAAAATAGTGTCTGCACAATGGCAGTCTAGTATTATTATAGCATAATAGCTTTACCCCTCTGTACATCAAATACAACAACAGTCAGAAATATATGGTTACATTTTTTATTTCCGCTATAGTAGCAGGACCTTGTTATATCCTACATTTTTAAAAGACTTTAAAAGTCATTTAATTTCTCAAAGATAAAAAACAAAATATGATGTAATGATAATAACTGACCGTATATTCAGCAAAATCTGCAGGACCGTAACTGACAATGATTTTCAGTGATAATTAAAAATCTGTTGATTTTTTATCTCAAATATTCAATCAATCATTTTGTATATTAAATTTTAAAAGCAGCAGCACAGCGGTGGTTAGCATTGTCGCCTCACAGCAAGAAGGTTCCTGGATCAAACCCGGGGTGGGGGGCTTGAACTGCAGGGTGGTGGAGCCCCTCTGTGCGGAGCCTGCATGCTCTCCCTGTGTCAGCGTAGGTTTTCTCTGGGTACTCCGGCTTCCTCCCACAGTCCAAAGACGTGCAGTTTAATTGGTGACTCCAAATTGGCTGTAGGTGTGAATGTGAGTGTGAATGGTCGTCTGTCTCTATGTGTCAGCCCTGTGATAGTCTGGCAACTTGACCTCTTAACAGGATAAGCAGTTACAGAAAATACATGAATAAATTCTGAAAGCGTGTGATTGATGCTGATTACAATTTACCCAACCCAAAATGTTCGTATTGTGCAGTTTTTCAAACCACAGATACATTACATTTGGACTTTTTTTGTAGTTGATCCGTTCAAACTTTACATTTCTCAGGAACACTGTGGTGAAGGTGTAGTTAGGCTTGGGTACAAATATCTCTTGGCTATGGTTGGGAAAAGATCATGTTTTGGCTTAAAACACCCACATTTGGTGGCACAAAAGCTGGTGGAGAAGCAGAAACAGGTCGTAAAACACCCAGGTTTGGTGCCACAAATAGGTTGGTTGGTTTCTAACACTGGTCTGCAGTAGTCTGCAGCTTGGCAGGCATCGTAGTCATCTTATATTAGGTCACTTTAGAAATGTTAATATGATAGGCCACATATGAAATATGCAAATGTGACATATTTGTGGTTTGCAGAAACATATAATGCAATTTTTTTTCATCTGGGGATGGGGCTGAATTTTCCTTGAGTCTAAGTTGACATACTAATAACAGCCCAAAACTTTTACGAGAAGCTAGAACCGCAACATATTTAAAAAGTGATTCAAACTATTAATGATCTTTTAAAATAGTTGCAAATTTGTACAGCACCATGGTTACAATATACTGTACTTGCTGGACCGCCCCTCAGTACATTTTAGTGTAGTTAGGTTTAGTTAAGTACAGTATTTTAAGGAGATGATCAACAACACCTGTTGTTCTCAACAGAGTTTAGATACAGTTTTTTTTTTTTTTACAGTTGTTGATGTGATGGGAATACCAGATTTTCTTTTCATGATATTTTTTGGGGGGCTTTTTTTGTCTTTATTTGATTGGAAATATTTAGCATCAAGGGGGGAGAGAGAGGGCTCTAGTTTCCCGGTGCAGCACAGGGTGGCGCAGGGTGGTGAACCCCGTACAGAGCTAGTTTCGAGCAGCGCAACCCGAGGCGCGCTCAGTTTGGTAGTTTGGCAGACCGAGGTGTGCTGAGATGGGTGTGGCGCCGCAGCAAGGGGAGGTGTCGACAGATTCAGCTTGGCGCAGTGACAGTTTCGTGCCAAAAGGCTTCGCCGAAGGTGCGCTAAAAGCTCGCCATCTGAAACCAGGTCTACTGTCAGCGCAGGGGGAGCGCAGCCGGTGTAAGCCGAAGTTTGGCTGACCGGCGGACAGTGCGCACACGTCACCAAAACCTCACAGGCAGGTTTTCAGAATGTCAGGGACATTAACGATGCAATGAATAGCCACAAAAACCACTATTCAATGCAACTATCTGCAATCAGCACATAAATGTATCTCTATATCGACCGTCACATCTGATGTCAGATCAAAGGGGATTGGTGCCGTTTGGGACGCGTAACGGAACCCCAACACACAGCTGCAAACTAATGAGTTCACATCCCTCTCAGCCAACCACAAACAGCCACAGCATCAGATAGGGAGTATATATTCAGCATCTGTCATCTTAGAAAAGTCAAAAGAAAAGAAACAGAGTGAGACTGCAAGAGAGAAAGAGAGAGCGCACGCAAGAGAGAAACGCAACACTGATTTACAATTGTGGTGACCTCCTCCCAGGCTACCTTTGCATCATCAGCCTGTGGAGGTCTGCTTGCAGTTCCGTATATTCGGACACTGCGAGCAGACCTCCTGGTCCAAAACATAAGTTTCCTCCTGGGAGGAGTTTGGCCGTCTGACGCTGCTGCTCTCTTCTGCAATGGCGAATTGAGTATACTGTCATTACACCTTCGCGTGGCGCATTTAAGGGCGAGGAGAGGGGCTCATTTGATTGGTGTGATGTGTGTAAAACCCACTCCACGCCTTCTCTCCTCCCTCTTTCCGACTTGCCCCGGTAGGAGGGACAGAGGTGGGAAAGAGGAGTAGCTGCGCCAGGCGCACGGTGTGCCAAACTTACAAAATCCACCTGGCCACACCCAGTTGGCGAAGCGCAGGTGCGCTGCGCCCCCGCTGCGCCCGGTCTGCGAAACTAGAGCCCAGAGTGTAGATGGACAGCAGCATTGGGCCGTGGGTTGGAATTTAACCTGCAGCCGCTGCGTCAAGGACACAACCTTTGTACATGGGGTGCCTGCCCCACCAGGTGAGCTGGTGGGAGCCCTGGAACACCAGGTCTTAATACAGGTCTTTTGAACCACAATTGGCTGTGTTGCAAAACGGTCAGTGTTATGGCACTTCCTGATCGTCGATAGGGGCAGATACATTGTACAAATTACTTAGTACCCATTTTAGTTGCTTGCTCCAACATAAAAGAGATACAATTATGATAAGGATGTTCTCATATCTCTAAGATAAAGAGCTTTATTGCAACTGAGCCAAAGATAAGGAAACCATTACCAAATGGTTTAGAAACATGCCTTACTTTGTGGAAGCTGCCATTCACTTTCTATGTCATCTATTTTAAAGTGTACCAGAGACTCAACATCCGTCTGTCTGAACTGATCCATTAAAACTTTGAGAAATCAATTTTGTTTGACAAAATCAGTGGGTCCCTTGATTGCAGTAAGACTATTAATTTCAAGGTCCAGTGTAGCAGAAATGGTATATAATGGTCAGAACTATGTTTTCGTTAGTGTGTGATCACCTGAAAATAAGAACTGTTGTGTTTTTGTTACCTTCGTAAAATGAGCTGTTTATATCTACACATGGAACAAGTCCTTTTCCCACAGTCCGCCATGTTGTAACCCACAACAGACAAACCAAACACTGGCTTTAGATAAAGCCATTCACGTTTACACACCAGCCACCATAGTTCTAAGCCTCTAATCCTACACACTGGACCTATAAAACATAAGTCTGACATTCTATATTTTTCTGCTGTCCACAAAACCAGTTAACACATCAAACGCAACAATGAATTGATCCCTCTAATAAGAAAGCCAGCATAATTCTTAAAAATATACTATGCAGGATTTATCTAAAAATGTAGACTCATACAGAGGTAATCCCTCTCAATCATCACTTATGACTTTCTGCAGAGACTCTGCCTTCTGCCTGTAATTTCTTATTTTCTCCCTATTTTCTGTCTTCAGGGTGTTTATGGGCACATACCCCCACAGCGCTCAAGTAAGATCGGGACTTTAAAAAGAGGTAGTGACCAGGTGCCAGACTGAAAGCAGCAGGCATCCAAGAGATACGGTGCAGAAAAAATGCACATATAGTGAGGCAAAACACCAAACGAGATTAAATCTGAGGTTGGCTGTTACTTCCACTTTCACTGGCGAGTGTGTTAAAAAACAGCAACCAACAATCCTCCACAGTGCACCTCTGAAGAAAAAGCTAAAAATTTTGGAGGACACAGAAACAAAAGTATATAAAACAACTATTTGGGAGTTATGTACTATTTCTTGGACTCTAAGAGTTTTCTCTGCAACTAGAGACCCCAGGAAATTGCAGCTCCCAGCAAGCAAATTGTCCTTTTTACACAATGTGATTTTTGTACGAATTAAATAAGTGAGATACAACGTGTTAATGTAATTAATGCGCTGAGAAATTGTGTTTGCTAGATTTTATAACTTCTGGACCCATTTCAGTGCATTACCAAGAGATTATGTAGTGCCACTAACAGGCAGTGCTAAGCGTTTTGATGTTTCTTCTTTCTCCTGAAGAGGTGCTCCTACTGTATTATTAAGTAGTATTGTCAGGTATTTCTGACATGTTTTGACCCTATTTTGGGTTGTACAGTATTTTAGACACTGTTGTGTATTTGCCCTATTTTGAAAGTATTTTGATTGACCTTCTGCCATTTTGAGGGGCATTAACACAGATTACATTTTTGCACAAATTTATTACAAACCTTTGTCTTTTGTAAACTTTTATAGAGTATTTAATATAGTACACGAATGGTATTTGAAATTTTGTGCTGTGTAATTGACCCTTTGCTAAGTCCCGCCCCTGGACGCAGACTGGCCAATCATAACATAGCATCAGGCCGGCTCAGACCAGGGTCTGACAAAAACACAGCTGTGCTCCATTGACTCCAATGCAATTGTTTCAGACTTCCTTCATTTTCAGGCTGGTTTTGTGGATTTGGAGCTAAATGTTGAGCCTGGGGCATGTTATGTATTATGATACTCGTTACCTGGAGAGGTTGGAAAAAGATATACATTTCTTTCCTGTTCCAAAACTTAAATCAAACCCTGAAAAGTGTAGGGTTAGCTAGCTAGCTACTGAAGATATAGCCTACTGAATGTATACACATGCTGCTTTTGCTTTGTAATGATTATAACAGTGAAACAAAGACCGACCCTGCTGTACAGGAACCAGTGAAGGGAAGCAGGGAAACTTTGCTGACATTCAACCAGCTGTGTGTCATCACACTGTGCGCAAATGAACGTTGTTTGACTTCCCCCAGATATCCCTGCCCGTCCAGCAGCAGAGGTCTAGGTGCTGGCAGCAGCACGGGGGCGAAGCCAAACACTGTTCAGCTGCATACACGGTGATGCCACACAGCTGGTTCAATATCAGCAAAGTTTCCCTTTATATTCATTGTCTTCTGTGTTGATCAGCAGTGATTCACTTTTACACTGTGATCTGTAGCCTATAGTTCGGCTTTAGCTTCTAACTATCTTTGTCTTTTTAACCTGTTGTTGCTGCTGAGTCAGTTTGACATCCTGGATATATCCTTCAAACACAGACTGTAGACCCCTCTGTCTGCTTCTCTCTGGAATCACTCTTTCATTTGTACAAACATATAATAATATTTCTTCAGGGAGTACAGTTAGTTACAGTGTGGGCTCCATGCTTACTGCGACAGCTTGTCGGACCATCACAAAGGGGTGGGGCTTAGCAACAGGTCAAAACCTGGCTAGCTGTTTCAACCTATTTCTAGTCTTTATGTTAAGCTAAGCTAAGAGCAGCTGCTAGCTCCAGCTACATATGCATCATACAGACATGACTTTGATCTTCCCATCTAATCTTTGTCAATCTGTTGCTCATTATTTGAAGACGCATTCTACTGTCCCACAGTGACCAAGGAGAGTGTGAAATGGCCTCACATCGTCCTGTCACCTCTTCAGTTCCTACCTCACCCTTCATCAAGTTTTGTCATTTTGAAACAACCACTACAGTAACTCCCTCTCACCTGCTGCTCTAAACATCATTAGCATACTGTTAATAATACAAACGCAGTCAGGCACATGACTAACACCTGATGTGTCGAGTGTGTTTCTGTGCATGCCTGACTGTAGTTGTGTGTGTGTGTATGTGTGTGTGTGTGTGTGTTAGAGGTGTTTGTGTGTGTGAATCTCCAGCAGAGAAACCCGACTTCCTGTTTAATTATTCAAACATAAACCTGGATTCACGCTGACACACACACCCACACACCTTCAATAACTCACCCTTTAACCTCTCCCCATCACTTCCTGTCTCCGCACATCCCCGTATTCATATCTCACTGTTTCCCTCCTTCTGTTCTGCACTCTCACTCTTTTCCTCTCCAATTCTAGCCCTCCTCCTCACCCCTCGTCTCCCTCACCCTCCACCCACCTCCCCCTTTCTCTTTGTCAGTGTGCAGTGGACTGAGCACTCAGAGCTGATCTGTTCTGGCATTTGAGGAGAAGCATTTTTCTTTTCCATGGCACTGCTGGAATGTTCAGAGACAAACACACGAGAGGAGGAGAGGAGAGGAAACTAGGGGAGAGGAAACAAGATAAGAGGAGAGAGAAGAGGAAAGGCAGAGAGGAGAGGAAACGAGAAGAGAGGAAACAAGATAAGAGGAGAGGGAAGAGGAGAGGAGAGAAGAGGAAACCCAGTGAGGGGAGGAAACGAGATAAGAGGAGAGGAGAGGAGAGGAGAGGAAACAAAAGGAGAAGAAACAAGAGGAAAGGAGAAGGGAGCAGAGGGACTAAGAGGAGAGGATGAGAGGGTGGGAAAGGAGAGGAGACAGGAAAGGATGAGAGGGGACGAGAGGAGAGGATGAGAGGGGAGGAAAGGAAAGGAAGGATGCCAGAAAGGATGAGAAGGAGAGGAGAGGAAATAAAAGAAGAGAGAGGAGAAGAAACGAGAGGTGAAGGAGGAAACAAGAGGTGAGGAGATGATGAGAGCAGAGGGAATGAGAATGGGAGAGAACATGAGAGGAAAGAGGATAGGAGAGGAAATGAGAAGAGAGGAGAGGAAACAAGAGAGGTGAAGGAGGAAACAAGTGGTGAGGAGAGGAAGAGAGCGGGGGGAATGAGGAGGAGAGAGAACATGAGAGGAGAGAGGAGAGCGGAGAGGATGGGCGAGGAAACGAGAAGAGAGGAGAGGAAGCAAGAAGTGAGATGAGAAGTGAAATGGGAGTAGTGAGAGGAGGAGCTGTGGCAACAGAAGAAGGAAAAGGAAAGGGAGGAAAAAGGAGGAGAGAAGAAGGGAGGAGACAAACTCGGAGTAGAGAAATGGAGAAGGGCCTGGTGATGAAATGGGAGAGGAGGAGAGCAGTTTCAAGGCTGTAATTGAAATCTAATTATCACCTCAAGTCCCAGCTGACTCCACGTCAAACACACACACACACACACACACACACACACACACACACACACACACACAAACACACACGCACACATGCACACACATGCACACACAGGGGCACCACATATGTGCACATGTCTGCACGTGTACACTTACGATCATCACATTATTACCACTAACATCTGGCATCTTCACACACCAATAATCCCCCTGTCCCGAGAGCAGTGTAGGACCTTCGTGTACTTCCACCTCACACACACACACACACACACACACACACACACACACACAAACACACCCTCTCTGGTGTGCACACATCTTTTTGTGCATTCATGCAGACACACACACACAAATGGTCAATGGGGGAAAATGGGTAACAAGCATCCTCCTGATTTCTAATTACATTCTGATGACTGTTCTCACACATGTGCAACGTCATCACTATCACACTCTCAACGTCATAGCACACACATACACACACACACACACACACACACACACACACACACACACAGTGCACCATTTAGGTTAAATGGCATCACATCAGATTTAGCCTGCACTGTCCTGACCTGGTAATGACGGGTAGTGTGTGTGTGTGTGTGTGTGTGTGTGTGTGTGTGTGTCAGGAGGATGGAGGGATACTGACTGGCTTTCCCTGGCCGAGGTCTCTGTAGAAGCCGCTGAGCTGTCAGCAAGTCCTCGGTCTTCACGGCCTGGAGCAGCTCCTGGTCCTTCCCCATGTCCCCTCCGTCCCGCCCCGGTCCGCTCGGTCCCGCTCTCTTCCTCTGAGCGCCCCTCTCTCCTCCGTTAATCCGCTGCTACATCCTGCCGCCGCTCCGGGCCTCCCGCTGGAGCTGAGGCGCGGAGGGATGGATGCTGCCGGGAGTGGGATGCTCCGATGCGGCCAGGAGTCCAGCGCACGTCCCGCTCTACCTCCCCGCTCCACGCGGTGCTACCGACCCGCACCAAACCACCGACCGACCGACCGGACCTCGCTCTCTGCCGGGATGCTCTCCGGCCGCGCAGGAACACACTCGCGACAGATTCCACAGATTCTATCCGCGTGACGATTTCACCGGGTCTACGTGCGTGCCGTGCGTGAAAACGGTGGAGCTCGAGCGCCCTCCTATATGCTGGGTCAAATCCGCACCCCCTCTGAAATCTCACGAGCCCTCAAACCGCAGGATAAATCACGCACGGGTCGCTGATGCTCAACGTGTGACCGCTGTCGCCGCCGCGGTGCTGGACCAGCTCGCGCCAGCTCCAGCGCGCACGCACACACAGACACACACTCTCAGTCACATATGGCATTACATAAACACGAGTGAGTTGTGCGCGCGCCACTCCAGTTGTTGTAATCCCAGTCCGCGAGGCTGCGCGCGTGCGAGCGGACAAGTCAAGAGAGGTCGTTTGACATCGTAATAATAATCAGTCGCGTGCAGGAGGTGCACTCAGCGCGCGGGACAGTGGGAGGCAGAGTCCGGGATCGCGCGGACCCAGGAGACACTCAGCACTCATAGAGCTAAATGATTTACACTGGCTTTCATTGAACTACATCTGTATTATTCATTCATGTCTTCTCTGCACTGTAACTACAGCATCATATTTTATTCTCACTTTTATGTTGCTTCATTCAAATTATTTTATCTTTTAAATATTTTCTTTTTGTTTCTATTTGACTTTAATATCCGTTCCCTTTGTTGTTTAAAGGTGCTACACAAATAATCTGGCCTCACTTCTATATGTGTCACGGTGGTGATGGTCTTACGTCAACATTGTTTAAGGTTAATGAGGCAGGGATAATTTCAGGACAGGAAAAGTGTGTGTATGTGTGTGTGTGTCCCTGATGCAAGGCTAATTTAGACTAAAGGGGCCACTGCCAGTCAGATTTAGGACAGGAAGTGGAGCAGATGACAGAAGACTGGTACTCAATCAAAAGTGTGTGTGTGTGTGTGTGTGTGTGTGTGTGCGTGCATGCTTCAGCTGTGTGTGTTTGTGTATTGACACAAAGCCTATCTGAATGTAATGGCAGATAGTTTCTCAGTTGACAGTCAGATTCTGACACTGCCGGATTGACCTGCTACTAGGACCCAGGGCTCAAATGAACCATGGGCCCCTGTCCAACCCACCACACAACTATTTAGATTGGTTATAAACAGAAAGAGTTGCATCCCAGTGTTTATGCTGTCAGTGTGCATATATAGCACTAAAAAGGGGCTTGGTTTTTAAGTGTGCTGTAAAGTGTGTGTGTGTAACTGAGTGGAGAAGTTGCACAGACTTTAAATAAATTGCAAATGGTGGTGAAACAGCTTCAGAAAGATCTTGGAAAACAAACCAAAAAGTTTCAAATCTTTGGGGAAACATTTTTGTTTACTCTTTGTGAGGTTTATTTGCCAGCAACTTTCTAAAGTCACTCTTTGATTGATGTCTAACGGTGCACTTATTGTGCAATTTCCTGTGAGTATAAAACAATAAAGTCTGTTGATTCCTTGTGCGTTAACTACAAAAAAGTATACTATAAAGACATGAATCACATCATCACATCAGTGGACTCATTGTCATAATCGCTGCACAGTGTAGGCACGTCACAAAACAGCAAGCTAGTTTTGAAGATGTAAAAACTTATCTTAGTCCCTGGAAATATTCCCATTACTTTTGTTTTGTCTGGAGGAAAGATGACAAGAACACTGTAGCTGCTAGTAGTCGGACTAAACTCTTTCCACTGCAAAAAATATGTCCTAAAACCTCCGGTCTGAAACATTTAAGCAACTACGATCGACAGCACAACAACGTGAAGCTTCAGGAAATACCTCCCACCAAAGGTGAGTCCCTGTCAGCCACAGAGGTTGGCTGTAGCCCTGCACTGGCTAAACAACCAAAACTGGATTTTAATTGTGAGCAGCTGCAGCTACAAAGAACAAATGAAGCTTGTGGGTGGATATGTTGTGGATGAAATGTTGCTCCATGACTTACTCTCTGTCTTTCAGGCAGATGTTTGGGAAAATACTGGTCAAGCCCAACACTGTGTAAAGATAGGTATATACATACTTTATACAATTACTATGTATAGTAATGTGAAATTGGGACTTTGAGTTTACAGCCATACTAGCAGCTATGAGGCTGTAGGCTACTATTACAGCGGTGCTTTGACCTAAATGCTAACATCAGCATGCTAACATGGCGACAGTGACAGTATCAACAGACTGATGTTTAGCAGGTATGCTAACCATAGTGGCCATATTAGTTTGGGAACTGCCCATTGGTCCGACAGCCCATTGGTTCGACATCCCATTGTTCCGACCATATTAAACCCATTGTTCCAAAGTCCGTTCCAAAATCATCATGATGCCCTGTGGTTAAGGTCTGGTTAGGTTTAGGCACAAAAACCACTTGGTTAGGGTCAGGAAAAGATCATGGTGTGGGTTAAAATGAAAAAGAAAGTGACAAACACATAAGCCGTGAGCCTGCTTTGCCTCAAGCCTTTCCCAGCAGACCCAGAGCCGGTCACAGCGCACCATCAAGGCAGAAATACGCCCGCCGGGAGCCGTTCAGCACCACGGACCGTTAGACTAATGGGATGTTGGACCAATTGGCTGTCGGACCAATGACATGGACCCATTAGTTTAGCGTGTTAGCATGCTGAAATTTGCTACTTAGCACTAAAACAAAGTACAACTGAGACTGATGATAATGTCTTTAGTTCTGCTGGTATTTGATGATAAACGAAAGTATTTGACAAATTAAAAATTAAACCTGAAGATGGCACTGGATGTAGCTATGTCAAGACATGATTTGTGTACCAACTTTCCAGTCAGTCCAACCAGTAGTTGTTGAAATAATTTAGTTTGGATGAAAGTTTTGGACTGAAAGACTGACATTGCCATCCACTGCTAACATAGCCAAAAATAACAAGGTAATCTCAGTTCCTAAAAGTATTTGCTAAGTAATCAGGGGAGCAGATAAACTCGAGGGCCTGGCACGCTGGGTCAGTCCCCTCCTTTGGCTGGTCAACAGTTCAGCCCTGGCTTCACACACATTATAGTTCACTGACTGAAGTTTTTTTTTATTTAATCAACCTTAACAACATTTTACAAAGCATCACACTCTTGTACAATTGTTTTTTTGTTCCGCGTGACTAGAAACATTAAGTTGACTTATTAAATGATTTCAAGCACTGAAAATAGTTGATCAGAGTCCAAAGTTGGCCTATTAATCACTCTATCTGTATTTTAAAACCTAATCAAACAGCTAGCATGTAATGTGAAAGGGGTAGCTCTTAGTGATGAACCCACAGAGAAAAATCGCCAACTCTAAAGGCTCTGTGGAGTTTTATGTCCTCTTTTAGCAGGTTGTTTTGGTTTTACAGCACTTACTATATAATTGAGTCTCTGCTGCTTTCATTGACCCCACTTTGGCAGAAGACAGTGTTCCCAGAAGTAACTCTCCAGCTGGTAGAGACAGTAAACAAAGACAGATATATTTGAGAGGTTGGTGGAGACCAAAACTAGCTGATCTGAAAGCGGCTGTGGTTACAGTAATTTTGTTTTATTGTGCTATCTTGGGATAAAGAAGTTGCTTTCTTATAACAGAAAAGAAAAGGTAATTTTCTTATGATGCCTTCATTCAAATCAGGCGTGTATATTTCAGTAATCCTATTGATATAGTTAAATAAAATGTGATAGAGTTTTCTAACTTGTCCACTTTTGTGTTTGGATCAGCTGTAGAATGACTTGGCAGAGATGGCCGCCATCTTGTTTTTACATGGATAAGTGTATTTTGCATTTGCTACCACTAGATGCTGCATAAAACTGCCAATGAATGACAACAAAAGGTTAATTAAGTTAAGCAGAATTAAGTATAAGGTGCAGCAAACCTAAAATATAATGTCCTCTTATGAAGGCACAGGGTCGCTATAAGGTCAATACTGAAATATTAGCTAACAGTTATTTGTTTCTGGCCACATGATGACTTGATGTCTAATATTCCATCTTCTTTTACTCTTTACTCTTTACCCACGAGCTGCTGTGGTTGCAATTGTTCTTTTAATCCTGTTATCTCGAGATCCTAAGTTAATTATCTCATTGTTTCCGGACAAAAGAGACATTTTCTGATCATAGTGGCTCAATTACCTCATTATCTTGGAAAACAATAGGTCGTTTTCTCTCGATAATTGGACAAATACCTCATGTTCATGAGAAAGCAACAGGTTGTTTTCCTAAAATGATCACAAAATAAGAGCTCGTAGTCTACATAGCTTGTAATCCACATAATCTGCTGGAAAGATGGTCTCCTAAAACTAAGCTGTCTATGCAGTAGAAAGACACAAATACTTTTGACACTGTTGCTTTATAGAGAAAACAGAGAAAAAGGACTGTGGCATTTACTTTAGCTCAAGAGGTTGAAAACCTACAACTAACAGAATGCATTGCGCTGTGCATAATCAATAAACGCTCCCGCTGATGAACATGATGCAAGCTTGGCTCTATTTCCACAGAAAACAATATGGCGGTTGGCTGGTAACAAATCATCTCCAATTATAGTTAAACAGTGAGATGAAATATGTTTCTCGAAACATTTTAGGAGTGAAATAGGAAACCTTTTCAGCCTTTGTTTTTTACAATACAGGAAACAGTATGGAACCCACTTCCTGTTCATAAAATACTCATATTACCGCCAAACAGTGCACTAAAATATGTTTCTGAAGACATTTAAGGCAGAACATAGGCAATAGAGTAACAGAATCTTGGGTTTTATTTGACCAGCACTACCCAGTTTTACAGTTTTGTCTGAGTTTGAGACGATGAGAAAGAGAGAGGCAGATTTCTCTCTCGATCTGCTTGTATACTCTGTGTCTGTGGTGTCGGGTCTACAAAAATGAAGAAGTGCAATTTGTAGTTTGAGTTAGAGCCAGTGAAAAGTTTGAGCTGAGAGATGAGCAGGGAGATCTGGGCACTGGTAAAATGGAGGGAAGTTTACCGCAGTTCATTTACACAAACTACCCACACTGTTATGGTACAGAGGTGGTTGAAAATCAGCAAAGTGTCCCTTTCACTTGTTTATTGCGCTTTATAACACTTGTTATACAAATTTGACCAATTTTAACAACAAGCTACAACGCTGTAAATTAAAAAGTACTTGTTTGACGACACTGGGAGATTATTATTGTATTATGGCAGTATACCACACAGCCCGATATGGTGTGACAGACTGTTGCCACAGATGAAAAGACATTCCTAGATTGGAGTATGGAGCACAGGAAATTCGTACAGAGCTACAAAACGAGCACTTCAAAAGGCTTTCAGATATACTACATTGCTTGTTATTTTTGTTTTTGCACAGCAATATTCAGGCACTTAAATAAATAGTTTTACACTTCATTCCACACTGTCATGATTAAGAATAAACCCACTGTCCCCACATTCAGTTTCTTAAATGGGGACAACTGGTCACATCTTTTTTTTTTCAAAACTATTTTCAGATCAAAGACAAAAGCTAGATGTTTTTTTCTACTTGTCAGGTTGCACTAATCCAAAATAGCTAGGAGAAATTAAAAATGCACAACAAAAAACACTCGGGTCTCACAGGCATATGACAAAGTGGTGATATGTCAGCATGTTTTGATGTTTTTTTTGCCCCCTGGTGGCCAAACATCAATAAATGCAGCTTTAAACAGCAGCAAATGTTACATCTTCATGGACGTTACGACTGATATTTATGATGGAGGAGTGGTGCAGCAGTTACACAGAATCTATTATTAATTTAAAAAAAATGATAATATGTACCATAAACACTGTAAAACATTGTGATAATGTGTGCAAACAACCATCGAACACTTGCAGACCGTGTGTAAATAACACAAATACAGAATATTTGCTTAACTTACAACAAAAACAACATCTTGATACATCGATAGGCACTCTGCCCACACGTGTCTATATACAACAAGGATACGCATGAACATAGTCTTTAACTTGAGTGCTGAGTCCAGGTAAGGTGCTTATGTTCTCTGCTCCGTGTGTGTGTATTAGAGCCCTCCTGCACATCTGCTTCAGGCGCTCCGGACGCTGCTTGCGATATGGCACCGTCAGCTTAC
The DNA here is from genome assembly GCF_011397635.1 of Epinephelus fuscoguttatus. NCBI lineage: Eukaryota > Metazoa > Chordata > Actinopteri > Perciformes > Serranidae > Epinephelus > Epinephelus fuscoguttatus. Next base: position 26,343,537 of record NC_064754.1, on the reverse strand, counting down.
AGGATGAGCTGGTGTAATACGTGAGCAGAGCAAAGAGTGAAGCAAAAGTCCTGTGGCTGCCATACAGACTGAAGAGCAGGTTGTTCAGCTGGACACGAACACTTGTCGGGCCTTCGTCACTTTGGTAACTCAGCGTGAAGAAAACATCCGGCTGGCCGCTGTCTCTGCAAAGACACAGCAGCATATATACAGTCAGTCTGTGCACACTTACAGAGGTTTATTTTCTTTTTATTGGGCATGCAGTAGAGAAATATAATACAGGATGACAATATATACATATGCTTATCCAATTTTGACATTTTGAGCATTTGAGCAGGAAAAATAGGGACATTAAAATCAAATAAACAATATCCCATACCCTTCCAGTATTAGTGGACATATAGATTATGGTATAATCAGACTTAGCTGTTCACAAAACACAATTTTTTAAACACTGTCATGAATGTAACTGCAAGTCATATTCAAGTTATACCTATTTTACATCATAAATAAGCTACACTGAGTGAGACACTTGGGCAAGAGAACTGCATAAAAGGTTGCAGACAAAAACAACATCCGTTGAACAGATAAAACAACAATAAAACCTTCAAATCAAAGAGGTGGATTACCTGATGAGGAAAGTGCCCAGTGGCGCCTGTGTGAGTATTTCATGTGCCTCCTCCATGGTCATCGATCCCCAGTAGTAACCACTGTGTTGCAGCTGCTGGTATGTGCGTTTCACTAGTCTGTACTCTGCTGCGCTACTGAATGGACGGAGGTGTGTGGGCAAGATCTCAGCATTGGCTCCATTGAATAGCTACAACAGGGAAGGTATTGGAAATAAATAATATGTACATATATAAATAAAGTTTTGGCAAAATCAGTTTGTGTGGGTAACATTTATTTACAAGTCTCCTAAGAAGATGTACATCAGTCACAGACGAGAGAGTACAGCTACACTAAATGAAATTGTTTTAAGTAGTCTGTGAATTAACAAAACCTATATTTTCCTAGTTTAAAAAGGTTTTGTTATCCTGCCACAGTTCTTTTAAATATATAATTTAGTATTTGAAGTATTTTGAGAGATGCTCTGCTGCAGTGATACTCATCTTGCAGCCTGTGGGCCAAATCTGGCTCACAAGAGGGTGCTGAGAGGCCTAACGACCATTTTCTAATTCACAATGAAAATAAATTGATTTACCGTGCCAGGATTTTTTTGTACTTGGATTGTAAATAAAGTGCCATAGTGCATAAAGAAGCATCAAAAAAGAGCTTGTTGTTAAAAAAAGTGTCAGGAGAGAATCCCCTTGATCCCTCAGCAGAGGTCCAGGATGAGCCCTGAATGTCCTTGTATCCTGAAAACTGGCCCCTGGCCTCCTGTTATTTTGCAAAAGTGACCCCCAGGCAGAGTTGAATATCCCTTCTATACTGTATGAGTAATAATAATAAGGTTGTCAATCAATTAAAATATTCAATCACGATTAATTACACTATTGTCCATAGTTAACTCCCGATTAATCACAAATTAATCATACATTTTTTATCTGTTCTAAATTTACCTTAAAGGGATATTTTTCAACATAGGAGTGGACAAATATGTTTGCTTTATGCAAATGTACGCTTATTATTATTGTAACAATCCAAAACAGAGACAAATACCATCCATAATATTCTCCATAGTAACCTCAAAGGTTCTGCAAGCTCAGAAAATATGCTGCGAGCATACCATGGCAAACTTGAGCCCAACAAGCAACAACAGATGGACATATTGACCTGAATGTAACATTACTTAGTAACACTAACACAATGTAGTGTCCAACTTTATACTTTTAAAGGTCAGCTAAACTTTTTAAGCAGCTTGACGACTCTGGTGGCAACTAAATTCACAATAAATGCAGATAACTCTGGTCTTGTTGAGAGAACCATTTGGCAAGGCTTTGAAGCTGAACTTGCAATTCAAAAGATGACTTTGTTTACGGAGGTTTGTTTTTGCTTGCCATCCATAACATTACTGCTGCATCGCTTCCTGATTTCCCAAACTACAGGGTGGGCTGGGGGTCATAATAACAGAAGGTACATGCGTTACTCACGCCTCAATCCAATCAGTTGCGTTAATGGGAATTTGGGTTAACTCATTATTAACGTGTTAACATTGACAGCCCTAAATTTAAAAAGAAGAAAAAGAAAATAAATACTAGTACTGAAAATAAAAATGCTCTGTACAGTGTTTTCAATGCTGTGCTGTGCTCAGACTGTCAGATTTGACAGGAAAAAAGAAGCTGAAAAGTTTCTCTGCCAGCATTCAAAGTCCAAAGATAAACTCAGATAATTGACTTTTTTAAGTTGTATTGAGTGTCCAAACAGGGACGTAGTGATAACCACCGAGATTTGTGTGCGTGTGTTTGTGTGAGAAACTCAGTTTGTTTTCTCCTGAGTACTGAATAGAGATTTGATGCAGAAACTGCATTCATACTGATACGGACGGTCAATATTTATCATAAACAACAATGAGTTTTATCTTTCTCAACATGGTAGAAACATCTTGTTCTGTTTTTGCAGCAATACAAAAACTTTGTACAACAACTGTATTACATGTTTGTGGTTAATTTTTCATTTTTTTCCTCTTCAAATGATAATAATTATTATTACATTATCATTATATTGACTTGCTGCACATGCATAATAACAAATGAATACTATAAATTTGTTGTGGTTCATGTTGTTGGAAAGTGTTTGGCTGTAATAACAACCTACACGTGCTCAGCTCAAATGTGGAAAGTCTGTTAATTGTCACCAATAACGTGATGAATCGTCTCATAACAATGTTTTTAAAATTGTTTTCAAATTGAAAAAAATGTATATATGTTGGCATGTTTTCAACTAAAATAAATTTACTCAAGTACTGTACTTATGTACAATTTTGAGGTACTTGTGGGTTCGTCTTCACTATAATTCAGAGGGAAATTGTATACTTTTTTTTACTTTGCAGATTCAGATGTTGCATAGAAATGAATTATGATGTTATTATAAAATAAGATATCCTACCAATGAACCAGTAGTATATACAGTTAGCTCCACCTTTACCAGCTGCAACATTCAAGCCAGACTCCAATAAATATATGTATGTATATATATATATATATATACATATATATATATATGTATATATATATATATATATATAATTTCCCATCAAGATGCATGTGTTTGAGAAGCACTGAGCACATGACTGGATAAATAAAACTTGGATTACACAGCACGAGTTGTGTGAGAGTTTGTAAACTGATCGTGACTGACTGTTTGGATATAGCTTTGCTAATATTAACATGGTCCCCAAACAATCAATAAATCAATATGTTTGCTGGTTTCTGGGGAGAAAAGCAAAGTCTTGTTTATGAATTCAAGGTAACACAGCATGACTAACTGATATATAAATGATCATTTTGTGTATTTTGATGCTAATATTTTAACGTCAGTAAAACTGTGAATGCAAGACTTCCATCTGTAGAAGTCTTTCTACAGTGTTGCACTGTTATTTTTAGTAAAAGATCAGATCACTTCTTTCACCGTTGGATGTAACATTTAAGAATAAAATCCTGGTGTTTGATTTCTGACTTTATCTCTCTCCAGCCATCTGTGCATTGTTTAAAAATCTATATCCCAAATCAATAAAATCCACAAACTGTGATTCTCACTGAGTAAATGTTGAGCACTAACCTGGCACCAGCTTTCAGGATCTTCCTGTAAGTTGAGTTTTTTCCAGCACAGTAGATCTAGCTGCCTGTCTGTCTCCTCTTGGCTCTCTGGTTGAACTCCCTCTGGGCTCTGTGCTCGCTTTGGTCCCACGGGTTCCTCGGGGGGTTGACTTTGGTTCTGTGAGTCAGCTGCGTGGTTCTGTTTTCTGCTCTGTACTACTGTTCTATCAAGATTGTCTCTGACCATCCTACAAAGGAGAATCCCCGTCTTGACTGCCTGCTGCACCAGTTCCTCCACTTTTCACAGGCAGATCCTCCATCACTCACTCCTTCCTGGTCGCTCATCTGACACCCTGTCCTCTTTCCATGTTGCTTTAAACAACAGCTTGAGATTTTAATCGATATTTATCAGCATCATCAGAAACTTGTGGAGAAGAGCAGAGGCTGGATTGGCTCTGTCATCTGTCCTTGAAGGACTGTCGCTGAACAATCAGATGAGCTGAAACAGAAAAATGAACAATCGCAGTCAAAATCTTTTATTGCACCTCACTGTATTTCTCATCAGCTCAAACCTGCTATAACTCGGGGGGTTTTTTTTTTGGCTTTTTGCTGTCAGCAGAAACCAGTTGTGAAGACAGCATTGACATATCATCACCTTTTCGATGATGACAAACTTGTTTACACACCCAGCAATTACAAGATAATTAGGGGCTGTGTTTGTGTCCACCTGATAAATGTGAGACACAGATGTGGGAACTCAAGTCAGAACCTAAAAATACTTGTAACTCTACTTGGACTTTAACAACAGTGACTCACTTCACTTGGACTTGAGCTTTTTGAAAATCCTTGATACCTTCCCCCAAGCCCAAAGAATAAAAAGTATGTGATTTTAAAAAATGTGTTAATAACTATTTAACAGAAAACATAATTCCTCGGATCCACTTTGTTTGAACCAATCGGACAGCATCTAATCAAGCTGCAGGAAAGAACCATGATGAGCTATCATTAAGCTATTTAGTGCCATCTGGGAAAAAGTTATACCAAAGATAATTTTGTTCACATATAAAAGCTACATGATGATAAAAAAAATGAACTGCAGTGTGCAAAATGCGCGGGTCGAAAGTTATGAAGACGCAACGGCTTCCAACAAATTTGTTTTAACAAATCAAAACAAATTTTAATAAGCATTTGTGATTTCTGTCATTTAAATATGTTACTACTGATTATTAATTATATTATATTATTAAAATGCTTTTTATATTTGGTGAGGAGCACATTGTGACTTGTTTTGGACTCGAAACTTAGAGGTTCAGGACTTGGGATTTGTCTGTCTTGAGCTGAGATTTCACTTAAGGCCTCGACACGGTCAGCCATTAAGTTGGGCCGTTGGTGAGTGTCTGTTGCTCTTGTTTATACGGTGTGTCCCGCACCGTTGCCTCTTGTGGACCCTCATCAGCTTTTTTGTGCCGATTTGACAGTGCAGCTCATCTGGGGATGAAATCACTCTAATTGGCAGTTTAACTCAGCGCACAAGAAGAGAAACAGAAGTGAGGCAAGTAAACAAACAAGCTAAAGTCAGAGGGAGTGAGACCAAAAAAACCTTGTATTTTATTTACTTACTTTATTTACGTACTTTTCTGATGGTTTGTGTTATTGTTCAGTGGCGCACAGTAATAAACTCTGTTCTTTCAGCATTGGATTGTGTGGTTAATATGTTAACATATTAACCACACAATCCAATGTTGAAAGACGCTAGCCTCACTAGCGTCCGTTTTCCCTTTTTAAATTACGATTGTAGACACGAGTGCAGAGTGTACATGCTAGTTGACCGTCAGCTGCAGTCTTCGCGGTGTGTTCATGTGCAACTTTTTGGGCCAAGACATCAGGCCACACAGCAGGAGGCCTTCACCACCGCTAGTTCTCTGAGGTCAGTTTGGTGTGTCTGGGCCTTCAGGACTTAAGTGCAAAAAAATTGAGACTTAGTTGTGACTGGCAACACAATCACTTGGTCCCACCTCTGGTAAGCTGTGCGTTCACTCTCTTTCACCTCTGTTTTGGTCTCCACCAACTCCTGAGGGAAATATCTGTCTCTTTCGCTGCTGAATTCTCCACTACATCCATCAGCTAGCTGCTCATTACAGTATGTCTGCTGCTTGACGCTGAGCTGCAGGGTGCAGAGGAGTTTTAGAGTTTTTTGCTAAATACAGCTGCCTGCTGAGGCTGAAATAACACTATGTGAACAGTGACAGTGAAACTAAACAGTTAACTTGCAGCCGGACAGAAAAACAATGAAGTGAAACTTGATGCAAAGCTCCATAAAGCAGAGGGGAGCAGCAGATTCACCTGATAAATCTCTGTAGACTCATCACTACAAGCCACTACTTTCACATTGCCACTGATTATCATAAAAATATCAAATATTGTTTTACTGCATACTATTGCAACACATCAATCCAGTGTGTGTGTGTGTGTGTGTGTGTGTGTGCCCGGTGCCGAATCAGGTCATGTGGCTGACAATAAACCACATGTTTGTGTATCATCAATCACTGGGAAGGGCGGATGTAACAAAGTTAATGACAGCAAAAGAAAAAAGCTTTCGCTTTCTCCATCAAGCAACAAAAAAAAAAAAAAAGAAAAAAAAAATCCGTGGATTTTCTCTGCGTCGCTCTACAAAGTCTTTGGTGTAAAAATATTCCAGCACGTTTATATGTACACACTGTAGTTTTTAATTAAAAGTAAGGAAGGTTTAATTATAAAGCTCCTTTTCCAGAGTAGAGTCACAAAGTGCCTTGAAATAAAAGATAAAAGCAGCAAATTTAAAATACAAATACAACTTTGTAAGAAGTAGGTCTAGACTTTCTAAGCAGAATAAGTATATCAGGATATAAGTAAAGTTTGTTGTCTCTTTTTTGTAACATTTTGCTTTGTTTTAAAGCCCTTCACAACTTTTACTAAGAGAAAAGTGCTAAAAAATAAAGTTTAATACTCAATATATTATTCATTATCAACATTATAGTGCTTTACGTGTTAACAAACCCAAATATGAAAAGATATATTGCTTCAAAAACATTTTCTTACTGTTCTTTCTGTCACTCTTTGTATTTTCCCCTCTTTTAAAACTGTAATATTCACTTTTTTTTTTTTGCTTTATTTCTTCATTCAAACTGTGCAGCGTGCATGTACTTATCACACTGAGTTGTAATCTCGCTGCTGCTCCAGACATTTTACTTCCCTAATCTTGTAAACCTCATTGATCATCTTTTTAGGAAGAGAAAGGCTGCGTCACACTCTAATTAGTTTACAGTAAGTTCTGCAACTCCGGGATGTGTTTTTTCCTCAGCTCACAATATCACACAGTGCAGCCTGTCGTTATTGTAACAGGATATTTTCTATTGTTAAAGTCCTGTATTTCATTACACTGGATTTGAAAGAATGAGTACAAGGAATCTGAAAGTGTACTGTTTTTGTGCTTGTTTGTTTTAACAGCCACTTAAGTTGCAGTGCAGCGGTGAATGGACTTGACTGTGACACTGGTGCTTTTGACCCAGTGACGTGGCTGTAAGCACCCTGAAATTTAAAGCTGTTAGCCACTGTGACTGTTTCAGCTGAGATCCAGAAACATTAAATTCACAGTGTGTGACAGTGTGTCCAAACTTTCATTAAAGAGCTGCAAAATAATCAAGAAAGTAATGAAACAGCACAGAAAAAAATGTGAAAACACCTCTAGAAATGAATCTGTCACTATTAATGTGTATTTTACTGTTATTTTACACACTGTGGAATTTCAATACAGGTGTTGTGACAAGTTTGTGACACTGGGATTGCTGTGGTTTAAAAAATATGAGTGAATGTCACAGGGAGATGGTGTCATAACTCAATCTGCTTCTTTTTAATAACTAAATTCAGGCCTAGTTTGAGTTAAATACAGTGAAAGCGTCCCATTCATGTGTTTCTGGGTTGTAGTTCAGTACCTGTTGCGCTCAGATGAATAAAGCAGCAACATTTGTTCCTAAACAGCCTATGCATTATGAAACACAAAGCCCACTTACTTGCAGTAACTGTCAGTCGCAGCTTCTCTTAGCTTCTTGCCCGCCGCAGCTCGCAGCTCTCACGCACAAAAAAACATCTTACTTTCGGTTACAGGCTGTATTATGATGAAGGCGGGGCCGCTCGTTTTAAACAACCTGATTGTATGTTCGGCTGTGGCAACAATAAGCTGTCACCGCGAGGGATCCGTTCATTAAGACACACACACACACACACACACACACACACTGACATAAAGACACATTCAGGTGCTCCGGGTGTTACTTTCGCTTTCACTCATGCAGTTTGCTTTCGTTTCGACCAGCCGATTATTTTAAATCACGTGATGTGCCGGCAGTGTGTGTGCATTTTTGTGTGTGCGTGTGTGTGTGGCCTTTTTTTTTGCAACACTTTCCCTCTTCTTTGACCCAAAAATGCACAAATAATTGCACAATTAAGATGCGGTGAATGTGCACGTGTAGCCTACAGGGTGTCCTTGCAATTAACCTGCTGCATGCTCAGTAATGGCAGAACTATGCAAAGCACTCCTTACAGTCAAAATGAATGTGAAACATTCAATGACAGGAACGTGTACAGCGTGTCAAACACAGTGCACCATCAATAGCTGACTTCTAATGAATCTAATTATTACCTAAATGCTTCTCAGGAAGACAACACACACTGAAAAAAAACAAACAAACTGTGACACCAAATTGAGCAATTTCTTGACAAGCAAATGTCTGTGTGAGGTTAAATACTGTTGCACGCAGCTTGATGTGTTTTAGCTCTTGCATGGTTTAAACGATTAAATGCTAAATACATTCAATATGCAAGATTAAAGGGTTTTTATGTGTTTTCCTTATGAATGCAAATGTTTTAGCTTAGTCATTATTTGTTTTTTTCCCCAAGAAAGGCAAATAAAAGGTGCAAAAACCACACAAAAGACAATAAATTAAACAATGTTTACAACCTCAGACACAATCTTGGTTGAATGAATAAAATATTCAAACTGTAAAAATTGAAAGGCCTAATTTTAATTGCTTGCAGACGCTCTGAAACCCAGAGTGGGCGTTCTCTGTGAAGCAAATTGTCATCTTTTTCAGCCTTACAAAATGTATGGTTTTTGTTATTGCATTAATTCTTCATAACATTTAAATTGAGGTTTAATGTGGGTAATAAAATGATACATAAAAATAAACAAAAAGTAAAGTAGTGGTTTGGCTGCAGTTTCTTCAGCAGCAGATGGACACCTTGTGGGTTAACAATTTTACTGCACTCACAGTAATGCCATGGCAACCAGTGTGACTTCTTATAATGTCACTGCATAATGATCAGAGAGTGTCAAACATTTACAAAGCATTTATTAACATGGTAGATTTCCATCGTTCTCACATTCAGAGGTAGTGGTTTGTCATTTCCTTCTCTTTCTTCACTCCATAATGAATCATTAGAATTTAAACATCACTGTATGAGAGGTCAGTGATTCAGGCTGTGGTGCTGGATGACTGGTCGTCTTTTTTGTTCTGTCTGTGCATCCAGTAGGCTGCTGCTGTCACAACCAGGATCCCATAAGTAGCCAGGACACACTGTAAGAGAGCGGAGAACATGCTTCAGGCTGAGGGGACCTGAAGGGACAGGCTCAGTTCTTACTAAACACATGCATTTTTGGTAAAACATTACAGCGAAAAATGAACTGAAAGTGAAACTGATCTATGCTCGTCAAAGCCACACTGCAATACTAAGTAAAAATGCACGTGTGGAAAATATAAATGAGACTTAGATTATATTGCACAAGTTGTGTGAGAGTTTTTAAACAGATGTTGTGATGTAGTTTTGCTGTTGTCAAACTTTGTCCCCAATCAATCAATAAATCAATATGTTCACCTTTTTCATGGAGGCATGCAAAGTTTTCTTCACATATTTAATATGCAGTAGCAAGGCTTGACTGATTTACAAGTGTTCATTTTGTGGCGTATGTTAAAATATTGTTCATATAAAATGGAGCCTGTGCTTGTGCGTGTGCATGTGCATGTATATTACATTTCTGCGACCCTGCAGACTGTAGCTATTAAAGTATTTCCTCCAACCAGTTAGTTCCACAGAAGTTGGGGCCTCAATGCCAAACAGCTGCCTCTGAAACACACAAAAAAAAACACAACACCCACAATTAAAGGAAGTACTGCAGCCAGACTTCTTCTGTTTTGCACATTATGTCACTATATTAAAGTTATCTCAAAATGCAGGTTGTGCGAGATTACACACAAAGTAATGTGGATTATAAAGAGAACTCACTGTGCATTTAAAGGCATAACTGTAGAGAATCATAGTAAACAGAATAAACCGTGTATGAAAATGAAAGAAAAAAACATTAACCACAAAACCCAAGGAAACAACACGAACCCTGGGTGACCGTAGCTCGGTGGGGGGGGCAGTAAGGTGATGAAGACACTGAATTGCAAGGTGCAAGGGCTTCTCTGCCATCAATGTGTGAATGAACTCTCTCTAGACGAATGTTATCTAAACACAATCCATTTCCAACACTATTGACTCAGCCCGTATCAATCAGCCTGAGAGCCATGTGTCAAAATGAATGTGAAACCTTACATGACAGGAACATGGAGCCTGTGCACGATCAACAATGAGCTCGAGTAGGTCCCGTTAAAATCTAGATAAGAGCCTGCTCTCTGCCTTTCAGCTGGAAGATGGAAATGTTGCACAAAACCACTAAACACTACCTAATTTGTTGAATATGTGACAACAAGTTGAGCAATTTCTTCACAAGTGACAGAGCTGATTGAGACGCAAACACCAAATATTTTTGCATGTTGAAACAGGCGGTTTGTGGAACGGCATGACGAGGCAGAACTGAGACGACAAACTGGTTTATGGACAGTTATGCAAGTCACATTCAACACATATTTTTAAATTAGATTAAACTGAATTATTCATAGAGCTCCAGCTAATCATCTGGACTTGCTGGCAGCGCAGAGCTCATTCTCCACAGACTGTCGGCAGTCCTTTTTTTTTTTTGGCCATGAGAGTTTAACTGTGATAAAAGCTTAAAGCTGTAATTCCCTTTGGCTGGAGATTTTGAAGTTTTCTCTTTTAACGCATATGCTGAGTTTATTGACAAAATATCTCAATTCCCCAGCATTAGCTGCGACAGAAGTACATGAAAGTCGGGCGTTTTGTCACTTCTGCTGACAGAGAAATTACTTTTTTATGATACTGAACACATGCTTATCTAGATCACGTCAGTAAGAATCATGAAGGTTTTAAAGCTAGTGTGTATTTTTTAGGCAAGCATTTTGGTGCGAGTGGCTTTTAACTCTTGATGAGACTAAATACATGGATTGATAGTGGGCCTACTCTCATGTTGTTCTAAAGCTACCACCTAGAGACCTTTAGCTTAGCTTAGCATAAAGACTGGGAACAGGGGGAAACAGCTAGCCTAGCTCTGACCATGTATAGACATGTAATATATATATATATATCCTCCCTAAAAAACTGACTTTCATTTCAGTTAAAGTGAGACTCTGTGGAACTCACAGTTACTGGTGATACACTGGTCGCATGTTCCCATTATTTGTAGTTTCACATTCATTTTTACTCTACACTAGCAAAACCTGTTTACCGACACCTCTAAAGCTCATTAATCAACACTTTGGTTAATCCATTAAAAAAAGACCAAGTGTAAAAGTTTGGGTTTGATCGTAGTCTATATGGATTGTACTTTTTTCTTGAAGACATAATTTGACATTTGAGAATATGTTCTATATATTAATATTCATTTTTCTTGTCAAGAGTTAGATGAGAAGATTGATACCTCAGCAGTAAATAGAAAGCTGGCAAGCCTGGCTCTGTCTTAAGGTAACAAATCTGCCTTCCAGCACCTCTTAAATAAACACCTTACATCTTGTCTGTTAAATGCTTAAAAAACGTAACTCTAAAACAAACAAAGTTGTGGTTTCACAGTTGGTTAGTGCTTTTATCTAGGTCATTGGTTTTCTCTTTCTTTTAGTCTTTATACTAAACTCAGCTCTCTACCGGTTCTTGCTTCATATTTGAATAGTGGGATTCATACACAACAGCGGGATCAATCTTTTTATCTTAGTCTCTGCAATTAAGATGCATTTCCCTAAAGTCATATTTTCCTTTAAAGAATGTTTATTACCCCTGTTACATCAAATTAGCTTCGGTACTCCGGTTTCATTCAGGATTCTTGGAACCTCTGTGTTACAGTGAACCAGCCTGTGTTTCAACCTGTTCAGTCAGGACCACTTTAGTCAAAGAAAACTTTATTTTCATTTGCAGTATTATATTTGGCGGTATGGCCTCTGCCTTTCCTCGGGCCTACGCAGAAAGTGTCTTTCATACGCCTACGTGAAAAGCCTAAGGCGGAGAGAGCACACGTCTCTGCCCTTCCATGTGTCTACATTGAAAGCCCAAGGCAGGGAGAGCAGCAGCAAAGACCTCCGGGAACAGAACAGAGCAGCATCAATGACAAACAGAAATGATATTGATAAGTCAGAGGAGAAAAAGAAAAGGATGAGCTGGGGTGGAGGCAGGTTGCAAAACAGCTTGCAGAGGAAGCAGCAACAGTGGGCAGGCCAGAGCAGTTAAAACAGGGCACCCTGAATGAGATCAGCTGACTCCCTTCCATCAATCAGCTGCTCCATCAGTTGATTGGGCTGTTTGAGATCACCTGATGTAGCTTTGATGTGAGCTGAGCTTGACATCATGTCCTGCCCGAACTAATGCTATGCTCAATTTTTTAGCAGTAGCAAGATAGCAGACAACACTGATTACCTGAGAGCTCTTGTTCTGTTATTACAGATATTTGTTTTTATCCAAAAACAAACACAGACGGACTGTGTGGGGGACTGTAACATGCAAGACTCCATCCTCTTTCCAACTTGTGGAATATGACACATCCACTGATGTCAAATTGGTTCGCACTTCTGGCCAAGTTCTTGCTGGCAACCAAATTTTCTGTTCAGTACCAATTTATTTTTGGTTGCAATGTGCGAACCAAAACTCATTCCATGCTGGTGGAAAAAGTGGGGGCCCATGTGTGCGCTACACGACATGAATCTTCACTCTGAAAATGTAGTTGGACACTTGTTATCTTCTCACATCGTCTCTTGTAATTCAAGAACTCTGAATTTTATTAAGTGAAGTGCTCATCTAGCACATGAGGGGTAAAACATCATAGCAGCACATAATGATTCAAGTGAAAAGAGGAATAATTTTCATCAGGAACATTAGACTTGCATGGAGCGTGCCAGGGGCGACAGCAGAGTGCTGACGAGGCTGCTCCGCTTAGTAATGCTGATTTATTCTGCAGTGGGTATTAGCACAGGAGAGAGGAAACCCTTTCTTTCCCCCCTTGAGCCTGATACAGATTCAACCACGTGAAACTATGTTGTTGACTGGAGCATGACGGAATGATGGCTGTTTAAATCATTTAGAAAACAGCAGCTGTGCTCTGTCTTTTCCCCCTGACTCTATTAAGATTTCATCAAGAACAGTTTAATTGTAAATCCACGTCCCACTTTGGCAGATAAACTGAACCTGGAACAACCACGTTAAGTGGAAGTGGATGTAGAGCAGCAGCAGCAGCAGATTGCAGCATCTTGCTCAAGGGCACTTCTTAAAGAGGAACTACACACTTAGTTACTTTCCTGTGCTGCACACATATTCATGTAGATTCTTGTTAGCTTAGCATTGGCAGGAGACTGTCAGTGGAGGAGTTGGTGGGACTGGCTCTGACTGAAAGTTAAGAGAAGATCAGCACCTGTTCTGCTCACTTATGGACATGTTATATCTTAATTGTTTTATCAGCATGAAAATGTCGGATTTCGAAATTTATTTCAGCCAAATTTCCACGCCCCTCTAAAAGCGTGATGAAACAGGACTCTGAGGTCTATCTCTTGTGTCAGCTGCCATGTATAAAAAGCACAACACTGGCTGCTGGTATCGGTTGCGAGCCTGGTAATTGCCGGCAGAGAGAAAATGTTGTACATGAATGAAATTTATTCTCTTCAGTTGCAGTAAACACAACACATGAGCCCTCCGATATGCTACATTCAGAGTTTCAAGATATTTCAGGCTGATAAACAGTAACTAACTGTGATTAACAGTGATGTTACTGACATATGACTATGTACCGACACTCAGCCACAGACAAATCAGCTCAGTCGCCAGATGATGCAAATGATGAATACTTTACATTCAACGTACCAGTGACGTAGTATATGAACTAACTTTATCATCAGGAGGGATGGTGGATGGCGTGATGCCTGCTAAGCTGCAGACATCTGCAGACGGCTGTTTGAGACCAACTAACAACAAAACTGGTTGGTTTTTTTTGGTGAGTCATTGCTGTGTTACCAGCGGCTTTCTCCCCACCAAACATGGGACTTTTTTAGCAACTGATCACTGTTATTCCACTGGAGAAAATGACACAAAAATAAGTTGTTTTTTTTACCGAGACATTGCTGTGTTTCCTGCAGAGGTAGTGGGGACTGTGCCCCAAAAACAGGGTATGCTAAGCCATAACATGGTCTTTTCCTCACCATAACCAAGTTGTTTTTGTGCCTAAGCCTAATCACACATTAACTACAGCTTTGTTAAAACATGAATTTCCAGTGTGTCTGCTACATTATAATGTGCAAATGTAACGTATCCCTGGACACACATACAAATAATTTGACTGCCAAAGACGACAAAGCTGAACAAAGACACGTTACAAAAAATAAACACAGAACTGTAAAATATATGAAAAGCAACAATGACTAACAACATTTCATACAATATGCTGTAAATGACATTCAGTCAGAAAATGAGTTAATCACTCTTTAATGAAAGGATTGTATCTGGATACCATGGATACTCTTCAATGACAGGTGTCTCTTCAAACGGAGCTGAAATCAGATGCTCTAAATGTCATAATGTGCATATCAAACACATCTGTTACACATCTTTCACACCCACATCTGTCACTGTGGTGCAGCGCTTTGACAGATACCATCACTGCTACTAAATTAGTTTTGGATCACAACGTCTTGAGTGAACTTTCCAATGCACCTGCATCTGAGATGGTTGGATATGCAAATATCTCCTCTAAAAAAGTGTCACAATGTCTAACAGCTTTAATGAACAAAATCAAGATATAAAGGGGCTGAGTCCCTCATGTTTTTGCCAATATTCTCCTCTTTCTCTTTCACCTTCTCCCTCTGAGGAAATCCAACTTCCCACATGTGAAAAAAAGCCAAACTTGGCAAATGGGTCCAGTCCCATGCTTAACTTCCTCAACGAGATGATGGTGGTGATACAGCGACTGTTTAAAGTTCAAAACTTTTAAAAAAAACAAATCACCTGTCTGGCCTGTATGGCAACTTTCACTAAACTGCAGGCCTAGTTGTGAAGACACTTTTGTAAACTCAAACCTAGTGCAAATTATGAAGGCCATCAAAAACTGTAAAACTAATTAAACCTATCCCCTCCAACAGTTTTTGCTCATTTCACACCAAACTTGCTGCACAGCATCTTCAGACTGTCCTACTGTAACACGTCACAGATTTTCGAATAATCAAAGACTGAACCCACAGTGATGCATTTTGTTACACTGTGGGTTCAATCTTTCGTACGAAAGATTGAACCCACAGTGAACCCACAGTGTAACAAAATGCATCACTGTCTTTCGTACGAAAGATTGAACCCACAGTGTAACAAAATGCATCACTGTGGGTTCAATCTTTCATGATCATTCTAAATACCGCATATTCTCGCTAAATAAAGCTCAAATTTAGCTGTTAAGGTAGATATAATGTGTTTAATTTCAGAGTTATATGTGAAAAGCTGAATTTTTGACAGTATTTTGTAGTCTGCCCTCATGTAGCCCACAGCAGTGGTTCCCAACTGGTCCGGCCACAGGGTCCAGATCTCTCCTTAGTCATTAGTTCAAGGTCTGTATAGTTTAATACATTCTGCGTCACATTTGAGTTTGGCCATGTCGCAAAGGTAGTTTGCTGTCTCTGTCAAGTAGCTGTCCATAAGTCACGCGCTCTACTGCAGGAAACAGCACTTACGTCAATTGTGGTCCCTACAGAGGGGACCTGCGACCCACTTTTGGATTGTGACACACCAGTTGGGAACCACTGACCTACAGCAGTCTATGAAAGAGCATCTTTTAGCATACTTTTTTCACCTCTGGATCAATCAGTCTTTGTAAGAAGACACTCCAGGTGTTTTACATATTTTCCAGATGTAGTGTGCAAATTCTCAGTTTGTCTTGATAACTGACTTTGGACACTACTTTGAAATCTGCCTGTAAATCCATGCACAGTTGTTATACTGCACCCTGGTGGTTGGCTGTATCACAGTGTGAAGACACTTTGTTCAACTTGGTAACAACTTGTCATTGGTTGTCAAGGATGTGAGATCAAGTCCTGTGTGGTGCAGATGAAACATGCTTTGCCTCCTCAGATGTTTTGCTCTGTCGGTCACCAACACATGATATCAAGAATTAATGATATTTTTGGCCTGGAAACTTCTGATTGATCTTCATGGAATGGTTATTCGTCGTCTTCCTCCTCTTTTTCTTGTTCCTCATCCTCATCCTCCCCTTCTTCTTCTTTTCTTTTTATTCATCTTCCTCCTTTTATAAACACTTCTCCATAGCTTAGCTATTAGACTTGACGCACAGTTTGTCTCTCCATGGGGTATTTCCCAGCACCGACAGCTCATCTGGATCACAGTTAGTCATCGGTGTCAGAGGTTGTTGGTTCAAGTCCTGAATGATGCAGAACAGTATGCTTACTCAGGCATCGTGCTGTGTGGGTTAGAGGCATGATATTTCAAGCTATAATGCTATTGGCCTAGAAGGTTCTACTGATGGACCGTCATGGATCAGCCTTCTTCCTCAACCTCCCCTTCTTCTTCTTGCTCCTTTTCTGAACACTTCTCCATAATGCAGTGATTCTTTAAACACAGTTTATCCTTTAGGGTTTCCACAGCCCAGTAGTTTTACTGTATACTGTGTACTTGTGTACTGTGTATTTTACAAATATGTTGCAGCTCTTTAAGCTAGATCAGGCCAGACCTTTTCTTCTTCTTGCTCCTCAAAATGCCCAGCCCAACCCACTGCTGTGCAGCAGCTAATACTTCAATTTAGGATTTAAGACTGAAGATTTTACTCATAAGATTCAAAAGAGAGATCCATATGTAGCCTGTTGTTTAAGTGCTCTCCTGAAAATGTTGTCTTTGTTTTAAGACTGCCTACAAATACTTTCATATCTGTAGCTAAGAATAATAAAATCAAGGGCATTAAAAGGAAAGCGACATTATGATATCTAAATTAAAACCCACTTATTCCATTCAACATACAAAGTTACCAACTCCTATAAACGCTGCTTTAAATTAAACTACTTTAACTTTGTGGCTATAATTTAGATTTTTCATAATAACACTTGTAAAATTTTTAAAAAAATACTGTTTAAAAACACTTGAAATAACGCAAAAATCTCACTTTTGTGTCGATTGTCAAAGCTTGTTTGGAGAGTCTAACGAGCTAGTTGCCCATTATGGCCCCTGAGGCAAGTAGGTGTAACCGCAGCTGGAGCAGCCACCTGCTACATGACTCGCACACCTTAACCTACACGTCAGTCCACGATCAGCCCCCTTCACCCCTTGGACCAGAGGTGGAAATTCCTGACAAAACTGTTAAGTTAGCAGTTAGCTAGCTATGAAGTATTACGTTTAAGAGAGGAGGCTAAGGTTACGGTAAGGGTAATGGGAGGGGTTACATCTCCTTACTTATACAGTGAATCGTGTTTTCATGTATTATGAATTATAAAGTGGATTATTGCTAAATTTGGTCTCATTTATTCACTACAGTGAAGCATTGTAGCAGGGTTCAGATAACCGTTGCGTTGGTGGGTTTGTCTTGCACTAGTGGCAGGCGCAGTTTGCAGGGGCGTGCTGTGTATGCTACAGTGTGTGTTTTCCACATTCAGCCTCAGGGGGCAGTAATGAGCACATTATGGTTTGGTGCACAGTGAGGCAGAAAAGAAGCTGTGCTTGAAAATCTACTTGGATTAGCAACACAAAAGTGAGATTTATACAGTATTTAAAGTGTTTTCAAACAGTATTTTTAATTTTTATGGGAGAAAAGACTTCAGGGTTAAAGACTAACAGGTTATTTTGGCAAATATACGTCTGGTTAACCTCCCCATCTCTGTTAAAAATTCACTGTAACAAAACTCCACCAATGGCAGACAAAGTTAGTGACTAGCTAGTGAACACAGTGGAACATTTAGCAGCTAAAGAACCAGATATTTCCCTCAGGAGTTGGTAAAGACCAAAAACAGAACTAAAAAAGAAGTGAAAACAACTTACATTCTTCAGGTGGACACAAACAATACTCAAAAATAAATTATAATGTATGTCCATTACTGCTGGATGTGTAAATAAACAAATATTTGCCTCATTAATTCAAAAAGTGATGATGTGTCAGTGTCTTAGCTGGTTTCTGCTGCCCCCAAGTGGCCGAAAAAATATGTTATTGCAGATATAACATTTAAGAGAAAAAGAGAGAAAATTAAAAACAAGAAAATTAAAAATTAAAATTAAAAATTAAAAAAAGAAAAAAATAGAAAAACAAAGCAACAAACAAGGAAATAGCCTGGGAAGAGTGCTTAAAATATAAGTTTAAGATGTAATTATTATCATTAGCATTATTATTATTTTAATAGCATAATTATTAATAAATAACTATTAAAATATTATAAATATAGTTTTTCCCTAGCTTATTTCTTTTTGCCCAGTTTTGTAAAAATAATTTACTACAGCCTTTTTTTTTTTTTTTTTAAGAATTTGTTGGACATTTGTAACTAAGTTGCTCATTGCCCTTTCCCCACGATTTAAAAAAAAAAAAAAAAATCGCACCAATTTGCTCAAGACTCAAAGGTTTAAATACATGCTAGCAGCCCAAGAAGTGATGTCGATCCTGGCTTTAAAATGTTAAAATGGCCCATTATTTTGTCTCAACAACAGTCAAACGAAAATGGCCAACAAGGGAATGCAAATACTTCCTTATTTGCTAAATTAATCAATACATTTTCATTCTGTGTTCATTTTACCTGTTTAATTTCATCCTCCACTGCATTGCAGCAGTCATATCCTGGTCTTACCTTCACCTCTGTGATGAGATGACCGAAGCTGGTGAGGGGGATCCGGGTGTTCACAGGAGACGTCGGCATGACTGGAGACGGTTTGGATAAAGATGTCAGGTTTCACAGATTATCCTTCCTCACACATTCAACCCACAGTCTCACGATACAGTTAAAAACACATTTAGAGGGAGGACATTGGTACTTACTGCTCTGTTGGTTCACAAAGGACGCTTATACAATATTTTCATGTGGAGGCTGGTGCTCTGACGTAGGGCAAATCCTATCCAATCATATGTTTCTGTGCAGAGCGCCGACCAATAGGACGCGGTATGGAGGGCGGGGCTTGGACACACAAACGGTAGATCTGGTGCCTGCCTGTGCCTGTCATTCTTCTGCTCAGCCACAAGATGGCGGAAGATTATAGTTTATGACAAACGGTGCACCTGCTCACAAGTTGCGTCATTAACCAGCAGAACCACATTATCACAGTAACGCTTTGTTTTAATGGGTCAGCCAGTTTACTACTAATTTTATGAAGAAAACCTCCCCAAAAACCCTACCACAAATAAAACTCATTAGTTCCCGGTGATACATTTATGTCTTTTAATTATCTGTAAATTATCTGAGGTAAAATATCTGAGTAATTTGTAGTATTTGGGATCTTTTCCTCTGTAAAAGTAGCTTTATCATCACTGGTGTAATAATCTGTCATTTAAACCAACAATAGAAACTTTCAAGTTTTGTGTGTTGCAAAAGGCTACATGTGAACTACTGTCAACCACACTATTTTAGAATTTATCCCTGTGTTTTTAACTTCTGCACTATTTTTATACCGTACATTTTTTGTTTGTTTGTTTGTTTTTTTAATTGCATGATTTCATATTTATTGAGCATTGTTGGAGGCAGCCTGAGATACAAGACTATCATTACCATAATTGCTGTGCACATGAAAATAGATAACTTAAATCCTTCAATACAATAATGGAAGTAATTAGTACTTACTTAAGTACTAAATTACAGCATTGAGTTACGTATAGTTGATTGTGTCCATTTATGCTATACTGTAAACTTCTCTGCTGCGGTTCAGACGTAACTACTGTACTTTGTACTCCGTTTAACAGCTGTAATTACTAATTACTTAAGTTGTCAGATAAATGTAGTGAAGTACAAAGCAGAATATTTATGTGATGAAGAAGAAACAAAAAGAAACACAGTGGGGAGTTATTTTCGTAAAGTATAGGTATCCCAGAGTTGAACTCAAGTACAGCAGCCTAATGATGTGCTTTTACTTTCCATCACTGCAGATTATTTTTATTCATTAAGTAACCAAATAAATCAAGTATTTCAAAGTACTTTTATTTTGCTTTGGTATTTCCATTTTATGCAACTTGCATACATCTACTACAATTCAGAGGGAAGTGTACTTTTTAGTCCATTACATTTATTTAATGGCTGTAAGACTTTAGGGCTACTAATTACTTACAGATTAGGATTTTAAATGCTAAACAAATTAGTTTATTTAAACTACCATTAAGTTTATGAAGTAGTTAAAATTAGCTGCATCTCAACCAACAACACTACAGTGCTGCTAGGGTTGCAATGGTACAATAACCATCTTAAAAAATATGGCACTGTCAGAGAATTGATATTATTATCAGTCACAATTACCCTTAAAGGAACGACAAGGGAAAGGTTATTGTCGACTGAACAAACATTTTTCTACTATAACTGAAACTGAAATGCTCTGTCTGTCGGAGCTAGATCAAATGAATGATTCATAATTGATTTGTTATCTGAAGCCTAATTTTTAAGCAAGGAATATTCACACTGGTCTAAATAAACAATTTTATTGTATTCCCCATCTTTGCAGAGCAGCAGTTTTGTGTGAAAGGAATTAAAGGCCTGTCCCAAATATAGGCCTGTTGAATTCAGTGATTTAAGCAAATGCTAGCCCGGGCTACTAATTGAAGTTTTATGGTACTTCAGTTATCAAGTGGCCCTGTGTCAGTTAAAGATATACTGTGCTGGACTTTGTTAAAAACAGTGTATTGACTCATACAGAAGTAATCCCTCTGAATCATCACTTATGACCTGCTAGAAGTGTGTTGTGGTGTATTTATTTGCAGAGACTCTGCCCTCTGTCTCTATTTTCCTATCTTCTTCTTATTCTCTGTGTTCAGGATGTTCATGGGTGTGTACCTCTACAACACTCAGGGTAGGGGCTTTATTAAAAAGTAGCAACCAGGTGCCAGACTGTAAGCAGCAGGCATCCAAGAGACACAATACCAAGAAAACAACAAAACAAAAATAGCAGGCAAAACACCAAACCAGAGTGAATCTAGTCTTGGCGTTTACTTTCACTTGTGCTGGCAAGCGTATGTACAAACAGTAACTGACAATCCTGCGTAGTAGTACTCCTTTCACTGTGATGTGTTTTTGTTGTGGTTGTGTGTATCTGACAGTCACCACAGTCACAAAGAGAGCTTCCAAATGGATACATAAAAAAACAAAACATGGATATTAATGGCTGCTAATGGACTCCATCAATCGACACCCTCTAATTTCCATCAGACTACCATAATTTCCTTTAAAAATGATGAGTAATACCTAACAACACTATTAAGTGGACACCCTGTTCACTTCCCTTATAATTAGTACCAAGTGCCCTTTCAAGGAAATGTCCAAAAGTTGCATACCAACATACTACTTAGAACATTTTCATTAAATTTGAAGGAAATAAAGGGAGCTGTAAAATACAGCGATGCCTTAAAAAGGTTATCAGACAACCATAATTAGAGTGAACAAAGAGGAAGAGGCAGTCAGTGAAGAATATCGTCATCCTGCCTTTAACCAGGAGTTAGAAACATGTTCTGCATGGTTACCCAGCTGCTCGACAAACACAACAGAGGTTCTGGAGCCACATTTACAAAACAGTATAAGATGAATAGTAGCTCCTAACTGGCCGAGGGATGTATCAGTCCGAACGTCAAGATGTTGTGGACTAAGTCTTGAGTGGCAACCGAAAATGGTTGCGTTTCTTGAAGACGTTTCGTCTCTCATCCAAGAAGCTTTTTCAGTTCTAAGAATTACGCTAGTTCACAAAGCATTATAGTGCCAACAGTAGATCCTAAGACTGAGAGATGTTTTAAAAGCATATTTTAGATCACGGTAAAGTTAATATTGCATTCACTGGCACAGACCAGTCACCTGACGTTCATACATAGCACAGTGTCAACTTCTCTTCTCTTAGCTCAGGAGGTCTTCTGAAAAACTCTTCAGAGGAAACTCTTACAGTTCCAAGAGTGGTAAGATAAGATCCTTTGTGAATAACCAGGTTTAAACAGACAGTTTCAGCTCTGATTTGCTTGCAGCAGAAACTTGTCACCAACATTGGACTGGTGTAGGTCACCATAGTGTATGTGTCTAAAGGTTGATATATACGCTAAAAGGAAATGCTGCTGAGCAGGTGTGAAGCTGTGAAAAGCTCTTTCAGTCTTGACCATTTCAACAAGGAAAGCATTTCTCAAACCTACTGAGTGACGAGCACATGCCCTTTCTGCAGTGTGTGTGCGCATACATGAAGCAGTCAAAGCATCAAGTGCGTCAAATTCTTTCCTTTGTCGTCCTTCTTCTGGCACCACGTTTATCTCTGAACTGTACTGTCAACTCTGTGTTGGCAGTGATGAAGAGGAAGTTTGCATTCAGAGAAAAGAAGGAGTGTGGCTGAAATCAGGATTAAGTTCAGAACAACCGCGTGGACAAGTCTTCACATAGTTTCAGTCCAGCATTATACCTGTGAACTCTGTAATCTGCAGCCGATCTTTTGCACCAATGACAGATCAATACAAGTTACAGTCTGTACAGCCTATGACCTCCTTTATCCTCTGACCCTCTTTTCCAGTTTGACGACATGTTGCACAACTTTGCTCTTGTTCTGTACTGTTAATGAGCCAGAGGTGTGATTTTCCACTGAAGGTGCCCTCAAACAGGTTTAGACAGTGCAAGACGCTAAACAAGGTTGTAACATTTCTAAGGGGCAGTTTGTAGCCCATCTTCACCACTGTGTTGATTATTCATTAGTACTACACCTAATTTTTATAAAGCCTCTCCTAACTGGGAAAGAGAATTCAAGACTACCTGAATCATTTCATGCTCTTCATGAAGCCCTTAATTTTTCTCAGCAAATGTTTAATTATACAGAAAAATGCACTGGACTGTTTGCTGACTTGTAATTTTTTTAATAGTCTTTAGATTCTTATTTACTTGAACTTTTTCATTTATTAAATATATGTAAGATATTTTTTCAGATATTTTATCAATGGAATATCCTGTAACTGTAAGTAAAATAACCGGAATTTTTTTATTTAATTAAAAAAAAAAATTAGTAAATATAATATATTAAATATTATAAAAAAATCTGTGAAATAGCCCAAAAAATACAAGAAAAATTATGAAAAATTATTAGCAAAGTCTTAGCCAGTAAAATTAGATACTTATCTAAAATTAGATACTTATCTAATTTTACTGGCTTTTTTTGCCATATTTTAATCTCAAAAAAGGTCTGAAATACCAACAAGTTCAAAGTGTTCGGTTCCTTTAACTGGGGTGTACACAGAGGCAGAGACAAAATGGCGTGTTCCTATTTAGAGCCGCAGCATTAATGAAAGCTGTAAAAGTGGTTGTAAACTTTTTGCATGAGTTCTTACACCATCATGTGTGTTATGTCAGATTAGTATCTTTTAATTAAATGCATCTGTGCAGCTAATCAGCATCATTGCTGGTATGATTGCTTGTAGTTGTGGGCAGGTGTCAGATGATGAACGCAGCTTTAAGCCCCTTTCTCACATTAATCCTGTAACATAACAGGTTCAAATATT
The DNA here is from genome assembly GCF_011397635.1 of Epinephelus fuscoguttatus. NCBI lineage: Eukaryota > Metazoa > Chordata > Actinopteri > Perciformes > Serranidae > Epinephelus > Epinephelus fuscoguttatus. Next base: position 26,319,783 of record NC_064754.1, on the reverse strand, counting down.
CATGTCTGTCATTCACACATAACCTCCTACACATAACATGACCATTCCAGGGAAATTAGAGGCAAAATCTGTAATCGAAATGTCAATCAACAGGGACACCCCAGCACCTAAATACATAATAGACCGGCAGAACTTTGACTAAAACAGATGATAGTGTAAAGCAGCGCCACCAGTACTGAACTGGGTAAGGTTGTATGTTCTGTTTGAGCATTTTTTTCAGTTTGTAAGAGAAAAGCTTTGAGAGTAATTTGCTTTGAAGCTGCATTAAATAATTTGTTTTATAACCTGGAATTTTTTTTTACATGGCCGTGGTTTGCTGTGTGCTATTTTAATTAACCGCTAAATAATTTAGGGAAATGCCAGAAGTAAGCACGAAACCAAAAATAAAAGCAGGTCTTGAAACTGTTGATACATGGATCCTCTTAATAACAAGAAATACAGAAAAAAAAAACCTTGCTGTTGGAGGTGTTATTTGTTGAGGTGAATTGATGTAAGTGGGGGTGAAGCTGGATGAGGGATGTCGTCTGTTAGGTTGCTCGGGCAGAGGGAGACTCAGCGTGGGGGTTCAGTGTCAGGCAGTTTTCCCACCTGAGCTGATTACAGACCCCCCAGAAGGTACCTAGAATGAAACAAGGGAGAGGTATACACCACACTGAATAAGAAAAGATGAGGGAAGAAGGGAGGAGGGGATGGAGGAATGTTGGTAGGAATGAGGGAGGATGATGGGTGAAGGGAAAGGGAGGGTGGGTTGAGAATTCTGAAACAAACCGAGCAAGATGGGTTGACCAGGTGTAAGTAGGCTTGGCAGGTAACCAGGGGTGTGGTTGAGGCGTGGCCCTCCTGAACCTACTGTAAGTTGACCATGGCCTTTTTATTACAAACATTACAAGATTATAAACCCTTTTTGTTCCCCGGGCAGTCTGTCCTTGCTGAGCTGCAGAGGAGACACAGACAGGGACATTTGTACAGACCAAAAAAACCTTTGGAAGCTATTCACTTATTTGTTCAACACAGGCGTTTAAACCTCACATTAGCATCAGATAAACTCTGGAGAGTATTTTTTAGACAGAATGAGGTCTGAGGATTTTTTCCTTTATCACTAACATTGAAATTGATTTGTGAGCAGATCTCTTCAGGACCAGTATGAACAAGAGTAATTACAGCAAGCCAAACCTGTTTCCTCATAAACATGACTTCTTAGGAATGACTTCAGGGAATTTCATCAGAATCTGAGTCCAACTTTTCTCTTAGAACTCAACAGTGATCTGATTTCAACTTCTTGGTCAAAGGTCACTGTGACTTCAAAACACATTAAGGGCCATAAATCAAGAATTAATTCGCCAGTGATGACAAAACTTCACACAAATGCTAACAGGATAAAATGATGAATTTATGACATTTTAAGGTCAAAGGTCAAAGTCACAATGACATCATAATATTCTCCAAAAACACTTTTCTGGCCATTAATCAACATCTTAACTCAGGTACTCAGATACTGAACTGGTAATCTTGAAACTGTTCTGACTGTAAAGATCTTCTGTGCTGCCGGGTTCAAGAGGTAAGGTAGGGTAAACTTTAATGTCCCCAGAGGGCAATTTGAGATACAGACAGTAGTCATGGGAACAATAGATAACACAGTTTAGAGTATCCAGTATCACTCACTGTCAGGGGTAATCATGGGCATCAGTGGTCACTGCTGGCTAAAATGTGTGAAGCATCCACATTTTAGAGTTCGTCATGTCTTTGCAGCAGCATCCATATTTGAAGCATTGTCTACCGTCATGGCCACAACTTTGTGTTCTGTCCTTTCCCTCTGGTGGTCCACCACAACCACAGTTGAGTGTGTTTACATGGACATGAATAACTCGTTTGATCGTTTTTTGGAGTATCCCGTTTATGTGCCATATTCCATTTATGAGAAACCCGAATACACCAGCTGGAGTACTCTGAAAGAAAACTGGGACGTATAACACGGTTTCTCGATGCTCACGTGAACACCATATCCCGAATATGATCATAACCGGGATAAGCCTTACAAATGGGTTGTCCGTGTAACTGCACTGTTTTTGTTGGTCCAGTCAAAGACAAAGCTACAGTTCTCTGTACTTCTCTGTAAAAAGTAAAGACACTGGAAGTTATTCACTGGAATCATACATGTCAAAATAGTGATAATTTCCAATTTAAGAAAATGCACTTAATAGCTTTTATTAAATTTCCGTAAAGTCTTCACTACATTTATTATGTGAGTCTGGACAAACACGGATGTAAACAACAACTTGACTGGCTGGAGGAGGCACTCAACCTCGAGGCAGTAATCCTAGTCTTGTTAACACTTAAGAGGTTCCGACCCTCAGGACCTGAAGCACTGCTCTACAAGACAACATGATGTACAGTGGCTAACAATGCAGGGCCTGACTTGGCTGTCTTGTTTGTAAGTGGTGCAACATCTTCAACAAACATATAATTTACAAAGTCACCAAAACTGATTGACATGCAGACATTTGGCAACCCCGAGGGCCTGGGGCCTGGAGCAGTGTCAGATTTTGCCCTTATGTAAGCATGACCAGGTTAACCTGTTATATGGGCCCCTACTGCTCCCCACACCTGCCTCTGAGCAGCGTGTTACTGCCATTTTACCTCCATTTAACACATTTTGGGAAATACACATATCTCTTTCTTACTGAGAGTGAGATGAGAGAATTGACAGTACTCTCATTTCTGAAGGATGAATATAAAGATAAAGCCAGCAGCTGATTTACACTGGCTCCGCACAAAGACTAGAAACAGGGTGGAACAGCTTGGCTCTGTCTGAAGGCAACAAAAGCCGCCTACCAGCACCTGTAAACCTCACATATTAATACATCACTGTAGGCCTGTATTTTGTTTGTGGACCTCTGGGAGATGACATACAAAACTGTTTCCCATTTTGCCAGGAATACTTCTTCACAGGAGGGTTATGTGCGGGACTATTTCTTTGCTGGGAGCGGAGACTTTCTTGAGTCTCAGCGGGTCAGACTTGAGCACAATGTGTAAACGTGCTATGCTATAGCCTAGCTAATCAGCTGCTGGCTGCGTATTTACATGACAGTGGCTTCTATCATCTCTTCCAACTCTCAGCCAGAAAGCAACAAAGTAGTAGCCCTGAACCTTAGCCGCTCTTCACTGAAGCTGCTTAAGGTGCTTCTTTTTTAGTGCACAGAGGTGTGTTCTTCCTCAGCGGATTTCAGATACTGTCCCTATGGTTTCATATTGGATCCGGAGCACTATGGACAGAGCACTGCTTATACCTTTAGAAGCTATACGCTTCTGGCTCAAGGACCAGCCATTCAACTTTTTCACATTTGGGACCCTTTTCTGGGCTGTACTAGAAATGATGGGGCCTAGGTCCTTAGGAGTGGACTGTATGGATTAGTATTGACTGAGGTCTTGTAACACATCTCCAAGTAGGTTTATGTGCTCAATATGCCACTATCTCTTCAACATACCCAATTACCCCTTAGAACTGTGATTCTGTAAACCTTTATTAATTTATTCATCTTTATTTTTGTTTTGTCTGTTTTGATTTTTGCTTATCTGTCTGTTTGTGAATTGGCGGTTTGGTGCGGCTTCTGCAGTGATACGGGCACCGCGCTGGACCGTCGTGGTGTAGAGGGAGCTGAGCCCGAAGATGAAGCTTTCGATTTGCTGGTCCATCTACGTCCCAACCCTCACCTATGGTCATAAGCTCTGGGTAGTGACCAAGAGAATGAGGTCGCGGATACAAGTGGCCGAAATTAGATTCCTCCATGGAGTGGCTGGGCTCAGCCTTAGAGATAGGGTAAGGAGCTCAGACATCCGGAGGGAGCTCAGAGTAGAGCCGCTGCTCCATCGCATCAAAAGGGGTCAGTTGAGGTGGTTCGGGCATCTGATCAGGATGCATCCCATTGGAGGTGTTCTAGGCATATCCCACTGGTAGGAGGCCCCAAAGCAGACCCAGGATACACTGGAGGGATTACATATCTCATCTGGCCTGGGAACGCCTTGGGGTCCCCCAGCAGGAGCTGGAAAGCGTTGCTGGGGAGAGGGATGTCTGGGGTGCCTTGCTCAGCCTGCCGCCCCCGCCACCCGGCCCCAGATAAGCGGATGAACATGGATGGATGAATGGATTTATTTTGGTTATTTGGTTTGGTAGTCGGTGTATTAGTTAGGGAATAAGTTGGAAAAGAGGATGTATATGAAGAGATGTATATCTTCCATGCCCTTTATGTTGTATTGTTATGATCCTCAACTCAAAAAATATAATCTAAAAAACAGAAAGAAAGCAAAAAAGTCAATTTCCCAAAACAGTTCTTTAACTCCAGTGATGTGCTGGATTAACAATCTCTTGGATTGTGGTGACTTGATTAAACACAGCTTTATTAGGTAGGCTACATGCAGATACACTCATAACTAAAATTATATTTTGGCGGGTTTCTTGTCAAGACATGCCAAAGAGATAGGTAATAATAAAGAACCTGATTCCTTTAAAGAATTTGCACATGATGAATTCAGCAAAACCATCTGAACCAGGGGCTCTGGGGGTCCCTGACTCTGGGGCCCCATGGCCATTGTCAGATTAGTGACAGCCCTGTGTTTGTGTGCGTGGGTGTGTGTGTTCCCTGTAATCATACACTGAAAGTATGCAGTACTTGTGGTTTGGCTTGTGTTGCTGCTGAAGGATTGCTTGCATAGGTGTGTAAACAACTGCGCGCGCGCACTCATGTGGTAGTTTTGACAGGGCATCAGAGAGAGATAGAGGGGGAAGAGAGGGAGAGTTGTAAGCAGCAACACATTGGTAAGAAGAGGGAAGCAGGCGCGCGGCGGCACGGGGACCCGCCGGAAGAAGCAGCAGCAGCAGCAGCCTCAGCGCGAGCTGGACGCAGACCGACACAACACCGGCAGCACGAGCGACACCGAGGCGGTCAGCGGGGCGGAGAGGAGGAGGAGGAGGCACCTGCACCGCGACTCGTTCTCCCCCGCTGCCTCCGTCGTCTCTCCCTCTGTCTCCTCGCTCTCCTCACCCCTCGTTCCTCTCGGACCGCCGCTGCCGCTTCCTCGTTAAGATGGCTGACCCCAGCAGCGACGGAGAGGCACCGGAGAACGCGCGCGTCTTCGCCCGACAGGGAGCCCTCCGCCAGAAGAATGTGCACGAGGTGAAGAACCACAAGTTCATCGCGCGCTTCTTCAAGCAGCCAACCTTCTGCAGCCACTGCACGGACTTCATCTGGTGAGTGTGTGAGAGGGGGGAAAGGACACAGGTGATTCACTTGCTGCTGCTGCTGCGGCTCCGGTCGGCCTCCTTCGACACAGACACTGTTCAGACAACCGCAGTGTTTCATTCATTGTCATTGTCAAAAACACTGCGATGCGCCATTCCCCCAGTTTTCCACAATGCGACAGCAGCGCGGGCCTGTCGGGGGGAGATGCGTTGTCGGCGGCCGCAGAGCAGGCGCTGCTGTTCGGCGTTTACCGCATCGACCCGACACCCATCTCTGAAACTGGGGGTCTGGTGGAGGAATGCAGCTGGAGACACAGAGACACAGGGCCCCACTGTTGCTGTTGCAGCTGTGTGTGTGTGTGTGTGTTGATGTGGTGCTGTGTGAGTGTGTGTCCATGTGTGATTCGATATCTGTTGGTGTGTGTGCATGCGTCATTGTCAGTGCATCTCTTGTGAATTCCCCAAATTTCTCATCCCTGTTTTCTGTCCACAGGGGCTTTGGGAAACAGGGATTCCAGTGCCAAGGTAAGAGCAGTGGCTCATTCACAAATCTTTCTGCTGCATATGGCTGTGGGTGTGTGGACGGATGTTCACTGTCTGAAGGAGTGTTGTTGTGTGTTTGTTGTATTCTGGGCCGCAGGTCTGCACACTGTTAGAGTGACCTGTTGGCTCTTTCGTTGACGCCGTGTTGGTGTTGGCAGGCAGGTGTCGAAACTCAAAGCAGGTGCCTGCCAACAGTGATAAATGAGAGTGAGAACACTCTGAGAGGCTCGAGCTGAGGAGACAGTGTGAGATGTAAGAGTAGAAGAGTCGGCGGAGTGGTTGAAAGCTGAGATGTCTGGTTTTGGCCAAGGAGAAATGGGAGGAAGAGACAAACCAGGAAGTTGAGCTTTATTTTTGTCGCTCTCTCCCCTCACACTGAGCCTGACATCTGATTGAAATTGTAAAATGGTGGGTTTGAGTGTGGGTGGGTGGTGATGTGTGTCCGTGAGTGGGTGGTTGGCTGGTCGTGGTGAAGGGTGGGTGTCTAGACACGGACCTCTGCACAAAATGGTTTCACAAACAGGCCCCTTGCAGCAACACAGTGACACCCCTCACTCACATGCACGCTACAGTAATGCAGCAAATGTTGTGCTCGGGGTATCACTTCCTCCTCTTCACTGAACCATCTCAGACACCCACCTCAACTCATCTGTCATGTGACCTGCCATGTGAGCTGCAGGAAGAAAATGACCAGTGTTTCTACATTAGGCTCTTACTCAAGACATCATTGACTGGGAAGAGTTGTGCAAACCTGTGTAATTTTATCAACAGTAAAAAAGTCCCACTCATCTCCAGAGGCTTCACTTCTCACAGCTCTGGTGGTGGTTTTACAGGAAATGCTTTGGGGGTAGAGCAAAGTTAACTCTTTATGTGCTTGAGTGACTGCACACAGCCTCCTGGACCGTGGTGAGCTTAAGAGTGTGGTGGTGAATTAACCTGAGCTGTTAACACACTTTAGAGAGCACAGACCAATCAGAGCCTTGCACAGGTAGAGCAGGTGTCAGGTCAGGTTTCGTGGTGAGTTTCCAACAATTCACGGACAACTCTTACATTTGTCGACGGCCCCAATACAACAAAGAGATCAAAGGATTGTTGTGATGTTGTTAGTCAGTGATCTTTGTTCACACACACTGAAGATATAGAAAGGAGTTAATCAGTGGATCAAGTGAACAAAGAAGCTATCCAGTGAGTACTGATCTAGTGATTTGCATGTCAAAGGTAGAGGCATCTAGGGTAACACAAAAAAAATTAAATAAAGATCCACTTGCTCAGCTGTCACTGAGCTGAACTGCAAAATAAATTAGGACAAGTCTGATTAAATTTGGTAAAGATGCATCAGTTAAGCCTTGATCATACTTCAGGACAGATGCAAACAGCTGCACATTTGCTTGCAGACAGTGGACGTCTACAAACCACAGTCTGGGGTTTATATGTACACAGACATGTTCTACAAATGCAGGTGTAAAACACTACGACAACGATATGATATTTGCTAATATCACAAAGCCTGCCACAATATGATGACAGTTTTATTCAATATCCTGTTGCAGGAGAAGCTGCCTCTGTTTTTGCTTTTGGCCAGAAAAGATAAAAAAAACAACGCCTCAAATATTGTAACCGCTTAAATGCAGTAAATTTTACTGTAATCTGACTCCACTAACACATAAAACAGCACATGGGATAAGTTAACCTTTAGGGCTTTCGGCCAGAAAGCTCTTTTCTGGAAAAGATCTTTTCATTTTAACCCAAATCATTAAATGTTTCAAAAAACTTCAGGGCCATCTGGCCCAAAGCCCTGAAGGCAAACTTCTTCCAGCAGCCATTAAACACGGATTAACAGCAACATCATTTAACAAAAATCTAAAATTCAGCTCAGTAATAACTTTCAAGGTTGATAGACAAAACAGTTGTTTTTGCTAATCGCACATCATCAGCTTAGGCACTCTTGCGTTGCATAAATTAGCCTAGCAGCTAGTGGATTTCTCCTCTGCTCATAGCTAAACAAATTACATGTATTATTTATACTTCTTATTACTCACTTTTGGTTTAAATCACTGCATCTCCTCAAAACAGCAAGGTTGAATTTCAGCCTTCATGCATGTTTTTTCAGCTGAACATTGAAACAGCAGCTAATGTCTCTGTAGTGAGAAACCCAGCCAGGCAGGTTTGTTGTGTTTGCTGAGTATTTTATCTCTTGACGGCATTGTTTACATGTGGCATATGCTCCGTCTGTTAACCTGTATTTTCTTTAAAATCCAAAATATTTCTGCATCGCTGATTTATTCCAGAGTGTATAATCCTCACCATCTTTTTCTTGGCTGCTTGTCATTGTTAGTCTGGCGCTGTTTTCAAAGTTAACGTATATCCTTAAGATGATATGCATCGATGCTTTCACTTTGCATCAGTGATATTGGATTGTTGATCTTCAGATTGATACAGCAATCAAGTTTGATGGATCAGCCCAACTAGGAAACATGATGACAACCTCCTGACATAAAAAAGAGCTCCTGTGTTTGTTGTATTTCAGTGAACAACATGAGAAAGTCAAAAAAAGAAAAAAAAAAGTGTAAGACTGCTTAACAAAAGAACAAAAGTATAGAGTACAAACGAGTATCCAGTTTGGTTTTCTAGTGCATGTGCAGTCGGTGTGCTTGACAGTCGTGGGCATGATGATGAAATTATGTCACAAGGACCCACGTGGATGCAGCAACCTTTGGTCAATTAATTGATTGGTCATTGAGATAAAACAGGTGGGCAACTGTTTTGATAATCGTTTAATTGTTTTTGTAATTTTCAGTCAAAAATTCGGTCCTTAAATGTGAAAAATACCTTCTTTACCGTTTGAGATCACAGCCGTGGCCACATTGTGCACCCGTTAAAAAATATATGCAAAAAAATCCATCACTGTCTTCATATTCTCAAATCAAAATCCAAATTCTTCTTCTAGAACAAAATATGACGTGTGGTTACATAACCTAGTACCAGCCAGTTTCAACCAATAATATCCGTCAATCAATCTGCAATTTTTCGCCACACGGAGCTAAGATTAAGTTAGCTAGCTAGCAACAGCATGCTACATCAGTGTGTCTTCATTTCCCCCAAAACACTGGGGTTACGGCTCTCTGGCTGAAATTAATTCACTTCGAGGAAAGCTCCAGATTATGTGCAAGGCATTTTACAGTGGACTGTCTCAGCAGCTAATGTTACATTTAGCATGTGATAGGCTGTGACTCTCTCCATCTGGCAGATATTACTGTCCTGTTGGTATACATTGTCAGGGCCTCACTGTAATGACACACCCATTTTTTTTATTTTTTTTTTTTGCAATCAAATTTATTGGTCCCAGCGACATGCTAAACCTGCCTGTTCTGTCTTCCTTGGAAATTTATCATGATACTGAAACTAGATACTATAATTATTACTACTACTGTTACATGCTATTTTGATAATCAATTATTTGTCATATTTCAAGCACAAATGTTAAAAAGCTTCTCCCGGCTCCCCTGATGTGAGGATTTCCTGTTTGTTTATCTGTTTTATATCATTATTAACTGAATATCTTTGGCTTTTTGATTGGATGAAACTGGACCTTTTAAGAACCTCAGTGTGATGGGCATCCTTTGACATGTTTTCATATTTGTTGCCATTTTACTGACTTAACAACTAATCGATTAATTGAGAAAATTATTGACAGATTAATTGATAATAAAGATAATTAATAATTAGTTGCAGCCCTGCTTCACACGGAAATATTAACTCTTGACCTGCAAACCAAATCAGATCCCACTGGTGTGACAGGTAGAAAACAATGAGAAACAGCGTGTGGGTCTTATTTTGTTGGATTTTCTTGTCTTTAATTTCACCTAATTTGAGAGTCGGGTAGAGAAATCGATACACAAGAAATATGGGTGGTTAAATAATGCCACCTTGAGGTTTGTTAGTAGTTGTTATGAGTTTAAAGGACTTCTCATCCGTGTTTGATGAAAGGTTAAGATTGGAAGTTTATTCTTGAAACAACAGGCAAAACAGCCTCACGTTTGATGCGTTTGATCGTATCATAACTGCTGTTTCCAATGTCAAGATTATACCTCCAATCTCAGTGGTGAACCTGTCTTGGCAGAAGGCTTTGATTTGGCGACTTGCAGGTCATAACATGACAAAACTGAGGAGAATTTCATGAGAAAGTCAGTTTTTAGGCGTTGTCTAAGCAGCATTTTATGACTGTATTCCAACTTGTAGTTAAGACCTACTTCACAGTGAAATATAGGTATTTAAATGCTGTTAAAGCACAAAAATGTGTCTGTTGGCCAGCTTTTGAATCAACAGAAAACAGTGAAAAACAGTTTATGAGTCCTGTTCATTTGAAATGTATATGTCTTAATATGCAGTTAGTGGATATTCTTTTCCTTTATTTTACCTAACATAAGAGAAAAACAGAGATTTGTGTGAACAGTGGTATCGTAAAGTGAGCTAGAGGAACAGGAATGGTGTAGATACAGTTCTGTATGAACTGGAGGAGCACAGACCCACATGCAAATCAGTGCTCACTTCTTGGTTAGGAGGAATGCCAGACATGTGGTACAGACTTGTTCTGACGTGTACGTCAGATTGTGTGTTTCAAATGTTATGTTTGTGTGTGAGTGACAAAGGTGCCTCCTCTTGTGTGGGTGTGTTTGAATACCTGTTCTGCAGGTAAAGATTTCTCTTCTCTCTTTCCTGACATCTTTTTTTATTGGTGTTCATTTGTATGCGTGTGTGTGCACACCTGTGTACACTGACAGGAAAAAGAGGAAGTTACTCTTATTTCCTGCTTAAGAAAGATCCAGATGTCTGATTGGAGTTTGGACGTGAGGGTTATAAGGTCAACTCTCTTTTCAGTTTTCATATCAGAAGAGTTGCAGTAAAGTTTCGCAACTATATGTGGCGGAACTATTGAGTTTCCACAAAGGCCTTATTTAATGCAGAATTTTTTTTGAACTTGTTATAGTTTGATAACCGCACATTCCTAATAACATTAATGATCTGTTGGCTCAGTTATATTAAGTATTCTAGTAAACCATGACAATGAGCCAGAATGCACAATAGGACTCTAAAACTGAAGTTGCTGAAAAGAATTCAGACATCAGTAATTTTATTTTTTACACCAGGGCTTCTCCTTCTATGACATGTCAAAATATCTCCAGTTTGGTCCAACGTTTTTGGAAGACAGGAGCCCAGAACATAAAAACCCAATTCAGGCTACTTTAGATTTTTTTGGACAATGATAACAAGACTAAATCAAGACCCAATCTTACACCCAGCACAAGGTGGCTTGCAGGGCTACTGTTGTTGCTAGTTTGAGTTGGACACACTTGACATTTTCATGGCCTGTGCCCATATTGTGTAAGTATGTACTTGCATGAATCTGTCTGCCGATGGGCGTGCTGGTCTTAAAATGAGGTGTAGTCAGGTGCGTGGTTGGTGGATTTTGTGGCAGCAGAAAGCGACTTCCCCATTGACCAAGAAAAACCTGGTCTAAGGTCAGTGGCACAGTATTTTCCTTCAATTAAAAGGGTGCATTATTCACATAATAAGATGTACCTACATAGACAGATTCACAATGGACTTACACTGTACTTGTTAAACACAGTGACGTGCAGATGGGTTGCAGGAGAGTGAAAAAAATACAGTGGTAATAGGGAAATGAATTATATTCTCTAAAATTGTGAACATAGCAGAGACCAGAGCAGAGCTGTTGTCCGACTCCCCATTAAGAGAGATGCTGTGCGGATTTATGTACGAGGAGCAGCATAACTTCAATGATTATTTCAGAGGCTTAAAGCTTATTTCTGTTTCCTCTGTCAAGTTTATAATTACAGTTTTTACAGCTGCTTAAATGCCCCATGATATTTGCTGCTGTGACCTTACTGCTCTGACTGCATTACTAGCAGTCAGAGCAGTAAGGTGCAGGGCTCAGGCATGCCGCAGGGAATGGGATATGGCACTTTAATTGGTTAAATTCATGTTTCTCCAAAAGCACACCTATGATTAAGTAAGGGACTAAGTACAACCCTTTGCCCCTTGCGCCTTACTTCGCACCACCATTATGCCCTGTTTAACTAGCAAAAGTGGAGTTGGACACACTCAAGATGCCCCTTAAATACACTTGTGCCATAAACTTTAGACCATGAGCTATAGATCATTTAAATAGGGCCATAAGAGTCCACAGCTACATTAGCAGCTCTGTGAGGCTGTACTTTGGCACCAGAGTACTGACAAATTTGACCTGATGATGGGGCGAGATGAAATGTCAGTGGATCATGAAAATCGGTGGGAGTTATCCTGGAGACTGGACCAAAATTCATGATTATTTATCAAGTAGTTGTTGAGATATTTTGAAGTGTTCAAACTCCATGCATTGTTTATTTAAGTGTTAATATAGAGGACATTTCAAAACACAGATGGACAGGATGGTTTTTAGATTTCTAAAGAAGCAGCTACTGGCATGTATAACTTTACTTGAACTGAAAGCGATCACTGTTTTATCACAGTATGTTCTAAAGGGACGGTTTCAGGTGTGTCACTTCTGGCAGATGTTGTAACTCCACCAAAAGTTGACTAGAGCAAAACGTTTTTGTTTTTTTTTTGTCTTGTTGAGGAAGTTTGAGATTTTAACTGATCTTTCCATTTCAAGCCCTTTTAATCTTTAGTCATTGGCAGCAGACATAAACTCTTTATCAACAGAAATAAGACTGATGACATGTGCAAATAGTATCTGTATGAGCTAATGTTGCCTCTGTGCCCACATTATAACTGAAGAAACTCATAAACAGCAAGAATGGAGGGAAAAAGAATCTCAAAAATACTGGTTATTTCACCATTGTGAAGTGACATTGTTATTGATTGGATCAAAGCTGTGGTTTACCTTTAATCCTGATCACTGATGGATCAGCAGTTGAAGTAGTTTCTTTGTTATTGATCAGGTGACAGGTCCAGTTAATCTAAAGATATTGATTACAAGATAAGTTTGAGGCAACGTGGCCGAGAAAACAAACATATTTTAGAGTACGCCTGTCCACAGTGCAGCGCCTGCTCATCAGTAAGCTCCTTCACAATGAATTTTAAAGTCGACAGATCCTTGCAGCGTCAGTGCTCTGAAAATGGCAGATGTCAGGGTGGCTGAATGGATATTAATATGTCTGGAAAGGATATCAATTTTCAAAACAATCTGTATTAGGGATAGACGGATTGTTGGTGTCCTGATCGGCAGGGCTGCAATTCCTGATAGTCTCTCATTTAGCCATATTTATTTACTCCTCAATTTGCTTAATTCACAAAAGTATTTAGGTAGTATTTAAAACACAGAAAACTTGGACCTAAATGACTAAGACCTGTCAAACTGGTCAATAACCTAATCACTTAAGTGAAGCTGTTACAGCTCTACCAATATAAACAGGCAGTTATTTGCTTTACACTGATGAATCAGTACCAGTGATTTACTAGCTGATAACTGTCGATGTGAACTCAACTGACCCACGTCACGTGACAACCACTGTGCGTGTTATATAGCAGAGAGTAAGCTTGTATTTCCCTTTAATACTCTCCACTGTATACAGCCTAGTTCTGGTCAGAGACATGTGTTTATTCAGTTGTAAAGTTAATGCTCATTCCTGACTGTTAAAGGCTAAAGAATATGTGCGAATGGAAACAATCTTTATGTGTGATCTTAGTAGGTTTCAGCTAGCCTTCAGGTTTGTCTTAAGCTTGGTGTCGTCGTGTTTTCTTCAGCACCACCGGGGTAAAAATCCCCAACAAAAACAGTCTGTTCATTGTTTGCCATCTACAGTAACCAGCCCAGAGTTTGTTTACATTGTATCTCAGTGTTTGAGTGGTCCGTTTCCCCTGAATGCTTAGTTGTCAAACACATACAGCAGTCCACCCACTCAGATGCTTGGATGCATTTCTGGTGGATCTTCAAAGACTTTTTCATCTTGCATTTAATAATGAAAATAAATCTGAAAAGTCTCTTTGGCATTAGTTTTGACTGAAGCAGTCGTTAATGTCTGAGGTCAAAAGTGCAATCATGTGATCAGCATGGCCATCATCTAAGTCATGATAATGGTTTGAACTCTCTGCTCTTTTTGCCTGTCTTACAAAGAGTGCAGTGTTTACAATAGCTTCATCCAAGATAAACAAATCAATCTCACATCTGCTTTTGAAGAACCAAGATAGCTGGATAAGATTTTACAGAATCATGTTTAGTTCATAGATTGTATTCAATTACTGTACTGGAGGTGGACTGTAGCCCACAGACGATTTGTTGTTATTCCATTCTGTTTGGTTGACTGCTGCATTTGAACTTTCATAAACATTTGTTAATAAAAGTTGTTAATGTTATACATGTTTTGTTGTTATTTTTCAGTATTCTTAGGCCTTTGTAATGTTTGCTATTCTGTTTCTGAACGGTATAGGCGCAAGCCGACATTTTGGCGACTCCCTCTGAACCCTTTAAAGTAATTCTTAATTAGCCACAGTAATACTGTATACCCCGGGAAAATGTGGGGAAGGTTTAACGGTAACAAAATTTGGATACCGCCCAACTCTAGTGGACATAGCCATCTTGGCGTCACCGATTGGTTGTGATCCGCTGTTTTAAAGCCTCAAGTTTGGCATTTTGGCCGTCGCAATCTTGTGTTTTTTGGAGCCAGAAGTGACCATATTTAAACGAGAGGTTGGAGCTATGGATAAGCGAGGGGTGGCTGATTGAGACCATGAACTCATTAGGAAAATGTTTACTGAGGTAAGAAATCAAGTTAGAAGTCGGTTCATTTTGTCATAGACTTCCTCACAATTGGACTTTTTTTGGAGTTGCCCCCTGTTGGCCATGAGAAGAAATGCAGGTTTAGGCACCTCCACATTGGCTGCACATTCCAGACCAGGAGATTACCCCTTGATTTAGCCACATATGAACACCAAGGCCCACATGTTTTCTGTGGGGTGTGAAAGTATGGTCGGGCGATGTATTGAATTAAGTCAGCAAGACTTTTGCGCCACATGAAAAATGTCTAAATGCTGGTTTAAATCACCTTAAATTGGCTGTAGCAGGTCATCAAGAAATAGACCCTGATCAAGGTATCCACCATGGTTCGTATGATATCTTACAAAAGTGGACATTATACAGTTCATACTACTTCCTTCTTTACTACTGTCAGTGCATTGGTCACGTGATCGCAGCCATCCTGATTACGTGGGCTATACACTAATAATTGGCTCATGATTACTTGGGTCGTATACGAATTGTGGTGCATTACTTTTTGTAACAGTGCACCAACAGTGCGTGAAACAGCTTGATCATAGACAAACTCCTTTTTAAATTAGCTGAATTGATTGTTTCAGTATTATTTGATTTTTCTTTAATGTAATTGACGGAGGTTTTGCTGCCATTTTGCCAACAGTTTGTTGATCCTTCTATTGTTCTTTTTACCAAGTGGGAAATATCAATGCTGTAAGAAATTCCCAATATCCCCAGTTTAAGATTACGACTAAGAGGCTGATGTGAACATTTTTTCCTGACTTAGTTGCTCCCGGTTATAGTCTAAAATGATATGATGAGAGCATGGCATTATTGCCCCAACATGTGTACACTACACAATTTTACCCCTGATTTTCCACTCGATGACGGATTTTGAAGACAAAAGCCCCAGATCAGAGGCAATTCAGCACACATTCCAGTGAGAGATAATTGCTATGTGCGAATTTTTAAATACGCGATCTAAGAGATGGGCTGATGTGTCGCAGATGCCCAGGAGATATCCAGCAGGTTTCGTGGTTGTGTCTTTTCCTGTATCACTTCCTGCACATTTCTAAAGGGCCA
This sequence comes from Epinephelus fuscoguttatus, assembly GCF_011397635.1. Lineage (NCBI taxonomy): Eukaryota > Metazoa > Chordata > Actinopteri > Perciformes > Serranidae > Epinephelus > Epinephelus fuscoguttatus. Next base: position 26,304,151 of record NC_064754.1, on the reverse strand, counting down.
GTTTGTAGGATTTTAGAGGTATCTATTGGCAGAAATGTTATATAATATTCCTAATTATGTTTTCATTAGTTTATATTGACTTGAAAAGAAGAATTATGGTGTTTTCCTTTCCTTAGATTGAGCTGTTTATGTCTGCATATTGGGTGGAGTCTGCCATGTTGTTACACAACAGCCAGAATGGACCTGTGAAACACTGGCTGTAGAAAGGGCCATTGCGTTTTCACGTTGGCCACACAAGAGAAGTTTCAACCCTGCAACCTTACTGCTAGAGCCACTAAATCCTACACACTGGACCATTAAAGGTAGTTTGGAGAACAGACCAAACCACAACAACCTCACGATACCCCGTTTTAAGACAGACAATTGTTTAATGTGAACAGTTCAGCAGTCTGATGACTTCAAAAGTCATGTAATGTGTAGGTGCCATCAGAGAGCTATGCAGTTGTAGGGTCTTATCTCGTTGGTTCAGTATATTCAGGCATGCTTAGGCCTGAAAAATGGTTATTACAAGTGGCCCTGTCTGTGGTTTGTGGACTGGTGCTCATCCAAGATGGAGGAACTTCCTGATGCTCCTGTTGATGTGAAACTGTCGGCCCGCTGTCATCCTGGCAGTCCATCGCAGGAGTCTTTTTTGGAGCGGCTCTGATTCGCTGCTAACGTTGTCTGTCAGATAAAATGGGGCGGTTTGCGTGTATGTGTGTGTATTAGTGTGTAGACTCGACTGTGGGGCTCAGCCTGGTTGCTAGGCAACAGAGCAAAGACCTCCTCGGCAGGTCACTAGGCCTGTCTTTCAGTAGTGTGTGTGTGTACGTGCACAGGTGTGTGTGTGTGTGTGTGTGTGTGTGTGTGTGTGAAAGTGACAGAGCAGATTTATGAACAAAAAGCTTTAAAGTGTGACTGCATCCTTCGCTGTGTTTTCTGTTGCTCCAGTTCTGTTTCTGTCTTTCTGACACACTGCAAACACACAAATGAATCCTCCACCCCCTCACATCGCCTCAAACCCAGCTGTGCCCCCATCCCTTCCTGCCCACACACACACATGAACACACACATGCACACACACATGTTCCTCTCTGACTTTATTTCTTCTTCACTCTTTCTTTTCCTCTCATTGTCTTCTTCTCTCTTCTCTGTTTCCCTTTTTTCAGTCTCTCCTCGCAGTTTGTCTGCTCATTTGCATTGTGCAGCACTACAGATGGACAGAGATATTTTGAGGCCTCGGTACCACAGTCAGGGGTAAAACCTACATTTACAGTAGATCCAGGTGTCCATTGATGTGACCCACCCTCTCTCCTGTGCAAACACACACACGCACTAACATAAACACTCTGTTGCTTAACTGCTAGAAAGCCGTGGAAAGTGCCGCCAGCTGCCACGGTGCCTCATGAAAATGTAACGACAATGTGAATAATTAAGATCAAACCAGAGCGTAATGTCACCCTGTGTGTGTGTGTGTGTGTGTGCTGCTCTTGCTGTGGCTGTTGTTGCAATGTGTGCTAATATTTTCATAATGATGTTGAAACCTGAATGGTATTCACGTCTTAATTCCATTTTCTGCCGTTCACCGTAAAGTGGAAGTGGTTTAAATCTGCACTGCGCAAGATTTTTATGCAGAAACACACCAGTGTTGTGAGGTCGAACCACAAAGTCAGACTACAGTAGAGAAGAAGGATCTGCCCTATTTATCTAAATGGAGTTCTGGTGTTGGTCATGTTCACATCTTCATCTGCAGGAAGCGAGTGATCAAAATTTAAAGGGATGGACTGTACTCTATTTCAATCTGACCCAGAGTGTGCAGTTTATAGGTTTTTATCTGATCTCAGTTCAGCTGGATGTCTATTGGATCAGTTGCAGCTCTGCACAGATATCGAACATACCTGAGGGTTTAATACTCTAGGGATTCTAGGGCTGCCGCTAACGATTATTTTCATTGTCGACTAATCTGTCGATTATTTCATCGATTAGTCGATTAATCATTTCATCGAAAAATGTGTTAAAATGTTAAAAAATGACGGTCTGTCTCGCCCAAACCCCAAAATTACATCATCTAATGTGTTGTTTCATACTCACGTCAAAGGGTTTTAGTTCACTGTCACAGGAGAGTGTGTAAAGCTGCCAATATCTGAACATAAGAAGCTGCAGTAAGAGTATTTTGGGGCACTTTTATAGTACTTCTCTATGAAAAATGACTCAAACTAATTAGTCAACTACTAAAATAGTCACCGATTATTTTAATAGTCGATTAGTCATCGATTAGTCGACTAATCGTGGTAGCCCTACTCTGTTCTCATTAGCAGGGGTGTAATTCAATAGTTTCATCATGATACAGAATTATATTGATTCTTTGGACAACAATACAGTATTTGCCGATATCACAAAGTCTGCCACGATATGATTTTGACTCGATGCAGTTTAGGGGTCTGCGATTAATATGAGACGACCGAAGTCTTTTACAGTGGAAGCCACCCCTTTCTTTTTTGTTTTTGGTCATAAAAGATAAAAAAAAAACCCAAATAAATATTGTAAATATTTGTAACCCGTTGAGTGCAGTATCATTCTCTTCAATGTGATTCCACTAACACATATAGCATAGCGCATGCTTTCTGCCAAAGAGACCTTTCTGGGAGAAATGTCTATTTCCTAAAACTTCAGGGTTATCTGGCTTAAAGCCCTGAAGGCTAACTTCTCCAAACAGCCATAAAACATGGATTAACATCATAACTGTCAGTTGTTGTTTTTTTTTGCTAGTCACTCATTATTAGCTTCAGCACGTTTACATTGCATAAATTAGCTTAGCGGCTAGCAGAGGTTTCCTCTACTCACATCTTAACATATGACATTTACTATTTAGACTTTCTCTCACTAACCACTGGTTAAAGCCACTGAATCTTTTGACAGAACAGCTCGGTTGAATTTCAGCTGTCATGCATGTTTTTTCAGCCTATCATTACTGAAGCAGAGCAACTAATGTTTCTGTATGGTATTTTATCTCATAACAGCATTGTGCTCTGTCTGTTGACCTGTATTTCCTCTGAAATCCAAAATATTTCCACACTGCTGATTTATTCCATATGTAACATTATCCTCATCGTCTTTTTCATGGCTGCTTGCCATTATCTTTCTGCGCCTGGCACTGTTCGACAGTGGCACAGAATTTCAAAATAAAGGCGTATCGCAAAGGTGATGATATTGATCTGTGTTTTCACTTTTCACAGCTGATATGGGATTGTTGATCGTTGAATCAATATATCGATCAAATATAAACTAAGCACAAAAAGTAAGGAAATTTGTGTTTGGTAGATTATTTCTTTGTTGTAAGAATGCTTCTTGGCAGTAGGCTTTATCTTGTACCGTTGGAAAGCCTGTTTATTTCCCTTTAAAATTGTGCCACATTTATAAGAACATGCATTTGTGGGATGAGCAGCAGAGCTGAGTATGTGGGTTGCACCCACGAAAAATTTGCCAATTCTTCTCTGCCAATGCCAAACAGCTTTTTTTGCTGTTGCTATTGACTCTTGTTTTGAGCTTCTGGTACCTCCAGGTGCTGATAGACAGGCTTTCCAAGGGTATAAGATTTATTGCCAAGAAGCATTGTTACAACAAAGAAATAATCTACGAAACACAGATTTCCTTACTTTTTGTGCTAAGTTTAGATGGATCGTTACACTCCTACTTTTGAAGTCACTGAGCCCATTATTAGACTACATTGAAAAGAGCACAAATTCAATCATACAAATTTAGGAAACAACCTTTTAAAAACCTTTCCATGGACAAAAAAGCTTCAAGCTTATGTATATCATAATTACCTCTCTAATATCTGCTTAATATTGCTGTGAAGACATCAACACATTTCTCCTCCAAGCAGCTGTATTTATTCAAGTTTCTCTCAAAAAAACCCTAAATTTTTTAAGATTACATTGAACACATCATGATAACACTACACTTTACCATAGCCTACTACTCATTTTTACCATTGAGAGCTTGAACGCATCATCATGTAACTCAATGCAGCCTCCCTGAGCTGTTAAATGGGGCCACTGGCTGCTCAGAGCTGACGTTAACTAGCTCTCCTTCTGCTGAGTTTAACACAGATTTGTTGTTCACAATGCAGCATTATCAGGGAAAATTAGGGTGTGTCCCTTGACGATAGTGAGTTTACTGCATCCTTTTGTCCTGAAGGCATCCAGGGGAAGATCTCTGTTGGTCCCGAACATGTTTTCCGTTCTTATCAGTGTTTCCCTTCTTGCAGATAACCAAGAAGTGAATCGGACAACTGATGTTTATCTTATTCATTTATTAGTGAAATTATCTGCTCAATTTTAATGTGTACATTGTAGCTATAATTCTGAGAAACAGCCCTCAACCCTCAATTGTAAAGCTGTAAATTGATCAGCAAGTCAACAGAAATGGCAGCCTTTTTTAATTCAATGTTAATTAGAGTTTGAGTCATTTTTAAGCATAGCGTGCCAAACACTCACAGATTTTTAACTTCCCAAATGTGAATGTGAATATTTTTTGCTGGTTGTCTTCAGCAAACTGAACCTCTTTGTGTTTATGGACTGTTGGTTGGACAAAATGAGCTATTTGAGTGTGTCAGCTTGTGCTTTGGTGAAATTGTGATGGACATTTGTTAGTTGCAGCCGTGGTGAAATTCACAGTGATGGATCAGACCAGCTTGTCCATCTCTCCTACTCAACTCCTGTCAACATTTGGTACCAAACAGCATTTTGAATCTCTTTGTTTGCCGTTTGTCAGCATTCAAAAGTCAGCTCATCAACACACGTGTGAAACGTTCTTATGTATTGCATGTTAAATGCTAACTTATCTAAATTCACATTTGAATTTTGATTTATATTTTTACATGTGAACTGTCTGATAACCACATGTAGCTCTGTCATGTTTCCTGTGTAGATCTTCACACATCACACGAAACATCTGAAATGTTTCAGCATTTACTTGCTTGTTTCAGCTTATCAGCATTATCTTTAAAATGCTTCAAGTGTAACCTATCTTAATTCATACATTTATTGACACAAGATTTGGTCTGTAAAACTTTTTAGCTCTTATCACACTGCTGTGGACGATGACACAGTCACGACATGTGATGCTTTAGCTAAGAAACGATTAATCTCTCTGACCAAAGATTTAAATCATGAGCTTCAAGAATGCTGAATTTCAGTTCACTTTGCATACTGTTTGGCAGCTTAACCTTTAACAATATGTTATAATTTATTAGTTGATTTATATTTAAGCAACATCACATGAGAGGGAGTTTTGTTGTACTGAATATAACAGCAGAAGATGCCGAAGATAATTGCAGTTGTGCTGATATTCAGTACAACAGTACAACCTCGGTTGTGATATTGCTTTTATACAACAGTTCTACGATTTGTCTCATTATTTAATGATTTATTTAGCATTGCCAACATGAATAGATCTGTAACTGGAAGTGAAGTGTCCAGGTGTCTTTACTTCCCTTCGTCTTCTTCTGATGACTGTTCAAAATTAAACTCAAATGTTATCTGATTAAATATGTTCCCCTTTGCGGTGCAAAGCTTGTCACAACGACCCTTTATGTAGGCTAATTAACTGTTAATGTAATTAATAGTTCAGAAAAAGTGTTCTAATTAAATTAACAGTTAATTAAACTACATCTGGGGTCAAACTTTTAACACAAAGATGAACGCACCAGGTACTTCCTCGAATAACATTCAAGTTAGATTATGAATGGTGATCAGAAACCTCCAGGTGTGCTCATATGACATCAGCTACAGCCTCGTGCAAATCAAAGCCGAGATGATGGTCCGTACAACAGCGCTCCCTCTTGTGGGATAAAAGAAACTAGTCAAATCAAATGAATATTGTGGAGTCAAAGGTTCAGTATTTGCCTCTAAAATGTGAAAGTAGAAGTGCAAAGTTGCATAAAATGGAAATACCCAAGTGCAAGTAGCTTAAAAATGTACTTCAGTACGGTACTTGAGTAAAAACACTTACACCACACCAGCCATCTTTCCTCAGAGGGTTTTTAATGTATTTCCCTACTTTGGAGCAGAGCTGCTTCTTGACTGTAGCCTGATAAACGATTTCAAATTTATCAAAACTAAACTTTGTTCCACGCCTTCTTGGGCAAATTTACACTTCCTCAAAAACCTGGACTGTACTTTTGTGTGTTTCTGTTTCTGTCTTTACCATCAGCGAGTGGACACCCATCCAGGAATAGTTCACCCAAAAACAATATAAATAGTATACAAGTATTCACCTCCCCAGGCTCTTTATGGTTCCAGAAAACGTTTTCTATCGAATGGCATCAAGGAGTGCGGAGCGCTTAGAAAAATGAAAGTCTGTCAGCGGAAACAGACTTTGACAGAGGCTGTAACAAAAGATGGTAAAAGAGTCATGCGCACAACAAATTGCGTCATGGGGGGAGAATCAGAAAATCCTTTGTTTAGCAATAGTTTAGAGAAAATAGTTCAGACACTTGGATAATGCTGCATTTTTTTTTGTGTGTGTGTCTTGTGTTCGGACTCTGTTAAAGTCTGTTTGCACTTAAATGCTTTAATTTTCTGATAGAAAGTGTTTTCTGTGACGATACAGAGTCAAGGGAGGTGGCCATTACATGAATTTATATTGTTCTTGCTCTTTAATCATAAATCTATTTAGTTTCCTCATAAAATGTATGAAAAGAGAATCAGGATCAGCAACCATGTGCGATATTAAGACAGAGAGTGTGCAGTATTTCATTCAGTCGCCACACTGGATGATTTTAGCACAACTTCAAGCAGAGAGCAGGAACATAGTCACCAGGTGTGTAGAGCCCTCGTGAGACGTTTCCTGCAGCAGCTTTGATGTTATGGGGCATGATTGCGAGATATCCCGCCATGCTGTGGATAAATTTAAAATCATCTTAAACTGAAGCAATAAAACTAAATATAGACATCGACAGCAAGGAGGGAACAAATGGGAGCTGTTGGAATATGAGTAGCCTATTGTGCAGTGACTAATGCCACATAATTGACATATTGATTCATGTCTTTGTTGCCTTTCTGTCGCCTTATTTGGCGTTGCAAGGGAGCCCGAGTTTGACATTTGCCTTTTTTCTCTGTCTCTCTTTCTCTCCACCAGTGTGCTGTTTTGTGGTCCATAAGCGCTGTCATGAATTTGTCACCTTTTCCTGTCCGGGAGCCGACAAGGGACCTGCCTCAGATGTAAGTAAAGAGAATGGGAGTCAACGGTGGAGCCGGTGTTAGGTTAGATATTTATTAAACACATGGTTAGTGATTGTTTTGCTCCCGAGTGATGTTTATTAATAACATTAGCAAGGTCAGCACTGGCTTTGTGTGTGTGTATGTCCGAGTAGTTCCTGTATTTGCGGCTAGATGAACACACACATGCAAACACACAGATGTTACCTCCTGTCCTCCTGCTGAGCTGTCAACCCCAAATCACACCGAGACATGCCAGTAAAAAGAGAATGTGCTGCCTGGCTGCCTCAGGTTAATGAACCACACACACACACAGACACACACACACACACACACACACACACACACACAAACACACACATACACACACACACACATTTTGTGAGTCAGTGGATTTTGAAGTCATGTAACTGATGTTTATTAATCTCTAACTCCTCTGTCTTTCTTTGTTTTTGTTATATCACCAAAGCTGTTTTTGCCGTTTCCTATTTTTAAGCATCCTCGAAACTCACTCAATCAGTGCTCCATTCTCTCTCAATAAAATACTTTCGCTCTCTGTCATAATGGAAGCAACATTTTAAGGATTGGTTCACCACAGATACTAAATGGCCTCAGGATTAAATAAGTCTCAGGGTTTTCTTCATGTTTTGGGCCCCTTAGTTACAATTAGGGAAATCATAGTGAGGCAGAATAAAATGTTTTAGACAATAGTGATATTCCAAATATATAGCAACAATTTGGGGAAAATTCCATCCTGTTTTCCATTGACAATGCCCCTGTGTTTAAGACTAGGTCCTAAAAATGTTTTTTTCCCTGCACAGAGCCCTGATCTCAACACCATTCTCGATATGGTTTGGGATAAATTTGAGCCTTGTCAGCCACCGTCAGTGGCCAACCTTACTGATGCTCTTCTAACTGAATGGGAGCAAATCCCTGCAGACACAATGGCGCAAAAATCTTTCCCAGATAAGAAGAGGTTATATTATTTTATTATTGTTACACTATCATACTAATCCACATAGTTTAATAAGATCCATAACCTTCACATATACCTGAAATGTCCTGGTGTCTACATACTTTTGGCCACATAGCAAACCTCAACTTGTCCTACTAAAACCAAAAACCAATTCGTGTGGTTAGATACCTCTGTGAGAACCTGTTTTTTGTGATTTGGGTGAACTGACCTTTTGTTTTGATTGTGTTTATGTGCTTTTGTTTGTTTGCTTTATTGTTTTGTACTTATGTGTTATCAACCTGTCAGGGACTGCAGATACAAGTTAGTCTCTTTGTCAAAATCTGGCATATTCAGGCTACATGATGGACCCAAGTGCTCATGATAATTACACATAAACACTACCCAACAGGAAAACTAGAAAACTGAACTTGCAGTATGGACTCTTTTAACAGAGTTTGAGCCGACCACAGATACAGGAACCCGACTGAAACGACCTGGATCACTTTAAATATTGAATTCATGTGTCTTCTCTCTCCTCTCTGTGTCTGTGCCTCCGCAGGATCCTCGTAGTAAACACAAGTTTAAGGTCCACACTTACTCCAGCCCGACCTTCTGTGACCACTGTGGCTCCCTCCTCTACGGGCTGATACACCAGGGCATGAAATGCGACCGTATGTATCACAGATATGTTTGTGTGTGTGATCAGACAGTTCGTGCATATGGCACAAATGAAAGCGTGTACTTTAGAGGCTACAAATAAAACTTGTCCTCTTACCTGCTTTTCTGACCCAGTCACTTGAATAAATGTTGGCATTGTACGTTCCTGCAGACAATGGATACGTTACATTTGCACGTCAGTGTGTAACGCATATGTTGATATATGTGTTTGGACGCTGTGGTTAATCTGTAGTTAGGTTTAGGTGCAGTACCACTTGGTTATGGTTAGGGAAAAGATCACGTTTTGTCTTAAAATAAAACAGCTTTCATGGTAGTATACCCAAGGAAAACACAGTGACAGGTCGATAAAAAGCAACCACATTTGGTGGTTAAAAAGCTGTTGGAAACACAGCTATGACTCGCTAAAACACAACCGGTATTGTTGGTCGTTGGTCTCTGCAGCTTGGTAGGTGTCATTCACACATGACAAAGTGACAAAGTCAGCTCATATTTTAAGTCACTTTTGAAAGGTTGATATGATACCTATGAAATGGAAAAAATGTAACATACTGATGTTTTTTGCAGAAATGTACCATGCCAACATTGTCTTCTGGGAACCAGGCTGATTGACATACAGCCTGCGTAAATGTATACATTTCCACCTCATCACTTTTTCAACCATTACAATTGAACTCTTTCTCAAACTGACAAACTTTTATAATTTTAGAACTTAAAAAAACACTAGTGATTGAACACTATATAATTAATTTAGCCTTTTTCTTTTTGCTTCTTTTTAACAGTTGGTCCAAGCATCAATACACAATATTCGAAAGTGTCTTTTAGTGCCTTTAAGTTTACTCAGAAACACTAATGGTGGGTGGTGTGGTGGTGCGGTGGTGCAGTGGGTAGCACTGCCACCTCGCAGTGAGAGGGCTCTGGCTTCGTTTTGGGCCCTTTGGAGTTTGCATGTTCCCCCTGTGTTAGCACGGGTTTTCTATGACTTCCTCCCACAATCTAAAGACAGAGACTAAATTGCTCATAGGTGTGAATGTGAGCATGAATGGTTGTCTGTCTCTTAACGTTCTGTGATTGTCTGCTGGGATCGTCTCCATACTCCAGTGTGTGCAGCACTTCACTTGGCCAAGTGTCAAGTGTCAGGGCTGTTGGTCAGAAATCACAGAAATGGCTGCGTAAGACTGAACTTCTGTCATTACAATTAATACTGTTTTACTCTATAGCTCTCATAATCCACATATTGCTGCTTGTGATGTGTGGATTGTAGTTCAGATAAAATCTTTCAGTCTGAATTTAGATTTCATACATCATTTACAATAATGACCTGCTCATGAGTCATAATGACAGACAGTTAAATGGATGTTATCAGCGTAATGACCGACAGTTGGAGAGATATTATCAGCTTCTCATAACAATGAGTGAATAGTTTTTACGTTCCTGCTGTTGTGTCATATTTATTGCTGACCATTTGCCTGTTGTTGGCAACAGAGACACAAACAGGAAGTGGGCTACATCTCTGCAATGCTGTCTCCAGCTATCACTAACACTATTTAGTGGGTAGACAGTTCCTCATTGTACCTGTGCACACAGTGTTTGATGGACTTTGACTCAGCCTTTGCAGCAGTTTACATACATTTAAATGTAGTTGCCAGATGCACGCAAACACGAGAGGAAAACAGGTTGTTTTGAAATGGTTGATGCACTGTGGAAGCTTACAACACAGTTGACAAAGGGGTTATTGGGCTATATATTAACCCACATAAACAAATGACATGACTCAGAGCTCAGTGTTTCTTGCAAATTTTATTCACATGAACAAATTTAATTTCTTTATAGCAAGCCTCCCCCTCCAAAGCACAACAATGCACCGTGCCACACCATAAAGACTGTTCAGGAATGGCCTGAGGAACGCTTCAAAGAGCTCAAGGCATCAACCCCACCTCTAGATTACCCAGATCCCAATCTAAACGAGCACCCGTGGGATGTGCTGGTAACCCAGAGCCAAGTCCAGTCCTCGATGGGGCCTCCTTGGATCAGACTTGGCTCTGACTTGTCAAGGCATGGACACAGGACCTCTGGGACCACGACGTTGGCGACAGATCCTTTGAGTCCTATGGGTTGCGAGGCGGGGCATCAGCACGTCACACAGATGCTCGATCAGATTGGGATCTGGAAATTTGGAGACCAGGTCAATGCTTTGAGCTCTTTGTCACATTCCCTCTGCCATTTCATAGCAGTTTTTGCGGTGTGGCACGGTGCATTGTCCGGCTGAGGGTACTACTGCCCTCGAAGAGTGCTGTTGCTATGAGGGGATGTACTCGGTCTGTAATGATGTTTGGGAGGGTGGTGGGTGTCAAGTGGCATCCACATGAATTCAAGGACCAAAGGTTTCCCAGCAGAACACTGCATTGTAAGAAACGATCAGTATCATTCACTTCACCTGTCAGTGGTTTTAATATAGTGGCTGATTGGTGTTTATATACATCAGTGATTAAGGTATGAGAAATGTTTGGTTGTGATATCACGATTTGGCACCAGTTAAATTTCAAATTAGATAACTAAAATAGACATTACTGTTGATGGCTGACAGGAGCTGCAAAACAATAGCCACCTCCCCTTCTGAAGCATTGATATTTTTCTGAGTTGCAGGAAGCCACAGTGTTCTTCTCACCTGTCCCTCCTAACCGCCTGTCATACCGGAGGGACCAGAAACAGCATCCCAAGGCTTTTAATACACAAGCAAGGGATTTATATATGTCAGATCTGCTGCCATGATGAGATGAGATGTGTTGTTCTGCCACATCAAACACTTGTTTTTTTCTGGGTCATCCCTCCATAAAGTTTTAATGGACAGTGTGGCCGAGCGGAGCCAGTTAGAAAAGATGTAGAAGTTACATAAATGAATGACGTCTTTAGCGCACAGCCGGGCGGAGTTATAAATAAAATCCACCAAGTTATCATATGAAAGGTGCTAATCATGCCGAGGAAAACATACAAACGATTACTTTCTCACACCCCAGCTCTGCACCACCTTCAGTGAGTGGAGTGGAATGTGGAGCTCTGTACATCAGAGCAGTCTGACATCTAGTGGACAGACTGAGACAATACATACAGAGTGTCTGGGTATATTTCTCAGTCAGTGCTCAAAATTAAGAGACACACTATTGTGTGTTTTTTATATTTGTTTGTGCAGCCATACTCAATACAATGTAGGATCCAGTATTTTGGACACTTTGAGTCCAAAATGCCCCTCTTCAGTCTGTCTCTTGTGAGTTCTCCACCACAACATTGCATCACTGAGGAGTGAAACATTGGTATTTTTTGAAACCTGGATCCTATTTCCCCATGTTTTTGTGTCAAAGTGCCTAATGGGAACAACAATTTTTGGAATTTTGGGACCGTGTTAAGTGAGACTGCTGCAGACGCTAAAAAGGCTGCAATACAAACACACCAGAGTCCTTTTAAAAAAGCAGTAATTTTAACAGCATAAAACACACTTCGTTCAGAGTCGACAGAAACAATAAAACTCACAAGAACCATCTTCTTTCATCTTTCCACTGTTCCAACAATCACCAACTCTGGTTTCGTTGAAATAAAACCCATGATTCAGGCAGTTAGATGTGAAAATATGCTGGCTCCGTACACATTGAAATTACTGTTTATTTAAATGGAGTCTGGTGGATTTGCTGACAGCAATTTCGGGGATGTTTCTGGTTAAACAAAAAGGTCTTTCTCTGTAGGGATCCTTTCCATAATGTTGTCAGACACTTAGAATAATAATCAGAGCATGTCGTTTGCAAAAATGAGCACTTGTAGATACGTACTTTGATGGCGCACATATGCCCTGACTGGTTACATTGCAGTCTGTTTAGCTGCTGTCTCTCAAAGTAACAGACTTATTTCAAAACTTGTTCTCATTAGTCACTTAAATCCAAAATATGGGGAAAATAAGGTCCAGGTTGAAAAAAACAAAACAAAGGCACTGTTGAAATGTAGTGATACAGTACTTACAGCATTGTGATTATAACTTGAGGGTGTTATACGTTCTATAGATTTGTGGTTTTGGGCAATATAAATATAATTTAACTTGTGCATTTTCGTGTGTCTGTGCTCAGACTGTATGATGAACATCCACAAGCGGTGTGTGGCCAACGTCCCAAGCCTGTGCGGGACAGATCACACCGAGAGGAGAGGACGCATCCACATCTCAGCCCAGATCGCTGACGACACTCTTACCGTCACCAGTGAGTGCACTCTCTGTCTCTTTATTCTCACACACACATACACACACACGCTGATCGCCTCTCAAAGCTCTCTATCAGCCCAAGACTAAAACTGGAAAGTCCATTAGTCGATCAATGATCCAACGATTGACCCACATCGCCTCTGGAACATGCATCCACGTGCCAACTCTCTCGCTCTCAGACAGCTGTGGATTGATTATGGAACAGAAACTAAACTGTTGTTAAGTGTTGTCAAATGTAGCCAGAGTTATTTAGGGCAGGACTCACACCAACACTCACAGGTTCACATGCTGCTGTCCTCTGGAAAGGACAAATTCAACACTAAACTGTCTAAGAGTGTGTTTTTTTCTTGGGATGTCTTCCTGTGACACTTTCTGTAATCATGTCTTCAACCCCTCGCAGTCAAAGAGGCGAGGAACCTGGTACCCATGGACCCCAACGGCCTGTCAGACCCCTACGTCAAGCTTAAGCTGATCCCAGATCCCAAGAGTGAGAGCAAGCAGAAGACCAGGACCATCAAATGTTGCCTCAACCCCTCCTGGAATGAGACCTTCACTTTGTGAGTCCTATCATGAGTTTTCGAGGCTTTGACAAACTTATTTCTGGCTTTGTTTCAATGGAAGTGACTCTCTTGGCCCCGTTTTCAGTCACAAAAGCACAAAGCTAACTGGAGCTTCATGCAAGTGACCCTGTCCCCATTCTTTTTTCACCTCTCGCTTGTTATTCAAGCTATTCTGGGTTGCTGTGTGACTGCTAGGAACAGTTCAGGGATAAAAAAGTTGTCACTTACTGAGGTGTTTACCAGCTTGAATAGGGAGAGATGTGATGAATGTGGCTTTGAAATCAAATTCATTTTTATTTTTTACCTATTTTAAGAACGCCCTTCATCTCACTGTTCTCCCCCTTTTCTCTCTCTCTCTCAAAGCAACCTAAAAGAAACTGACAAGGACCGCCGTCTGTCAGTGGAGATCTGGGACTGGGATTTGACCAGCAGGAACGACTTCATGGGATCCCTGTCCTTTGGGATCTCAGAGCTACAGAAACAAGGGATAGATGGATGGTAAGATGTCAGAATATGGTGGATAATTGGGAAAATTACACAGGTGTAGACAGAGATAACAAAGGCAGAGGGAAAAGGGGTGTGAATATTTTAAGGGCTTTATTGTCATAGTCTGGTGATAATCCTGGATTTTATGATTTTATTCTGGGGTTTAGGTTTAAGATGCTGTCCCAGGAGGAAGGAGAATACTTTAATGTTCCTGTCCAGCCAGATGGAGAGGACGGTAACGAGGAACTGCGACAAAAGTTTGAGGTAAGAAACGGAGACACAAAATGACACCATGTTTCATTTGTGCTGCTTTTTTAATGTGAGACTTTTATTCTTTCATTATAATCCCCTGTTATTCCTTCTCTGTCCAGAGGGCGAGGGTGGGGCCGGGGAAACCCACAGATTCATCTTCCTCTTCTTCAGTTTGCAAGTATGACAGCAATGGCAATCAGGACCGGGTCAAACTCTCGGACTTTAACTTCATCATGGTTTTGGGCAAGGGCAGCTTTGGCAAGGTGATTCACATTAGTAGTGTTTTTTAATGGTGAGAAAAGGTAGCTGGGGGCTGGTAAACAAGATGAAATCACTGCAAAGCTCATTTATTTCCTTTTTGTTGACTCCTTTTTAGGTGATGCTGGCTGAGAGGAAGGGCACCGATGAGTTGTACGCCATCAAAATCCTGAAGAAGGATGTTGTGATCCAGGACGATGATGTGGAGTGCACCATGGTGGAGAAGAGAGTCCTCGCTCTGGCTGGGAAACCACCTTTCCTCACTCAGCTGCACTCCTGTTTTCAAACCATGGTACGGATACACAACGTTTTGCATTAACAAAGACAAGCATCTGTGAAAACATGGCAACACACAACTAATTTATTCTTGTCTTTATCTTTGTTTTCTAGGACCGATTGTATTTTGTCATGGAGTATATAAATGGAGGAGACCTTATGTATCAGATCCAACAGGTCGGCAAGTTCAAGGAGCCTCATGCTGTGTGAGTACACACACACAACCCTGTATTTCTATACTTGTGAGGACACTCTTGCCCCTTTTACACAGCCTCTTTAAGGCAGGAATTTCACACCTCGCTGTACTGTATAAAATGTACAGTCGCGGAATGGAGGTACCAGGTGATCCTGCCTTTAAGCCAGCAGCGGAGGTAGAAACAGCACTTAAACGACCTCTGGGTATAAGAGATAGCCGGCAGGATGGGACCATCGACAGAACGTTACGTTACATGTGCGACCCACTGCCGGGGGATTTAAAAAGCAGCTGATAGCAGTTAGCAGCTAACTCAAAGAAGAAGAACAGCGGCCGAAAAATGTCCACAATTTGGGAAACAGTGAGGTTAAGGCGCTCTTTACACAGCGAGCAGAGGACGCCATGTAAAAGAGAGGGTAAATGATGATGTCATTGCCATGGTAATGCCACTGTTATTGTTTATAAAGCGCTGCCGGCATCTATGTTACACGTCACACTATAGGCTGACGCTGTTGTGTTACATGTCACACCGATCACACCTCTTTTTTGTACACAATGCCAGAAAGCTTTCTAAAATCACACACTGTGGCACTATGCCGCCATCATTGCAAATGTGGCATAAAGCATCACAACTAAACGTCTAACCCCAACCCTTACCCTTAAGGCTCATTTATGCTCAGTGTTAGATACATATACAGACACAGACAGTTAGACAGAAAATCTGTCTGTAATCTACATTTATGGTGTTCGTATTCGAGCATGATCTCTGAAAGCTTACGGATAGAGAGAAACAGAGGAGCACACTGGAAATTGTGGGGTAGTGTAGCATAGTTTAAGTGAGAGACGACTGTAGGACACAATTTAGACATTTAAAAAAAAATGGAACGGAACAAATTGGTAATACCGTGAAAAGAATTCTTCACCTACATGTTGCGAATGGCCTCATGGATCACTGACGTCTACAATGCTGCCTCCATTAAAAGGTTCATTGTCACGACCTCCTCCACCGTAACCATGTTTGTTGTTGTTATTGTCAGAAACTTTTGACTCTGCCCTCTGGTGCCACCTATTGGATGTATGTTTGCCAACATTAAGGACACATGGAGGTAATGTGGGCAGTGATGGTTACAGCATTTGAAATTAACCTTTATATTTTCATTCATGAAAGGAATAAAGGAATATGAATGAACCTTTATGCTAACCTAAACCTGATTCTGACCTGAACTTCTAAAACCAAGTCTGAACCCTCAAACAAGCCTTTGAAGCCTCACTCTCAAGGTCTAAAACTGAAATTGGTTCTGTAGATAGATATACAGGTACACACACAGACATACACACTAAAGAGTTTTTTAATAGGACATTTGATGTGATGCTCCTCTTTTTCACTTCTTACTGTTGATTAAATGTTTTTATACAGTAAATATGCTAAGATAAATACAGTATGAACTTGTACAGCAGTTGCAGTAGGCAGTTCATGTATAAGTGCAAGTAATGCTAACAGTGAGAGATATACAGAAGAAACAGCTGGAGGTATGAAATGATGAAATGAATGCAGTTTAAATGCTATAGATCAGATATATCCAGTACAGACAGGGGGTATGTGGCTGTATATAGTGCAGTAAGTGTATGTGCAGTAATTTATGTATTGAGTAAGTTTGAGGAAGAGGCAGTCCCAGTGTAATAGCGAGTTAATAAGTTACTAGAATATTTTGCATTTAAAGGTCCAGTGTGCAGGACTGAGGGGTGTCTAGTGACAGAAATGGTGTATAATATTCATAACTATGTTTTTATTAGCATATAATCACCTGAAATTAAGAATTGTTGTGTTTTCTTTACCTTAAAATTATCCATTTATGTCTACATACAGAGTGGGGCTTCCTCCAGAGAGTCAGCCGTGTTGTTCTACAGTAGCCCAAATCAGACAAACCAAACAGTGGCTCTAGACAGGGCCATTTACGTTTTTGTTCTACAACCTCATTGCTAGATGCCACAAAATCCTACTCACTAGACCTTCACCTAGACTCATATTATCATGTCAGAGCAAAGCAGTTATAAGTTCTTAAAATGCCAATTTGATTTTAATAAAAGAAGTTAAGCTGGTGACTGTGAAAATGCTATTTTTTTTGTATGAATGAAGCTGAAATTGAAATATGTTAACATATCTTCAAATGACCTCAAAATATATGGAAACATTAAAATACTGTGGAATTCTGACATCATAAAAGTGCCAGAAATATGTGTCGATATAAATATAAACTGGTGTGTGTGTGTGTGTGTGTGTGTGTATGTTTTAGGTTCTATGCTGCAGAGATTGCTATAGGACTCTTCTTCCTTCACTCCAAAGGCATCGTGTACCGGTGAGTACGTTTGTGAATCAGCTGGAGTCTGCATGTACAGCTTACAGTTATTTCAGAATACAGATGTGGATAATATCTGAGTGCGTATGTGTTTATTTTCAGGGATCTGAAGCTGGACAACGTGATGCTGGATGCTGAAGGCCATATAAAAATAGCTGACTTCGGCATGTGCAAAGAGAACATGTACGATGGAATAACCACAAAGACTTTCTGTGGAACACCAGACTACATCGCTCCAGAGGTGTGTTTACGTGCTGTCACGTACTTGATTGGTGCTTTATTAACGTCTGAATAAGACTCACAACTCCACTATTATGTCTTACAGATCATAGCGTATCAGCCTTATGGGAAATCTGTAGACTGGTGGGCCTTTGGAGTTCTGCTCTATGAAATGCTTGCTGGACAGGTTTGTATGCATTCAGTGTAGCCACTGTTTTTATGAACTGAGAACGATTGTGACAAGAGGAGTGATGACATATATTTGTGCCCGTCCAGCCGCCTTTTGACGGAGAGGATGAAGATGAGCTGTTCCAGTCGATCATGGAGCACCACGTCTCTTATCCTAAATCCATGTCCAAAGAAGCTGTTGCTATCTGCAAGGGGGTGAGAGCGCATACTCGAATGCACATAAACAAAGAGACTCAGTCCTAATGTGGCCCCTTCAACCTCTCCACGTCCACTCTGAACACTGTAGAGCGCGCCAAGTTAAGGGCTCTCAGTCTAGAGTGAAAGTGCGTCAGAATAATTTCAACAGAGAGGCTACATCAGAGCTGACTGTCTGTTAAATTACATAAACATGTAGCTACGCTGTCTTTCCTCTGCCTTTTCATGGTGGGTTTAAGATCCTAGAACATGCAGTAAAGTTAAATTTAAAAATCTGTCATTTAAAGAATGGATGTAACTTTGTCAGCTTAACATAGACAGGTAAGGTGGGAGAGAGGGGGGATGACACACAGCAAAGGGCCACGGGTCAGAATCAAACCCAAGCCACTTTTAAGGCCTCAGCCTATATGGGGCGCACGCAGTACCATGTGAGCTGGAGGTCGCCTCATTTATTTTCTTATTTTGGATATGTTTGTACTGTTTAACTGCAGTTATTGCTGCAGCAGAAACAGTGATAGCATCTTTTTTTATTCCATGCATTCCTCTTCCTTGTCTAAACCTAGGATATACATTACCCAGAATGCAACTGGACCCCCGACAGTTCAGTCGGAGAATCTGGTGTTATGCTAATAGTGGCTAATGTAGCCTTGAGCTGACTCCATACCATTTTTATGCCTTTGCCCTAGCGACAGCCGTGGCTTGAGGCAATATATTTTCAGGTTTTCCTGCTGTCTGTCCGTACATGAGCAATTTCCTCAACTTTGGCACAAACGTCCACTTGGACTTAATGATAAACTGATTAGATTTTTGTGTTCAAAGGTCAATGTGATCTCAGAAAACGTGTTTATCCATAACTCAAGATTTCATATGCTAATGACAACAAATATCTGATGGGACAATTTATATCCCAAAGGTCATCTTGACTGTGACATCACAATATTCTGCAAAGGCATTTTTTTCTGACCATTATTCTACACCATAACTCAGGGAAGACGGCATGTTTCTTACAGGAAATTATTCACTGGAATCATACATGTCGATATAGTGATGACTTTCATTTTGCCAAAAATACACTTAATATCTTCCATTAAATTCCTTCACAGTGCTGACTACATATATTATGAGTCTGGACAGACATGTATTTAAACTACAACAGCAGCTTGACTGGTTGTACTGCGAGGTGGTAATGCTAGTTTTCACTTTCAAACTCTTCAAACCTAACTTATACCGACTCAAGTGACATCGCTAGAGGCAATTTATCAGACCTAACACAGCTCCCTGTGGAGCCACAAAAAGCTTTTATACAGTTTTTCCCACATTATCAGTGGTTCTCCCCAACGTCTGTAGACAGACTTTGATGCGTTTAAAGATATTGGGCTGTTAGGTTGTGGTGAGATGGCTGCAGTTGCTGTAGCTTTGTATACATTTACTGAAAACTGCAATGCAAGTCAATTTGAGTAGAGATTCAACTGCTTGTTTATTTATCCCTTCGCCTTAATGCGGCTTCATGCAGTGAAGGCAAGTGTGTGGGGATTAATCACAGTTTCCACACATGCACACACACACATGTTCAGACGCTTCTCACCTTGTATGTCTGTATGTGATTTTAGTTGATGACCAAGCACCCAGGTAAGCGTCTCGGCTGCGGTCCAGAGGGAGAGAGGGACATCAAGGAGCACGCTTTCTTCCGCTATATAGACTGGGAAAAACTGGAGAATAAAGAAGTCCAGCCGCCTTTCAAACCTAAAGCTGTGAGTATATTACACACACACTCTCTTCAGCTGTTGAGTAATATGTGATCTTTACTGATTACCCTGTAATAGTCACAGTATGGAGGGAGATGACAAACGTAGTCAAGGTAAGTTATAGATAAGATCGATCATCCCCGAACCCAACCATCACCTGCCATTGGTCACTACTCTGACAAATGCTGAGCTGAAATTTGTGAGTGTAGTCACCAATGATGAAGCTGAGATGTCACCGGCTCACATCCGGACCAATGGAAATCCGCAGTTTCGGCTGTGAGTGATTTGATTGGTTGATGCCATGTTTTAGTTGTATTTCTCTTTTTTCTCTTTGTTGTTGTCGTTTTTTTCCTCTCATTCCTCATCAAACTCACTCCATCCCCCCCATCTCTCTCTCTCCACCTCTCTCCTCTCCTCTCCACGGCAGTGTGGGCGTGATGCGGAGAACTTTGATCGCTTTTTCACACGCCACCCCCCTGCGCTGACCCCCCCAGATCAGGAGCTTATAGCCAACCTGGACCAGGAAGAATTCCAAGGCTTCTCATTTGTTAACCCTGAGTACCCTCACACAACTCACTGACCATGCCACACATCACTGGGCTGCACTAGTAATCCCCCACCTCGGACACATACATTACAAACAGACACACAATCAAAAAGATCACCATGATGTCATATCCAGACTGCATTCGGCAGAGTGAAACGTTAAAGGAATAGTTCAGCATTTTGGGAAATATGCTTTTTCCTGAAACTTCGATGAGAAGATGGATATGTGCATAAAATTCAGAGCTGGACCCAGGAGGCAGTTAGCCTAGCTTAGCATTAAGACTGAAAGCAGGAGGAAACAGCTAGCATGACTCTCTCCAGAGTTAAAAAAACAAAACAAAAAAGGAATGTAAACATTTGTGGTTTCAAGGAAAGTTAAATGCAGTAACTAAAGACTCAGAGCTCTCACAGTCAGCCGGCAGTAAGTATGCTACCAGGTTAGCTCACAAGCCGCAGTTTATCTTGGTTACTCCCAGCGGTCACATGACCCTCACCTTGCAGGTTGTTGTAGTTGCTCGAGAGTTTTCCCCAATGAAAACCACACCTTCTTTTCATTTTTCGTTGTTTATGGATTAAACAAATGAGATAAAGCATCTTAAGTAGTAGACTTTAGTTCTGGTTAGGGATGTTAAGTGTTAATTGTTTATCAGTTAGGTACTGAGAATATTTCTGACAGGTTACACATGTAGGTTTACAGGTGAATTTTTCTACTCTTCAGTTTACTTAACTGCACCCAACCTGGGTCTGGTGGGAGCTAACGTTAGTTAGCAGGGCCGATCATTCAGTGATTACCACCTGTGATGCCAATCTTGCCCAACAGCATTGCTGTGGAAACATTTTGCCCACCCTCCAATCTCCCCCCAACTCTCCCTGGTGAGTAAGTGGCCCAATGTTGAGCTGCAAACCCCATTTAGCATTGTTAATTACTGTTATCTATGTTAGCAGTGACAGCACTGCTAGTGGTGCTAACATAGTTAACAATGCTAAAGGGGTTTTGTGGGTCAAAATGAAGCCGCTTACTTGCCAGGGCTACCCAGGAGCAGCCTTGTTTGAGCGTCACCGTAACGGCGCTAGTAGCGGTAATCGCTTAATGAGTGACGTTGTATGCTAGTTCCCATCCAACCTGGATGATGAGCATTGCAGAGCAGCCAAGGCTAGCGTTGGCTAACCAGTGGAGACTGGAGGGTGGGCAGAGGGCACCATGTTTTTGCAAGGTAATGTGGCTAGTTCTCTGTCTGTCAGTAAAGCCAATAGAAAATAAAATAAAAGGCAAGACATTTGAATCACAAACATTAAAATTTAACCACCTCAAAATGGATAGAGCTTTGAGTTTGACTTAGTCAGTGAAGCGCCAGACTAAAGGAAAGGTATGTTGTATTTCACATCATTTTCATCATTTTCTTAAAAATTAACTGGGTAGTTACGGGTTAATGTGTGTCGGGCTACTGAAAGCAAAACTTACAGCCCTAGTTGTGGTAGTAGTATTCTAAAGGAGAGCCAGGCGATCTGTTTCTCCCTCTTGCTTCCAGCCTTAATGCTAAGATAAGCTAATCACCTCCTGGCTCAGCTCTGTAACTGATGCTCAGACATAAGATGTTATCAGTCCTCTCATTTATCTCTCTGAAGAGAGATCAATTAAGCGCATTTCCCTAAAAGCTATTTCTCTAAATAACATTCAGATGGAAATGCAGACAGGTGCTCAACAATCAGGAGAAATATTCAGATATTCACGTGTCAAGTTGCCAGTAGGAGACCAGACTTTGTTTCCAGCGGTAACACCGTTTTCAGTTTACTGTGGTTTAACACGTCATGTGACACTTGCTGATCTCATATCAGCTCTACTGGCTGTATTTCTATCTTTAGTGCAGAGATGTTGCTCGCTCCCTGAATGCCGCCCGGCTGCTCCCACCGGCAGGTTCACGTGGGGGGTCCGACCTGAACCTGCACTGTCTCTGTGTCACCCTCCCTGTGATTGCATATTGACTATGATGACCTATCAGTAATATTGATGAGTGTACTATGATCACATATTGGTAATATTCATACAGTGTACGTGAAAACTGACCAATTGCTTTGCTATGATTGTTTAATCAGTTTCCTAATGTTGACTTTATTTTGTCTATAGGACCAAATACTTCTACACTTTCTGTTCAGTCAGTGTTGTGGTGAGCTTAAACTTTTTGCTGATTTGATTTTTAAGGATAGAAGTCTTTATACATGCAGTCAGCAAGAGTGTAAGTCTGCGTCAAGTTAGTGATTTTTGACTGAAGTCTCATTACTTTCCTCCTTATTCCTTACTGGAAACATTCACCACATTACACTGTGTTTTTAATGACATATCTCTTAGCTCGTAAACCACCATATTGTGGGGAGAAATCACATATGACGAGTCTTGTGAAGCTGGTAGTTTGTTAGGATGTCCAAAAGTGCCAAAATAGGGTTCAGAATCACGAGGATGTGGAGAAAATATTGTCCTCAACAACTGTGATGAAGGGCAGCCATCTTGTGCCATTTTTGCAGTACATGTATAATTATTAGAATATGCATCCTAGCTTATCTGTTCTCCAACAGTACGATTCCCTCGGAAAGTCATTTTCATATATAAAATGAATGAAGACGTGAGTTTCATTGTGAGGCAGATTGTATTATCTTTTTGTAACTGTGTAACCATGCACGGTTCTAACAATGTGTCAAATCTTGTTCTTTGAGCTCGTATCAAAAAAAAGGAGGCGGCATCACGTTGACGTCACTGATGCACAAAGATGCTTGCTGATAAAGATGATTGTTTCTGCCAGGTGGAAAAAGTGAGCACTTATTGTGACAACAGTAACTGTGACGAATCAATGGGGACATACTGAGAGAGATATGAGAAAGATAAAAAATATATATATGGAGTTCTATATCAGAGAGATATCTGGATAAACTGTTCTGGATGAGAGAGATGCTTCTGTGGATTGTGTAATTGTCCTGTATGACTGGAAACTGATAATATACTCACTGGTGCCTACCAGACTACTCCTGCTGTGTCTGCCTTGTTACTGTTGATACACCCAAAATGGTACACTTATATAGAAACTAGTTCTTTGTAGATGTGCTGTACGTATATTTGGTTTCTTGCTTCTAGCTTCAGCCAGGAGCACACTAGCTCAGCTTAGCATAAAACATGGAAACTGCAGGCCCCCAGGAAAGCCGCTCAGCCTTGCATCAATTTTTTTTGCAGGGGCCACTCGCTGAAAAAACCCCTTGCGACCCAAAAAGCGTTTTCCCTATAGAATACCATTGTAAAAGAGACGTGTGTAAAACTGTTGACAGGACACCTCAAACTGCAGGTCGATTATGACTCTTTCTATTCTGAATTTTGGAGCCAGGGTTGTTTTATATTTGTAAAACTTTCTCAAAGCAGAGAAAAGCGATTAAAAAATCTGTGACATCATCACAATGCTAAGTCTATGAGCTGAGTGGGAACTCATGGGCGGGGCCACCGGGAGAAACACCACTGTGCATATTCAGTGGGCTGCATATGGTATAAGTAAACCCTGAAGCTAGAAAACTTTTTTGGTGTATGTGCCAGGCAAGCAACTCAATTAGTAAATATAAATATATCAGAGCCGTCATGGCGTTCAGTATCTATCAGTATCTAGTCATTAATAAAGTCTATGGGAAATGAGCTAACAAGCAACACAACACGTCATTTTCCAATACAGTTGACTTCCAAAAATATTTTGTCATCAGTTACCTTGCTGTTAAAAGGGGGCACCATCTTGTAAGGAATGCGCTCTGTGCCTGCTATTGTGGATTACTGCTTATCTTTTGTATTCTGTTTGACTAAATCAATCAAATCTAATGAAGAAGAGAATAGAAAAAGAAAATGGATTCTGCTGGGAGAAATTGAATCTCGATTTCAAGCAAAGTTATTTAGACAAACTAATCAACATAAACAACATATACATCAGAGTTACACAATCACTACTTTGTGAGCACAGAAAAAAACTACAGCCCCTATCAGAATTTAGCAGTGTGAGTACTGACATTATCATAACTTGGTTTCATAGGCATTGATAAAAGTCACCAAAGCTCTCATCTAAAATCATTTTTTATTTTTTAGCTGTAATCTCTCTTTTTAGTGTTCACTCCTCTCTATCCGACTGTTACTACAGACACTCGCCTCTTATGTCAAGCAATGACATTTAACGGACTTAGGTGTAGTGCTTAAGGGAAATGGTGTTTGTTAAAGGCAGGTAAAAAACAGAATTACGAAATACATAATGAAATTAGATTGCTTAAAACTAATTTACACATATGAAGTGTGCCACACAATGCACTGTTAATAAAGCCTCTGTTCCAAGGCTGTATTTGTAGTTATTAGCAAGTTAATAAAATTTTGAATAAGGTTTTTTGGAACCCAAAAGTTCTGATTGCTCTTCAGTGCTCTATAGAGTCTTTAATATTTTGTCACGGTTTGGGAGAGTCAAATTTTTTAACGTAATACACCAACAACAATCTGATTATGTGTACAGCCCCCAAAATTAATTCCTCAATGTGGAGTTTCTCTTTTATGAATAAATAAGTAAATACTTAATACATGTTAAAAAACAAATGCTTCTTTTTTTATTTTTGCGTAGAACACAAGTCTATATTTTTATTTTTGAGACAATACTGCTTTTAAAAGCTATATGGGGGGTTATTATAGAATCTCATCCACAAAACAAACACACTGCAGAGGTAAAATATGCAGCGTCACACCTGCCTCATACATTTATATGAGCTGATTTAGTGGTGAGTTCGTGGACCTGTGGGAGAGGTGGGAAAGTTTCCAGCCTCTCCTCATTTCAGCTGGAAGCCCTGTGATGATACAAAAGGCAGAGGTAGGATACTAAATGCTTTGTGTGTGTGTGTGTGTGGTACATGTGTCTTGCCTGGGGCTCACTGCTTCACTTCCCTTGTGTTAAATCCTCTCCGGTTGTGGTTTGGTCTGCCACCGGTCTGTTTTATCGATCCTTGTCTGTTCTGTACTGGAACGTTTTCCTCTCTCTGGCTTTGGAAGTTTGTCTTGGATCTTTCTGCATCTGTGCTGTTGAAACGTTTCGGTGGGTCTTCATCTTTTGACTGTGTTTCTGGGTTCTGTCGGCAGGGTGTGTTTGTTTTTTGTCGACTTGCTCCCCCCAGTCCTGTATAGAATCAGCGATGTGTTTTGCAGAGTGTAGACTCCTTGTGGTGCCACCGTTTACAGACGATCAGAGGTGTGGACTAAACTGTACTTTAAGACGTGCAATTGGACTCACAGTTTAACAGCAATGACTCATGAATTCACTCAGACTTAAAAGACGGGGTCACAGTATTTCAGGTCTGTCTTAAAATAATAATTTATGTAACTGTAGAAATTTGCAGGGCTGTAACCAAAACTGGCATTTTAGAAATGCTGAGGTCAGGAGACCAGATTCCTCTCATGCAACCTACTCAGCATAAAAAAAATCTGCTCTTAATCACAGCTATTAATCACATTACTGTTTCATACCTTGTAATTTTAGTCTCTAAGTGCTCTTGTAGTTTCTATTTGTTTATTTTGCTCTTATTTTATTTTTATATACCTCTTAACATTTCTTTCTTTTACTCTGTTTATCTGTACCTGTTGCTGTCCCTGTGCAGCTGTATCAACTGATTCTTCCCTGCTGTGGGATTAATAAAGGTTTATCTCAATATCATAATCAGCCTTGACTGCACCAATTTGTGTTTAACTGTAGAAATTAAAGTCTCCTCAGGTTGTACAACACACATTAAAGGAGAGCTTTACAATTTTAAAGGCTGTCTTAACGGTCCTGTGTGTAGGATTTAGTGTCATCTAGTGGTGAGGTTGCAGAACTGAAACTTCTCCTGTGTGCCAAGCATGTAAGAGAACTACAGTGACCATTGCAAAAACGCAAATGGACCTATCTAGAGCCAGTGTTTGGTTTGTCCTTTCTGAGCTACTGTAGAACAACATGGCGGACTCAGTGAAAGAGGACTCGCTCTGTATGTAGATTCAAACCGCTCATTCTGAGACAAAAAGACAGTTATTCTTATTTTCAGGTGATTATAAACTACTGAAAACATAGTTGAAAATAACACATACCATTTCTGCCAATAGATGCCCCTAAATTCTAAACACTGGACCTTTAAACCAGTAGATAGGTGCCCAAATGGACACTGGAACAGGTTTTCTCTTTCTGTAATTTCTCCGTCTGTTTATACAAGCCACTCTTTCACTAGACATGATGGGGGACAAAATCCACAGTCCTCATTTTGCAAAAATGTGGTCAAAAGTTTGTTTGCTAAAAGCTAATATGAGGCTTCAGCAGAGGTTAAACAGAAGTGATTGTCCCTCAAAGTCGCAGTCTTGTTACTGTTTTACATTTTCAGTTTTATGTACAATAAATAAATTTAAATTAATTTTTATAAGGTATAATATTTTTGGTAATGGATGGGTTGCATGGGAGTAATCTGGTCCCCTGACCTCAGTATTCCTAAACTCCTGTGTATGGCCCTGCATGCAAGAGTCAAACATAAGAAAAACACCTGATCATTAAAAGCTTTAAAGTTTTGGGAAGCCTTTATGAAAGTAATAAATGCACATTTTAAAAGGCATATAAATTTATTTTTGTAAATGTACTATGCTGACTTCATAGATTTAAAATGGCATTACATCTGGTGAAGGGCATATAATGAATCGTTAAGGACTCTAAACACAACATTTAGGAACTGACCTGACTTGAGACTTGTGACTTGTAAAACAATGACTTTGTCCCACCTCTGCAGATTATTAAAACATGTCTCTCCATGTGCTGACACAATTAAACTTCCCTTGCCTCCTTCTCTACCCTCCATCTTTGTGCTTCTATGGGAGAGTTGTTCTTTTTGCTTGTTGTCAACCTTTTTTTTAAACGCTGTTCAGATTCACTCAAACTTTATTTCTGTAACACATTCTCTCTCTCCTTCTTTTCTCCCTCTGTGTGGCAGAAATCACGCCGTGATGTCGGCAACTTCGACAAGGAGTTCACCAAGATGGTGGTGGAGCTGACACCCACAGACAAGCTCTTCATTATGAATCTGGACCAGAACGAGTTTCAAGGCTTCTCCTACACCAACCCTGAATTCATCATACAAGTGTGAGGAGGTCCTGTTGGTTTAGACGCAGCCCGAACAAAACTTTACTCGAACCAGTGCGGCCCCAGTTACATCCACGAGGACTCATCCAGCATCTCATTGCACCACCACTGAAGCTAAAGCCACAGTGTCTCATCTACACACACCTCCGACCCACACCAGCATCTAAACTGGGCAACAATCAGAAACCACCACACTGGCTTTAGCTGCTGGTTGGTCACAGTGAGACTGAGTTTGACCAGTAACCACACGGTAACAGGCCAGTTTCCAGAAAACACCAGGCATGTGTAGTGTTCACACGACCTCGTGGTGTGTAGGTCAATACAAAGAGTCATAGTGAATGTGTAACTGTGTGTATGTGCTCTTATTGATCAACAGCAGTGTGTGTTTGTTTACTTGATTTTTTTCTCCTCTTCGGCCTGTAAAAGTTGCGTCATGAACATTCCATGATCAATACTTCATGTATGTGCTCACACACAAACTTAGGTCACTTTAGGGGAAGTCACAGACTGATCCTAACGCCTCGTTTCTACTTGCATATGTGCACAGAGATGAGGCAACTGAAAGTCCATTCATTCCTTTGGGAATATCCGTGATGTCCGCTGTAGCTGAGAAACTCCTCCCCTTCATAATATTTCGGTCTGGACCTTGCCTTGAGTACATTAAAAAAATGAAATTCTGCGGTGGATTTCGGAGAGACTGCATGACCGTGTGCTAGCTTAGCTAACAGGCTATTTTCTTAAATTCAGTTGCTTGTCGATTGTTAAGTGAGTTTGTTAAAAAAATAACTTGTTTATCTCATTTTAACACATTGTGAATCTGAGGGAAGTTATTCTGTTAAAATATGGTTATACATTATATACAGTCAGATTGTCGTTATGACTCGTTCAGCTGTTCATACTTTTTGTACATGAATATTTCATGAAACATACCAAGTCCCTAGCAGGTCCTGTTTTTGTCCTGTAATGTTCCAAGTGCATAATCCAAACTACTGGATGGTGAAAAATGGACAAAATGAGGTTTCTATCTATCCGTAAAGAAAGACTAGAGGCATCATCCGTATATTCACAGATCTACAGACATCAGTCATATACATAAGTGGAAACGGCGTAACCCTAAATTTGCTTGCCTAATCTTAACCCATACCCCAATTTCTGAACCAATCAGCTATCGGTCTGATGACAACAATCCTCTGGGGGCATTAGCCAGTATTTCAGGAGATCTGGTATAGCAATTGGATATGCGGGCCAAGACTTCCCCTTTCATGTGCTGGTCATTTTTATCTCTATAAGCAGATATCAGCATATAAATAAGAAAATTCCACTGTTTGGCCACTACGAAAATTGGCTTTAAAGCCTGGCCCACTGCCTGAGGGCCTGTTTCCGCCTCTGTGCATTGATTGTTTACCTGCTGCTCAAGCAAGATTGGCCAGAAATGACTAGAAATGAAAACCTGAACACTTCGGATACCAAAATCTTGTCCTGTTGCCCACAGATTCTGCACACATATGCAGATATCTGTTCATAGAGATTACCCTAACACTAACCTGACCCAAAAAACAGCTTTTTCCATATTGAGACATGGCTTTGGTCCCCAGTTGGACAAGCTGTCCGCAGTGAACTGGGATCTCATTTATAAAACAATGTGTAGGATCCATATTAAAATGTACGTACGGACAAACGCTAAATTGGCATCTGCCAAAAAATGGTTGACAATTTCAACAGTCAGGCCTCCACCTCACCTGTCTGCGTTGCCAGTTTCTCGTCTCCAAAATGTTCCGAAGCATGGGTCAAAGTTTCTCCTATCAAGTCTGTTTTTATAGATCACAACTTTTGCGTTGGACGCGGAAAATGCCTCTTTCAGGCCTCCTTTTGTGTGTACGCAATGTTTATAAGTCGGACCCCTGGTCTTGAGTCTGGTGTGTTTCCCCGAAGGTAACCTAAATCACACACACACACACACACACACGCACACACACACATGTCTGTGCAGGCTGCGGTTTGGAGAGAAGGAAGGATTTTAAAGGTTCTGATTTTAACCTCATGTCTAAGTTAGTCCTGAACTTAGTCTTAAGCACGTATCGTCTTCCGAATTGATGCAAAAAAAAGAAAAAAAGAAGAAAAAAAAAGAAAAGAGAAATCCCCCCAAATGCCTGCCTGGCAGTGATATTTAAAAAATGTCTCTGTCTTTTTCTCTTGCTTAATCTCTCTCTTTCTCTTCTCTCTATGGCACTGTGTACGCAGTGGGTTAGTGCTGTGTAGGCCTATACAGTCTTTGTGGTGCAGCTCCTCTATGCATGCCATATCTGTTGGTACAGTAGCTCCCTTAAGATTTGCGTTTGACATCGGGGAGGACGAAAAAAACCTCCGGTGTCGTGAATTTATTGATGCAAGTCAGTTTTGAAATATCCATGCTCAAATTTTAGTTTCCACTCCGAATGCTGTGTACGCCTTCTCTAATAATGTCGAAATATGCTACAGAGAAATATGAGATTTTGTGAACTGAACATATAAAGTAGATGTAATAATTCTGTATGACTTGTATTTCGGTGTATGTGTAAATAGGAATGGGATCTAGAGCTAGAAGTGGTTTTCATGTTGTAATACACTTCTATACTATTCTTCACAGCCCCGTCTCCCTTTCTCTCTGCTCTCTGTCCCTGCCAGCACTCAGCTGTCACTTTTTACTTTGATTTCCCATTTTTATATCTCCCCTTTCTCCTCCTCTTCCTCACCTGTTCCCCAAACTCACATTCACATCGGTGCGATCTGGAAAGGAAAAGGAACTGGGAGACGAGATAAGTGAGACAAGAGGGAGAGGGGGAAAGAGGGGAGAATAAAGTGTTTACTATGCAAAAGGCAGGAGAAGAAGGAGAAGAGGAGGATGAGGAGAAAAGGGCAACTTTTATAAAGCAACTTGAAGAAATTGTGTAACAGGAACAGTATACATATGTTGCATGCGCCGTCTTTACCTGCGCGTGAGAGACACTTACAGTATGATACCTACATTAAAGTGAATTATCATATACCATTTCAGTAACACTGGCTCTTGTGTTTTACTCGGGTGGACCTCGGAGTGACCTTGGAACAGGAGCTTCAACCTTGCATGCTTACAAACAGAAAACAAAAACTACACATAAGCAGTTTGCATTAAATCTAATGTATTAAACATAATAATAGTCTGTTTTACAGTGCGAAGATGCTAAAAGATGACACTCTGGTGACATTTTGGTTTGGCCTTGGGTTGGGCCTACAGAGCCCAGACTGCGCCCTTGTAAGATATCAGGCGAAAACAAACATAATCCCTGTCAGATCATCAAGGAGATCGGCAGACTGCTTCTAAAAATAACTTTCAAGGCTTAAAGTGACTTGTGTTACAAAGATAAATAATAGCTCTTCAGATCTGGCTCTGCTCACAGAGAGGAGAAAGCTACTCATAAGTGTTGCTGCAATTTTCATTTATACAGGAAAGGAATTTAGAGTAGTACTGTGTGTTACAGTACAGATTGGTTTTCAGGAGAGGCAAAACAACAAAACATACACAGCTCCAGAGACAATGCAGAGTAGGATGCAGAATGGGATATGAGATTTAAATGAGGTGTTGCAGGTGTGTCCTTCCATCAGATAGTGTTTATGTGTGTGAGTGAAATGTGTAATAGAGGTTATTGCTCTGATGTAGTGTGGGATCTCATTCCAGATTTTACTGTGAATGATAGTGATAATTTTCATAATCGTTGTACATAATAGGGTTTTGATTATTTGTTTCTTCTGCAAAATGTCAGAATATGGTGAAAACATGTATAACATAGTGGAAAGTAGCAAATCCACACTTTAGACAAGCAGAGTCTGTTGACAAATTTGCTTCATAATTGACATCAACAATTTTCCAGGATTAAGGCTTGATGTTCTAAGGGTGACTCGGTGGTGCAGTGGTTAGCACTGCTGCCTCACAGTAAGAGGGTTCCTGATTTGAACCCAGGGTTGGGGAGCCCTTCTGTGCAGAGTTTGCATGTTCTCCCCAAGTCAGTGTGGGTTTTCTCTGGGTACTCCAGCTTCCTCCCACAGTCCAAAGACATGCAGGTTAATTGGTGACTCTATATATCTATATATACTTAATAGTATAATTTAGGGTATTGGATACAGCCTGAGCGGAAGAGTGTAGAGACTTCTCAGGGCTGCATTTTTGGGTAAAAACATAATGATACTGTTTTCATTTACAGATATTTCTCCTACAAAGACACAAGTTGATAATCAATAAACATAGAATTAACCATAGAAATAATAATAATATAATCAATGTCCTCATACGAGACAATAATAAAGTACTTCCTAATTAACAGCGTCTGAGCTTGTTAGTGTTGATAAAGGTGGTCAAATTTGTTGCCATATCAAATATTATTAATTAAATAAACAAGTTTCAACTTTTAAATGTGATCAGGTTTTGTCCACTTTTGTGTCGAGATCGGCTGCCGACTGACTTTGCAAAAACGGCTGCCGTCTTGTTCTGACATGGATTAGTATATTGTGCTCTTACTACCACTAGATGGCACAAATAAGTGTCCACCAACAAAGACAACAGGTCTAAGTTAAGCAGATTGAAGTATGCAGTCAAGTAAACCCAAAATATGATGTCCTTATACTGTATGAGGACACACGGTCTCAGGAGGATAATAGTAAGTGAATTTAAAGGCTCATTGTTGATGCTGGAAATGGTAGCTTTAATTTTTGTCAAATATTTTTTACATGATATTATTATTATCATTATTATCAGAAAGCATCAGGTCCTTATCAAAGAAACTGTAAGTGTGTTAGTTGTTGGCTAAGTGTGTTTTATTTTATTTTATTTTACTTTACTTTATTTTTTTGGTATACTGACAGTTTTATGAAAAGAATGCTTACTATTCTAATTATACTTTATTATTTAATAAGCTTATATAAATGAAGAAACTAACATCCTGACCACTGTGCTGCTGTCCATGGTGCTGAACTGATTCAGGCTACAGGTTGACCTGTTGACCTTAACAGGCACACACACACACACACTGGGGGCGGGATCATCCAGCAGTTGGTGCCACACGCAGTTGAGTTACAACAATCTCGGTGGTGTCCAGATGAGCTGCTGCAGCTGTTTCCTCCCATCAACTTTTTGTTTTATGGAGGATCTTGGTCTTCTTCTACTGTTTTTCCTCTCTGATTGTGTGTTTGTACTGCTGATAAAACATGGACACATCCCAGCTCAGTGATCCAGGCCTTGTGCGGGTAGTTTAGATGTAAAAAGTCCCGTCCTTGAACCTGCACAGTCTGAGTGTAGCGCAGGTTGTAGAAGATGTGCACAGAGTTCCAGTTTCCTGCAGCCGACTGGATCCACACGCAGATCAGACACCGGGGGAAAGTTTATAACAGTTTCTAAAACCCGCTGGTCTCCGTCCGCTGGAGGACTCCTCGGTGAGGAGGAGGAGGAGGAGGAGGAGGAAGAGGAGGAGGCTGGGCCGACATGAGGCTGTGTAACCGGGGAGTGATGATGCTGCTAACCACGGCGGGGGCTTTCTGCGCCTTCAGTCTCATGACCATCGCCGTGGGCACCGACTACTGGCTGTACTCCCGCGGGATGTGCCGCTCCAAGAGTCAGAACGACAACGAGACCGTCCGCAAGAACGAGGAGGTGCTGACCCACTCGGGTCTGTGGAGGACCTGCTGCACCGAGGGTAGGACACACGCTCCTCTACAAGTTTTACCAATATATACTGGTTTCTACAACTACAAGGAACCAAAACTCACTGCAAAACTTTCAAATATTTAAATATTATTGTCAGATATCAGCCAATATATTAGATACAAATATATAGAAATTGAATTTTGAATAGAATTTAATTTGAATTTTTGAATTTCTGCTAATGCACATAAGAACATCATGTATGAATCTACAAATTCATGTAAATAAAGTCACAGCCTCTCACAGAAAATGGCAGATACTTAAATAGTACAGTGCAAAACATTACAATAAAGTAATTTAACTTCAACACTTCTGCAGATGGAAAAAGGTGTAGGCTGAAGGTGCAATTTGTAACACCTACCCTTTTAACAGCACATCATATTTAGCAAAACAAAACAAAACAAAATAAGCAAACAAGGCAAACGACAACAATAAGAAAACCAACTTACAAAAGGCAGCGTACACATTTTAAGTCCTTGTACCCTGTTCTTCTATGTCACTTTTGAAGTCTGATCATCCATTTTCATATTTAATCAATACGTTATTTTTAAACCTTTGTTTAAACCTACTTAATGTTCTGCGTGTTTTCACTTCCTCACTACAACTGTTCCATACACTCACTCCTTTAACTGAGACACAGTGTAGTTTGGCATTAGTCCAATAGTTTTCTGAACATATAAACACCTCTCACAGCATGTTGACTTTCTCTCTGTCAAACAACTTTTGGATACCTTCAGGTAATAATTGTTTTTTTTTTTGTTCTGTACATAATTCAAGTTGACCAAATCTTCAAATTTAAGAGTCTTTAGTTTGATCAATAATGAGTTTGTTGGTTCTTTGTATGAGGTTTTGTATTTCTCAGTATACAACAGTATAAGGTGTATAATGAGGCTTGATTTAGAAGATCTTTATATAATATTGCAGCTGACTCTGAAATTTTGGCTTTGATATAATTTATGTGTGGCTTCCAGCGTAGTTTATTGTCTATCACAACCCCTAGATAATTTAATTTCCAATACTCTTTCAATGTCAACTTTATTTATCACAAGTTTGCTAGTTATCAAAGTGTAGATCAATAAACAATACACTGTAAGTCCCTATGGGTGACATGCCTATTACTTCCACATGAGAGAGAATGTACACCATGTCTCTATACTGGGTGATAAATAAAGTAAAGTCATGTAGTAGTACCCTAAGCTATAATGGTATTATAACAGCTTATAAGTGTTTTTATTCTGGGAGAATATTCACTGTATTTTATCATCACAGCATCACAAAGTTTAGGATTTTGCAGTATTGACTATAAAATAAATATTTAAAAATGGTGAACATAATTTATAGCACCCAGTGTTGTTTTAGTAAAAGTAGCGTATTTAATCACTTGAGTACAAGTCCTGCATTAAAAATGTTACGTCATTACATGTGTGCAAACATTATTGGCAGAATGTACTTAAAGAATCAAAAGTAAAGAGACAAAATGACTCAAGGAGTGTTATTTTAAGTCATTGCAGTTTACAAGTCCACAGTGATTAGAACACATACAGACATTTGTTCCAATGTTTCCAAAAACAAGAGGAACACATTGTGTCACTTTATTAAGGCCACATACATTTAATCAATTAATCAGCACATGAATTTGTACAAAACATTCCTCAATGCAGTATGACAGGAGCTTTAACATCAACTTGCTCCTCTCCATCTTGGGAACGTGAGCAAGATTATGAACACATCATTACATGTTACCTAAAGCTTTTTCATTTTTGCCTTACTGTAACTGCACCACGTGTAGGCTGTACACAGAGGAGTACAGAAGGCTTCAGAAAGAGCTGTTTGAACATCTGCACACATGTGAAATTTATGTTCCAGCATATTGGCTTGTGTTGTGTATACAGTTTGCAACACTGGCGCTGCACATCATCATCCTCACCTAGAGCATTCCTGATGATGTGACCTAAATCTCTTACTTTGTTCAGCACATTCAGCGCCTGGTCTGCCATAAAGGAGGAAGGAATGTTTTGCTTTTGATCCTCCTTGGTTTTAGCATTCAGGATAACACGGTGTTAGTATTAAATTAAGTGTCATACTGCTCACCATATTTTGAGCAGACTCTGAGTAGTTGCAGTAAGCCAGCACCATGAGGACTAAATATGAGTGTAGCTACTTAAAGATAATTTGATGTGTAAGTAGCACTGTTAAAGATAACATTAACTATGTTATATACTGTTGTGTTGTTTAATGCATCACATGTTGTGAGCTCGTCATATGTTTGGCATCTAAAACCTTAATGTAGTAATGATTGTTGCCAGGTAAATGTAGTAGAGTAAAAAGTAATGGTGAAGTAGAAGTATTGAAAAACTTCAGTTAAAAGCCTAGTCCCAGTTAAACACCCAGTCTCTTTTACTAGCCTGGTGTGGCTACACATTTAGACAAATAAAGGCCTGTCTCTGTTAGAGGCCTGGTCTGGTTGCCAAACAGTTCAGTTTTATAGAAGTTCTTCGGATGTATAAAACCAGACTGTTGACTACCCACTTGACCAGCTTAGATCGCACATACAAGTATAAATGTTTACACTTTTGTCAGGGTTAGCTTGGTACAGTTAATTTTACTGAAACCATGAGCACCAGAGAGGACTGTGATTCATTCAGATTTACCGGCATGATGAAAAACAAGTGGTGACTTCCTTCCGATGAAGCTGTAAGTTATTCATATTCCTTTAGTCCATAAGGGTCCCCCGATCCAATGAATCAAAAGTGTTTTTCATAAAAATGATTCCAAGTTATAAATGTCCTCCTGAGACCCTGTGTCTTCATTAGAGGACATTTTGAGTTTACTTGACTTTATACTTAATTCTGCTTAACTTAGATCTGTTGTCCTCATTCATGGACACTTTTTTGTGCCATCTAGTGGTAGCAAATGCACGATACACTAATCCTTGTAACGTCTGCAGCCAATTGCGACACAAAATGTGGACAAGGTCCAAAATCTGATCACATTTAATGGTCTAAACTTGTTTATTTATGATTAATAATGTTTGTAGTTTGATATGGTAACAAATTTGACCAATTTTGGCAACAGTAACAAGCTAAGACACTGTTAATTAGAATGTGCTCATTTGAAGACATTAGCACTTTATTAATGTCTCATTTGAGGACATTGGGACTTAATTATCTTTGACAGTGTTTCGTTTTTTACACTTATAGGGTCCTATTGTTCCCAAACAGCTAGGAGAAATTAAAAATGCATACCAAACAAGAGATCGGGTCTCAGGAGGATATTGTTTTAACACGATGAAGGTGTGTGTCAGTATGCCTGGTGCCGTGAAACAACTGTCATAACGCATAATTGATCAATTATTCAAAGCCTGTCCCAAATATAGGCCTGTTGAGTTCAGTGATTTAAGCAAATAAATAAATAATAAAAGTTTCATGGTATATAATAAAATAATTAAATGGAAATAGTCAGGGAAAGTGCAAGTGCATCAACACTGTAATAAAGTGCAGTAAATCAGTAAATGTTACAGTGTTACATACTGGTAGCACCCAAACAGTGGTGATGTTTGATTTTCTTTCACAATCAGAGATTAAACAAAGTTTAAACTTGCATTTACTGTAAAGTTTAATAAGTACACAAGTAAAACAGATTTCTTTATTGCCTTTTAAAATGCTTCAAGAGTGCAAATAATCTATTGTACCATAAAATATCAGACTTTCAGGGGACAGATAAACAAAGAGAATAAAAATAAACTAATAAAAGCAGCGGCCCTGAGGGGGAGTTTGTTCCTCAGACATTAACTAGCCTTCATTAACCAGCCTTTTGAGCCAACAGCTGTCAGTTAAAAATACATTTGAGGCGTCATCTTTATTTTTATCTCTTCGTACAGAATGAAAAACAGTTTCGTTAAGTCTTCTGTGAAAATCCGACAACACATCCTGTATTTTAGCTCTGATGGGTTTGGTTGAGAATAATGTTCACGTCTTGTTGAGGGAGGGAGGGAGTGGAGTTTAAGACTTGGGTGTGTGATGGATGGAAATGACATTTTCAATTATTTATGGCTTTTTAATAGTAGCCCTCTGTCTCTCTCTTATCCTATATCCTCTGTTTGCTAATTTTCGGAATTAAATGGGAATGTTGAGCTGTCTCTCCGTGCTTCCCTCCCTCTGCTGCAGCCCCGCTATCTCTAAAGCTCCAAAATGGTTTAATGGAAAGGTAACAACACATGCAGAGGAAATCAATGCTTCAGCAGTCCTGTGTGTTTGTGTGTGTGTGTGTGTGTGTGTGTGTGTGTGTGTCTGTCAGTCTGCGTCACAAAAAGCCACAAGCAGACAGACAGACAAAAAGACAGGAAGCTGAAGGCTGTCTATGCCTTATGTGCCATACATAATCATAAGATGAGGCAGCAGTGTTGATTTCTTCAGGACTACACATGACAACAACAATAAATAGTGACATGTCAGGCGAAACATAGGCGACACAAATACAAA
The DNA here is from genome assembly GCF_011397635.1 of Epinephelus fuscoguttatus. Taxonomy (NCBI): domain Eukaryota; kingdom Metazoa; phylum Chordata; class Actinopteri; order Perciformes; family Serranidae; genus Epinephelus; species Epinephelus fuscoguttatus. The sequence continues at coordinate 26,266,467 of NC_064754.1, read as the reverse complement.
ATAAAACCAAACCAGGGCAGACGGGGTTAGCGTGTGGTCGTGTGCACTCATTAAACACAGCACTACAGTGAGACACTTTAATGGGGCCTCTCTGGGTTATTTTCATGTCAAGCCACAACCAAATTGTCCTCCAAAGTAACAGTGTGAATAAAGACTAATGGCACTAAGCTGGCAGAAGAACACGCCGCATAATGCAAGTGCTCAGAAAATATCTATTCTTGTTAAGAGTGAGGAAAAATATGCAAAACATGTTACCTCATCTCTCTTTGTATCCTGACAATAATTTGAATAAATGCTCTCTGAGTAGCGTCTCTCTCTCTCTCTGACCTGTTCAGCGCGGCCGAATTACAGCTTGCCGAATGAGTTTTGTTTTGGTAACCATGGCAACCGAGTCCCATCATCAATACCGGTCAATCAGTGCAGCACATAGGGACACATTTATCAATATATCTCTGCATGTGCAAATGTTGAAAGGCACTGCTGAGCCAGAGGTTACTGAGAGCAGGGAACGTGTTGCAGCTGATTTATGAATCTTCAGCAGATCAAAGTTCACGTTAAAGTATACATAATCCATGTGATAGTGACCGTCTGTTTGTCATTGATTGGTGGGACTATAGAATATTTTGTTTTATGGTTTGAATTCTTGCCCAAATACTGTACCAGGAGATTTTCCCTGAACTGTGGGATGTTTTAATATGCTGAATATGTGCACAAACTGAAGCACTCAAAGGCTTGAAGGACACAGAAAACACTTGAAATGGCAGCTAGTCAGGACTGCATTAGCATTATTAAATTTTCTCACTTTTCTGCATTTGTCAGCTTCCTCCTCCAATCCAATCATGTTATCACATTTGTAGAGAGATAAAGATGTTGTGAAGACACAATAATGATCCAGACACTGTGTTTGGCAAAATAGACATTAATTGACAACCCATTCTCATTCATAACTCATTCATACAACAGCTTGGTCACTGACTTCAGGTACCCCTCCAGCAATCTCAGAGCCCATCAGCTATCATCTGACAACGATAAGCCTCTGGATGTGAGGGCTAATATTTCGTGACATCTGGTGTAGCAAGTGGATATCTGGGCCAAGACCTCCTCATCCTTGTGTCAGTCAGTTTGGCTAGTCTCTAGCTACACATGAAAGCAGATAAGTTTTTAAAAATGCTAATATGAAGCTAAATTATCGTCCAAAATTGCGTTTCGACCAGTGCAGCAATCCTCTCGACGTGGACTGTTTACCTGTTGCTAAAACCTGATTGGTCAATATTACTTGCACTACAAACACAAAGCAGAATGCTTCCCTTACCAAACATGCAAACATGCACCCCACCCCGAGTTTGAACCAGGGACCCTCTTGCTGTGAGGGCGCAATGCTAACCACTGCACCAACATGAAGCCTGATTTTGGTTTGTTTTCAGGTTTTTGGAGAAAAGACATATTCAATCTTAATTGGATTCCCTAGTGAGCCAAAACTGAGATGAACGAAATGTCTAAATTTGCCTCTGCAGGACTGAACTTAAATCAGTGGTTCCCTACATAGCGGTCATGACCCCCAAATGAAGTCCCAACAGAAAACTGAAGGGTCCTAAGATGATTTAAAGGATATAAACTGCTCAAAACTCATGTGCACAATACACCTGTGCTGATGGTTCACAAGTAGCTGAAGAGCTTTTCTTTTTGTCACATGTCCAGAATGTACACAAGAGGTGAGAGGACACACTTCCTACAGCAACTCGGTAGAGGACAATCGGTGCTCAGACAGACAAATGTTTTTTCCCTGTAACTCTCTGGGCCGTAGTCTGATATCTTGATGTGCCCTATATTCAGAGCCAAATGTTCTACATTAAGCTTTGAGCTGAACTGTATAAAAGCAGGCAAAAAATCAATAAGAAACATCCCATCAGATGATAATGGTCAACATCACATTTAGCATAATGCAAGTCACTGTTAGAGAGAGCATGTAGAGTTTACTGGGTCAAAGACACTGTATACAGTCTGTATGTCAGATTATAAAATGATACAGAGTGAAAGGAGTTAACGAATCAATGTAATGTGTTTCTTTCACTTTGTCTTTTCTGCAGGGACATTTCGGGGCGTTTGCAAAGACATTGATCACTTTGCTGAAGATGCAGACTACGAGCAGGATGCTGCAGAGTATTTACTGAGTGGGTAACAAATGTGCTCACATAAAAGTGAGATCCAACAACTATAATGGAAGTCTCCGGTATATTAATGTTATATATACCCCATTCCTCTCCTCTCCTTAGGAGCAGTACGAGCCTCCAGCCTCTTTCCCATCCTCAGTGTGGGATTATTATTTCTCGGAGGTGTGTGTGTAGCTGCCAGCGAGTTCTACAAGTCACGTTACAATGTCATCCTCAGCGCTGGTATACTCTTTGTCTCTGCAGGTCAGAAAAACACGCAAACCTACGTGCATGCACGGATTTACAGTATTTATCATCCCTCTTACCGCCTCCATCTCTCTGAACTCTTCCAGGTCTCAGTAACATTATTGGCATCATCGTGTACATATCAGCCAACTCAGGTGACCCCAGCCAGAGCGACAACAAGAAGAGCTACTCCTATGGCTGGTCTTTTTATTTTGGAGCTCTTTCCTTCGTGCTGGCTGAGATGGTGGGCGTCCTCGCAGTGCACGTGTTTATAGAAAAACACAGACAGCTTCGCACTAAAGGCCGGCCGTCCCTCATTAAGCCGGCCATCTCCCGGAACTCATCTTACTACCGCAACCGTTACTACCAGAACCGCGGCCGCCGATACAGCTACAGGAGCAACCACAGCGGAGGGGAGTCGGCCTCACAATCCTTTCGAGCCTCCATGGTGCGAGACCGAGAGCCGTCCCTCTCAGCTGAATCCAAAGTTTTGGCAGGTTTGCCAACACCAGTGACAGTGGGCTCAGATTTCATGCTCTACACCTTAACCTCGCCTCTCAAAGACGGTAAGATTAACATGGCTGTGGATGATTTAACTTCTGCAGCTGCTCACAACAACACAGAGATGCTGCCTGGAAACTGTGCTGCCAACAGAAGGACCACGCCAGTCTGAGAGGACAGGAAGTGAGGGAGTATAGACCTTCAAAGACTAAACATAACAGGAACTTCTGTGAAAGGAGAATGTTTAATGAAAGGAAGTCCTCTCACTTTATTGGTAAAGAAAGAGGAAAGACTTTGGGGACTGGAACAGGGCTACATCGACTAATCTGTCAGAAAATAGTGAAAAAAAACACACATTCCCAAAGCCCAATGTAGCGTCTCCAAACTGCTTGTTTTAGTCCAAGACCCAAAGATCTTCAATTTATAAAGCAACAAAATGAAGCAAAACCTTGTGTTTGAGAATCATGAATCAGAGAGTGTTTGGCATTTTGCTTGGAAAATGCATATTTTTATGCTTTTTGTATGTTTTTCTGCTATGTTGTTACAGTAGCTATTAAGGATGCCCCGATCACGTTTTTATGTCCCCGAACCGAGTCATTTGAGTATCTGCCGATGCCGAGTCCTGATCCGATACTTCTATTTTCCTAGATAATACAGCTGCATGGTGCACGCTTCAGGTACATTGAAGTTATTCAAATCAAATGTATATGTTTGACAACTGGGGACAAGTGTCATGAAAAGTGACCAGAAATAAACTGTAATATTATTATTACTAACTGAATATATCTGCAATGCATTAAAGGATAACTTCGGTATTTTTCAACCTGGGCCCTATTTCCCCATGTGTATGTGTGCGTATGATTCATAGGTACAACTTGTTTTAAAACTGGTTCAGTATTGAGGGAGGCGGATGCAACCAGGAGCCGCGAAACAAGCTAAAACGGTAACGGGGGCAAATGCGTCCCGTATAAGTTTGCGCATTAAAAGTGCTTTTTCGCCACTGACCGGTTCAGATCGCCAGTGCTATCTCTGTAAATAGCATACTAAGCGTTTTGAACATTGTTTATATAACATTACCTCCACTGTGTCTGTAGCTCTCTGTACTTGTGGGACAGCTGTTTTCTTGAGGAAGAGGTGTTTCGGGATTGGATGTCTTCTCTTCTTCGGCTGGAAGTAGTCATCTTGGGTGAAGTGAGCGCTGCAGACCCGATGGTCTGCAAGGCGCAGTGTCTGGACAGGAGTGTTAGCATCCATTTGTAGCACAACTTCAGCATCTTGCCGTCCGACAAAGGCAGCCTATGAAAGCTGTACGGGGTGTTGCGCGACATCCTGTTCTTGCAATTCGGATAAGCACAAACACGAACCATTGTTTTCAATCGATGCAGTAAAACTCCCAACTGTACTCCGGGACAACCAGCGCCACTCTGAGCGGCGCTCAGCATGGCTTTTCTGTTTTCTTGCGGCAACAAGCAAATCGTGATTTGTGATACTGGGCTTTATAAATAAAATTGAATTGAATTGAATTTATCACAAAATAAGTAAATAGGTATAAAATAACAAACCCTGTCTTTAATCATTTTGGCCTTGTCGCTGTCTCGAGGGAATGTCTCTGTCCCTTTAAGAGAGTAACCTGTTCTCTGGTGTTTGTTGCTTCAGTGCAGCCTTTGCATCAGTTACCTGAATGAACAGTGTGTTTATTTTTGTCATCTGTACATATTTTGCAATATTAGGCAACATTAATGAATTACTTTTATTGACTTCTCACTCGCGGAGCTTTTGTTGCACTTTGCAGTGGCGTGGTGAGTGTGGTTGTCGTTGGTTCTGCACTGCTGTCTGTCTCTCCTCTGCCCGTGGTAAAACACCATGCACCATAAACACAAGATATTCTCACACTTAGCTGAAATGAAAGGAGCACATTTAATTTTCATATTTTAAAAAAAACAAAACAAGAAAAAAACAAACAAATAAACTGTCTCATACTGCATTTTTTACCGTTGTTTATGGCGTGTGGTGTTTTGCTGTGGGCAGGGCTCAGCCCCTGCTCTTACTCATACTCAGAAGCTCAGCAGAGTTTGGGAGATAAAGACAACAGGAGAGCTGGAGACAGCTGCAATTTGCGTGTCTCTGCACAAAACCTTCACAAGTAAAAAGACCTGTGTGACAGCTGGCGTTAAACAAAGAATCGGATCCTCTGCCTTGATCGGCCCAAATCCCGTTCTTTAAGATCAGATCGGGACATCCCTAGTAGCTGTATCTACAGAGTATCTGTAGCGTGTGTGTGCAAGTGAGTGTATATAGTGATAGGAATGTGTGTATGAGAGGTGAGACAGAAAGGAGGCACACACACACACACACACACACACGCACACACAAACAACGGTGAATGTCACCTAACTATGTCTCCCTGTTCCTGTCCTCCTTTTTTGTGGACCTAAGCTCAAAATCGAAACCCCATTAAATGCATTAGACCTCTCTCTATCTGTCTCTCATTGTGTCTGTATGTGTGTTTGATTGAGTGTGTGTTGCATAAGCATGTGAGCATACGTGTAACAAAAGGTTCTGCCCTCTCGGCTGTGTCACAAAGTCTCTGTTTACATCAAATAAAGCTTATGTATTTAAAACAAAATGTGCTTTGGGGAGACCTAAGTGTGGTTTCAAGTGTAGTGTTGTTGCTTGTGTCTGTGTGTGTGAGTGTGTGTGTGTGTGAGAGAGGGAGAATATTCAAGTATCTGTCTTTGCATAAGTGGGCACAGAAGCAAATGTCCAAGCAAAGTACAAATATAAAAACAAACAAGTTAGCAAAAATAAATGGGCCCCCCCCCGTGCTTTTTGTGTGTGTGTGAACGTGCATGAGTAAGCTGTGTTAGAGATGATGATAGGACAGTATAAACAACTTCACAGACCTACAACAGAACAGCAGGCAGACTGATGCGTTACCATGGCAGCAGCAGCATCATTCAGGTGAACATTCAAGGCAGTTTTGATGAATACGCTTTCAGTGCCATCATGTACTGACCACACAGGGAAATCAGCACCAGCACACAGCTGCCGCACCAACTGCACAACTACCTCACAGACTCTGACAAACATTTTAAATGGGTTCACATGTATTCATTCTTCCAGTGTTGTAATAGTCACAAGAAGGTCTTCTCTTTACTTTTATGTGTGCATGTATTATCTTTGTTAAACCCTGGCATCAGTGGGATTCAAATCCACAACCCCAAAGAAACTGGAGTCTTAATCCAGCACCTTTTATTGCTTGGCCACACTGCCTCTGATAAAACACCTTGTTCATACTTTCTAAGTTCCTCATAATGTCACTAGAGGGCACTCCGAGTCATCAGTGGTACACATACAGGTGCACCTCAAAAAATTAGAATATCGTGAAAGATTTCAATATTTCTTGTCAGTTATTTCAGAAAGTGAAAACTGTACATATTCTGGACTCTGGACTGCTGATTTATCAGCTGTCCAGAAGACACTCATTGACACTCTCCACAAGTAGGGTAATGGTCATTGCTAAAAGGGCTGGCTGTCCTAAAGTCCTCTTTTCAGATGAAAGTAACTTTTGTATTTCATTGAGAAATCAAGGTCCCAGAGTCTGGGGAAAGAGCAGAGAGGCACGGAATTCAAGTTGCGTAAGGTCCAGTGATGATTTGGGGTGCCATGTCATCTGCAAGTGATGGTCCAGTGTGTTTAATCAAGTCCGAAGTCAACACGGCCGTCTACCAGGAGATACTAGAGAACGTCATGCTTCTGTCTGCACACAAGCTTTATGGAGATGCTGCTTTCCTACTCCAGCGGGACTTGGCACCTGTCCTCAGTGCCAAAACTACTAGTAACTGGTTTGCTGACCATGGTGTTATTGTGTTTGATTGGCCAGCCAACTGGCCAAGAAGAAGATAGGAGACACCAGACCCAATAATACAGTTGAGCTGAAGGCTGCTAAGCAGTGCCACAGACTGATGGCCTCCATGCCATGCTGCATTGATGCAGTAATTCATGCAGTAGTAGACCTGACCAAGTATCGAGTGCATAAATGAGCATACTTTTCAGAGGGTCGACATTTTTGTATTATAAATTCATTACCTGGCAACACCATCACAGTTGCCATGCCAGGTGTACACACTACTTCAGTTTTCAGCACACCTTTTTAAAGCCTCAACATTTATTTAAGGTGCATTCCAAATCACATATTTTCTCTTTTACCACAGTTTTTATTGGCAACATGAAGTGGCCACACTTAATGAGTAGAATGTGATAACAGTTTCTTGTATCTTCTCATTGGTATTGCTTCTGAGTCAAACATGAGAAAATCCTGGCAGCGGTGGGATTCGAACCCACGCCCCCTAAGAGACTGGAGCCTTAATCCAGCGCCTTAGACCGCTCGGCCACGCTACCTCTGTCTTTGTCTACCACTCATCCGATCAATCTGTATGGATTTATGTATTAAAATGGACGGTGTAATACAGTAAATCATGTTGGATTCTAGTTTCTATTTTATTCGCTTTTATTTGGAAAGCCTGTGGAATTTAGTTGCGGAGAACCTGTTACATTTGATTTATATGTAGTATTTAACAGATTTGTCACTGTTCCTCCGCCAAGGAGGTTATGTTTTCGGTAGCATTGGTCTGTTTGTTTGTTTGTTTGTTTGTCTGCAAAATAACTCAAAAAGTTATGAACGGATTTTGATAAAGGTGGATAATGGGACAAGGAACAGATGATAAAATTTGGGTGATCGGTTGAAGCAAAGTGGATAAAATAACAAATAAAGTCTATGGTCTGACAGCCTCAGCAGCAATTAAGACGGTGAAAATGGCGCCATCTGGTGGCCGGAAAGCACGTCTTGTTCTACTTGCTAAATATTGTTGTAATTCTAAAGTTGAAATTAATGTTCTGTGTTGGAAAAAAGAAAGTGAAAAATACAAAAAAACATATATTCTGTGTTGGTACAAAATAAAAATGAAATAAATACACCACAGTGTCCCTCTGAGTGCTTTTCTGGTGTTTATTAGGTGGTTGATACCTTTGGCTGCCTTCTGTTTGGTGCTGGACAGGTAGTGCACAGTGGGTTTGCCACTGATTTTCTGAAATGACCACATGACACATGACCTGACAACTCCATTACATATACCACAGATGACATGGCGATGGTATTTCAGTTTCCCTACATTTATGTCCTGTTCTGTAGTGTCTATTGCCCAATAGGAAGCCACACTTACTAAGTATTTCTTTTTACATTTTTATATACAAGACACGCTTGATATTGCTGACTACAGATGCCATGTCAGCTGTACAAACTACTTCAGCTTGAAGCACACCTTTTTAGGTGGGTCCACATTTAACGCATGTTCCACAGTGTCTGCTGCCCACAGGAAGAAGCCACTCTTGTTACTGAGTGGTCTTTATCTTCTCTCAGGACTTTGAGCTTTGGTCATTGGCAGTTTTTCAGAAGTACACAGGATAAAATCCTGACAGCGGTGGGATTCGAACCCACGCCCCCGAAGAGACTGGAGCCTTAATCCAGCGCCTTGGACCGCTCGGCCACGCTATCACTGAAAGCCACCCGCAACTTGTTTACTATGATTTATATGGAGTATTATACAGATTTGTTACTATTATGTTTATTAGCTAGTTGTTACGTCTGAGTATCTTCTGTCTGGTGCTGGGCAGGTAGTGTACAGTGGGTTTGCCACTGTGATTTTCTGAAATGACCACACCATCATATATTCCAGATGACATGGCCACTGTATGAACTACCTTATTACAGTTTTGCTACAAGTATGTCCTATTCCACAGTGTCTATCCAGGTAGAGGCCACATTTATCGAGTAGGTCTTTTACATTTTCATTCACAAGACATGCCTTGACAACACCATCACAGATAGCTTACTACAGATACCATGCCAACTGTACAAACCACTTCAGCTTGAAGCACACCTTTTTAGGTGGGTCCGCATTTAATTCCTATTCCACAGTGTCTGCCACAGGAAGACACCCCTCTCATCATTGAGTAGTCTTTCTCTTATGACTTTGACCTTTGCAGGGGTGCCCGTAGTACAAAATCCTGGCAGCGGTGGGATTCGAACCCACGCCCCCGAAGAGACTGGAGCCTTAATCCAGCGCCTTAGACCGCTCGGCCACACTACCCATGAAAACCAGAGGACAAATCACTCGATTTCATTTATCTGGAATATGAAACAGATTTGTCACTAGCATGTTTATTAGGTAGTCGATACCTTTGTAATTGGTGTGCTTGGCAGGTAGTGTACAGCAGGTTTGCCCACAGCTGCCTGCTGAGCATCGTTAAGATGCTAACTGAGGTGAATGTCAGAGAGGGGTGATGATTCTCTGTAGGTTTGTCCATATAGTCATCTCTCACATTAAAGCCTACGGATTTGATCCTTTGGAGATGTACATCTATGATCAGAACATCTATGGCTTTTCCTAAAACCCTATGTAAGATGGTTCGTACCTGTCAGTCTATATGGAGTATTAAACTGACTTGTAGCCATTTTGTGTATTAGCTAGTTGACACTTTTCCTCTGTTTGGTGGCAGGTAGTGTACTGTGAAGTTTTACTAAAAGTGGCTGCCTGCTGTTTCTGGAAATGGAGTTGATAAAAGCAATGAGACTGGACCAAAACAGTGAAGTTGATCAGGTTTGGAAACCAAAACAGTGAGCTGAGATACACTAAAACAAGTTATATTTGTAATTTTCTGTCCTATCAAACACAGGATACCTTATCTGATAGCGACATCCTGGATGGGCTTATCCAAATGCTCTGTGAACTGTGCACAGGTCCTCTGTTTAATGCCCACGTTTTTATGAGTCCACATCTCCTATTCTACTCTGACTGCGTATCACAGGAAGAAGCCAGTCTTTCGTGATGTGTTTTTCCAGCAAGTCTTTATCTCAGCATTTTTTCTGAAGTATATCTACCCAAAACCTCTGGCAGCGGTGGGATTCGAACCCACGCCCCCGAAGAGACTGGAGCCTTAATCCAGCGCCTTAGACCGCTCGGCCACGCTACCTCTATATTCTAACCAAAACCACTCACCCTAACGTTCCACACAGAGTATTAAACAGACGGTGAAATACAGAAAATCATGTTGGATTCTGTTTTCTTTTTTATTCGCTTTCATTTTCCGATAACCCTGACAACCAAAGACCACCTGGAGAACAAGATAGTTCACGTCTATTTTGCAACCGTATACAGTCTATGTTTGCAACACATTCTCCGCTTTCGCCGTATGCTGGCACAACGTGGCAAATATAAGGATGAAAACCGGCTTAACTACAAACTGAAGCTAGAACAATGGATTTATGATATAATTGTAGGGGACACTTGACATTCCTGTTACGCAGCAACGTCTGTGCCCCCATTAATTACTTCCTTATATGTTCTTTAAAATGTATCAAATATTTTGACCCATGCACCAAATCGGTACCTTCCAGGTAAGCCGGTTTCTGCTCAAAAATGCTAAGAATGTTGAGAAAGCATTTCACGTATCGCGTGTATTTTTTAACTGCCAAACTGTTCAACCATTTGTTTTCTTGTCCTGTCAGAAGTGGTCTTCCATTTTGACACAGACTGAAGTTGAGACAAACCTCTTGTCTTCCTCTGTACTCTTTGGAAGAACCCTGGCTACATCCGGTTCCGTTCTGCGCCATTTTGATGAAACAGCGAGGACAGAAACAGTTTGGATCACCGAAATGGATTTTATGGATTTATGTTTAAGATTTATCTGGATAAGCAACGTTCAACCTCTAGTACAGGAAATAGCCGTGTGCTGAAGAGGAACCCTTGCGCCTTGGTTGCCTAACTGGTGGATTTGTTAGATTATTCGACAGTTAGTTTGGGCAACATTGTTAGCATAGCGCCGTTAGCCATTAGCTGTTAGCTTTTGTTTTCATATTGTGTTGAGTGGCGAGGTAACGTTAGCTAATCTCGAGGTGTAGCATGTTAGCCTTGACATTAGCTAACTAGCTAATTTAACATTTACACGGTAGATTACGATATCATAATAGTCTTTTGAAGGTCTAACAGAGATAACGTTAAAGCTGTGGACTCGTTGCGGAAGCTTTCACGCAGTTTTGTGGACTTTTTCTGGAGCTTGGTAGGGTTTGTCCTGACTTGACAAATAAGAACTGTCCCAGAAAGGCAAGCCAATCACGGACTGATGCTCGGGAAACTCCAGGCCCGCTGCTAGCTACACCAGCGGCTTGTAGCGCAGCGGCCCGGGCTTTTCAACAGAGACATTTCACAACGGACTTGGCCTCATTCACACCCTTGTGGTAGATTTACTTTGTGCTGCATGAACTCTCTTGGATTTGGCATCCTGTTATGTTTTATCGGACTCTAAAGGACTGACGGGGCTCACGGCGCCGCTTCATGGCGCTCTGGCCTCACATCTCGATTATTTTTCTTTGGCAATAACAAGGACTCTTTCGTCATCTGCGGGCTGAACCTTTCCCCATTTTAGTACTTTCTTTGTCTACAGTGTTTCACCGAATATAAAGAAGGTTTACCAATTAAAGTCACCAGATTTAGCTGTGTTCAGTGTTGACGCTGTTTTATTTTGTTATCTTACCAGGCCTGTGGGTTTTTTTTTCTTGTGCTTGATTGACTTAAGTGCTTAGACCTGTTAAAATGTCGTGTGTTCACTATAAGTTTTCTTCCAAACTGGACTACAACACAGTCACTTTCGATGGGCTGCATATCACCCTCAACGAGCTTAAAAGGCAGATTATGGCCCGAGAGCGCCTCAAGGCCACAGACTGCGACCTGCAGATCACCAATGCGCAGACTCGAGAAGGTATGTGATCAGCTGACACGTTATAAAATGTGTCACAAACATGTCAGTCGTTGTTGGGCGTTGATTGGTGGAAATTTTTGTCTGTCTTGACAGTAGAACTGATGGCAAAAATGTCTATACTCAATAAACAAGCCTGACATTTTTTTTATGTATATACACACTGTGATACATCACCTCAAGACTTCAACTAAGAGCTGTTTTCATTGCTAACGAATCTGCCAATTGTGTTCTCCATTAATTATGTGGTCTATAATAAGTCAGAAAAAAATGGGAAATGCCCATTGCAATCTCCAAAATTCCAAGATGACGTCTTCAGATTGGTTGTTTTGTCTGACATATAGTCCAAAACCATCAAGATGTCAGATTACTATGATAGAAGACCAATAAACCATTAAAATGACTCACAAGAAGCTGGATCCGACCAATTTCTGGGATGATTGCCCTAAAGTGACTTAAAATGGTAAATCAATTTTCCAAACAGATACAGATGGACTTTCGGTCAATCCATCTTTATAGCACTTGTTGTCTAAAGTAACTATGTAAAACTAAACCAAAAGAAAAAAGTGAGTGTCGCCCTGGGTCAGAATAAAGGACTCAAAAAACCACACAGGTGCTCTTCATCAACAAGGAAAAAATTGATGTATAAAAAAGAAGAAGGAGTGTCCTATTCGTAAACAGAGATATCAAAAATGTAACTAAACTTAAAGTCCGACGCACTCTGGGGTAGTGTAAAAATCCTTAAATAAAGCGGGAATAACAACGCTTTTTGACTAAATGCGTTGATATACACGAGCAAATAATAGTCGAAATGCGTTGATATCCCCCGATATACAACTATGTAAAGCTATTCCTGAACCAGGTTTCTTTTTAAAATGTCAAAATGCACAGTGAATAAGATATAACAATCAAATATTATATATTATTAGTATTAAGTTTAAGCCAAAAATTTTAATTTAGAATATAAAAAAATCCCTGAGATTTGTGTGAATTATATGATCCTTTAGTTACTGTTATATCTTTTCCATAGCCTTAGTTAAAAATTTTAAGATGATGCAAGCCATAGTGAACCCATCCTCACCCTTTAGTCTGGCTCTTAATAACAACAAATAAATATTATGCAATGTAGTGGAAATTGTTGTCTTGGCAGTTTGTGGTAAGACACTGTGTACACATCTGATTAACTTAATACATCTGTTTTGTTTTCTGGACCCCAGTAACTAGACTGTTTTCTGCTGAACATTGTTTTGTATTTTCTAATCATTTGTGTCTCGTGTTTTACAGAATACACAGATGATGAAGCTCACATCCCGAAACACTCGTCCGTGATCGTCCGCCGCACTCCGCTTGGTGGAGTAAAACCTGCTGGCAGGACGTTCATTGTGTAAGTATACCTAAAATACAAAATTATTACGAGACTCATGATTATGTAGCAACGTAGTTCATAATTTAAAGTCATGAATATGTTTACACTGGATTTAAGTAGACATCAGAGTTATTTCTATAAACAAAACGTATTCCTGTTGTGATGTAGTTTTGTCAACCATTGATGGTTTCTTTCTGTCCTGTTTGTTTCTACAGAGATCGTTCTGACACAGCTGTGGTGGGATCTTCTAGACCCGTATGTAAAACAAACCCAAAATCAACACACTCTCCTCCTCCTCTCACCTCTCTCCCTCTCCCCCTCTTTCTGGCTTTAGTCACCTTTCTCGAGAACATTCTGTCAGCAATGATTGAGTCATGTGTATCCTCTGTTCACTGTGTGTTGGCTACATTTGTGTTGAGATCTCAACCTCTATGTGTTATTTGATGTCTTTTTGGGAGGGTTTCCTGGAGTCACCGCAGTTAAATAGTTTGTTGTTTCTCTCTAAAAACCCTGGGTTTCTGTTTTGAAGTAAGCAGATTAAAGTTTAAAGTTACTGAATGAGATGAGGTTAAGATGAGAAACAACAGACTAGCCACCATTGTTTTTGAATGCTCTGAACTGACCAAATGTTGAACTGTTGCCACTTTATAAGTGATTGAGAAATAATTTAAACTGTTAATGACTGTATTTCATAATGAAATGGTTTTGTAGCCTGCTTCAGGCCAGGCAAATGTATTTTTAAAGGGGTTTGTAAAAGGAAAATATGATACTTTTGTATTGATAATTCATTGTCATTTTATTTTCTGTGAAAATATTTAATTTTTATGTGGTTTAAGAACCCAATGAAGAAAAAGTGTGGCTGGGATCGATTGTTATTAACTTTGATTACAATTACAAGACTAAAGTTGTGTGAGTGGAAGACTCGCCAGTGGTTTTTATTTTGAAAGATCATCCTGCTAAACTTTACTATACTTAAATATGTTAACATTTGCCAATGTCACTTGTTTTATCCTGTACAATTTCACCATGAAGATGTTCTATTCTGCATTGAGTATGGACTGCACATAACCCTTAAACCTCAAAGGCTCACAGATTTCATCTTAATGAGTTAAATGCTTTGAATTAATTTAGTTTCTAAGTGTCTGTTTTACAAAGACGCAGGTACGAGTTCAAAGTGTATTGTTACAACTGTGGTTGGGGGGATCAGTGAGAAGCTAGTTTTGATAATTCAGATACTGTGACTTGGCCACTGACGTATAATGTTGTGACATGATCACAAAGCACTATGACACATTTTCAGTAAAGTAAACATCTTGTCAATCTCTCGAGGCCTTCCATGGTTGCTGCAGTGAGAAGTATACTGGTGTAGTGTGTCCTGTAAGCTGTAAGCTGCAGAACCTGTCAATAAAGTTGTTCAGTGGTTCAGTGTCAGAACCACTTGCACCAGATCCCTGTGTGTTCCCTCCACAGCACTCTGCCAGCAATACCCAGTCTTTGCTCCGAGCCCTGCATATTATGATGGAGAACCAACCCTGCCCACTCGTTTATTTTCTTGAAGAACATTTTCACAAGAATTAGGCAGAGCAGCCATTTTGTTTGTTGTTGTAAATTTTTCTTTTATTTTTGGTCTAAGTATGAGACTCGGGTCGCGTAGTTAATTGAATCCCGTCCTGCATTAGAAATATTCCTCCAGTTGCTTTCACCCTTTACTCTTTAGTGGTGTAGGGGCTGTTTCAGGGAACAATTTAAAGGAACACTTGACAACTCTTGGTAGTTTCTTTTTCTTCACCAGGCACTTCCTTTAAAGTGGAAACAGACAGCTTTTCACTACCAGTTTCATCAGTTACTTCAGTTGCTCCACCATTTTGACATTTCCACCATTGGGGGATACTAACTGCAAAGAACTTACGGATACCTTTTTTGTAACTGGTGATAGTTACCAGGGAAATCTCACTTCCTTAGTGTTATAAATCAAGCGTTCACATTCCACGGAGATGGAGAAGTAAAAGCGAGAGTTAAAGGGAACCAATCTATGCCCTGATGGTGTCCTTATTCTATAGCCATTACATTGTTCAATCAACATTTCCGTCATAATGCTAAGTTAAAGCAAACTTCTCTATTTCCACTTTAAAGAGACACTTTTGCATTTGTCTCATCAGCTGTACACATTTGACATTTTACAATGTTGGCATTTCTTATTGAAACAGCTTGGCACCACTCCCCGCAAGCTCATTAGTTTATGGAAAGCAGTCTTGTTGAACTTGTGTCGATGACAGCTTCTAACAGCTATGACAACCTCCTTTGACAAGCTGGTGCAGAAACTTAAATCACTGTGGCCTGGTGAAGGGAAACTGCATGCTAAAATTAAATGTCAAGTATTCCTTTGAGAAAATTGCCCTCTCCGTACTGTAGCAGGAAAAGCTTTAGGACTTACCGACGGATGTGCCAGTAGTGTACACTTTGAATTTGCTGATGGTGCCCAAATAGTGAGGAGGGTTGAAGTGTTTAAGCAAATGCTTTGGTCATTACTACAGTTGAGATTAAAGACTTACAATATAAGCATGTCTGGACATGTAAAGAGCAGCTGGAGTACAAGTTTGCTTTACTCGTTAAATGTAAATGAAGCCAATTTATATGCTGTTTAACAGATTTAGTGAACATCATAAATGTTTTTTATCTGTAAGATTATTCAGGATAAGTTCCCATATGCACTGGTAAATCCTTTTGAAGCTTGCAACTTCAGTAAATGTACAAAAAGTGGATTTTGTATATGACCTGTAATACTTTAATGTCACCTGGCCAGTGAATAGACATTATTTTTTGCAAGGATACTTTTAAAAAAGTAGAGTTACTCAATGGATATCAAATTATTGTTCTTGTCTTTTAAAAGGCACCTTCTTGTTTGTAGGTTAGGTAATTATGTTTGAATAATTTCTTAATATATTCTCTGAACAATTTCGATCTATAATGTAACTGACACAACCCTAGACGAGGCTTTCACAACAAGTTTTTAAAAATTCAGTGCTGTCAGTAGAGGGATGAACGTCGTGCACAAGCCTCGTAAACTTTGTCTCGATTTAATTGCTCACATGTCAACGGCGTTATTTCATGCACTCAATCCTCGTCAATGACTCTAACTTTGGTGCAAAGACTTAAATGGAGACTCTAAGGGACTGGACACAGATGTGGTGGGGAGCTATCTGGGTTCTTATCTTCCACTGTATGTCTATAAGATATTATGTGAAAACCTTTAATGTCTCTACTCTGATTCTCCTGCAGACTGATTCTTCTCCATCTTTGTCACTCGCCCAACTCGCCAAGGTACTGTTTGTGTACATGCAGGCTGTACTTCCCAGAATATATTTCCTAAGTTGAAGAGTTTCCTTTTATCTCGCGGGGTTGACATTCCTCTTTTATCTTTGTTTGTCCCCTCTCTCCATTATGTGTTTTAGACTGCTAACTTGGTTGACGCTAATGCATCAGAGGAGGACAAGATTAAAGCCATGATGTCTCAGTCCAATCATGAATATGACCCGATACAGTTAGTATATACACACCTTGTTTTGGATTTGATTAAGCTTGTTACGCAGCATACCAAACAACATAATTCTCTATTGTTTTAAAAATGTGTTGAACTTGTCTCTGTAGTTACTCCAAGAAGGCAGTCGGTCCTCCACCGGCTCACTATACCTGCTTTCGTTGTGGAAAAGCTGGTCATTACATTCGGCAATGCCCCATGCTGATGGTAATTATCATGCGTCTTTGTGGTGTTTATTTATTTTACATTGCAGTGTAACTTCTTAGCTTCTTTTTGGATATTGATTGTTATGTTTTACTTTGTAGGTCCAGGATAAGAGTGTCGAGGGTCCCAAGCCAGTGAGGATTAGTAAGGGTATTCCTCAGAGCTTCATGGTGAAAGCAGAGCCAGGCACCAAGGGAGCCATGTTAACTAGCACTGGAGAATACGCCATACCTGCTATAGATGCGTAGGTGTCAACCAAAAGCACCCACAAAATACACACTGTTTTGCATACTTGCATAGCACATTAAGTGATGTCAATTTTTTCTGTTATTACAGGGAGGCATATGCACAAGGAAAGAAGGAGCGCCCTCCGTTTGTTCCACATGACCAGTCATCATCTGAGGACGATACAGACCCAATCCCAGATGAACTCTTGTGTCCAATTTGCAATGACCTGATGACAGATGCCGTAGTTATACCCTGCTGTGGAAACAGTTACTGCGATGACTGTGAGTCTGTACTCATAATGCGCTTTAGTGAGTCAAAACTAGTCTTTGCCAAGCAAAAAAATAGCTCAAATATATTACTTTCTGTGTTTTCAATTTGCACAAACATTCATCAGTCGTATAGGGAAAACTCCGCTGTGAGAATGGTAGAAATACCATAATCAGCTGTGGTCTCTCCGGAGCACTGCAGCCCCAGGACATGCTGCATTTTGAGTAGTTGTTGAAACTCTCATTTTTATGTTCCACAGTGTATTGAAATGATTTCACGCTTGGTCACAGGGAAAGTCGAAAATCATTCTTGCAAAAAGTAGAAAATTATCCTCTCAAATGTATGTAGACTGGCCAGTTTTAGGGGAAGGATAGTTTAAACAGAAATGTACATTATCATATAGACAAATTTGTCAAATGAATGTGAGCTTTTGTCTAAATAAGAACAATTTGTTTTCAGGTATCAGGACTGCCTTGTTGGACTCAGAGGAGCATGTCTGCTACACATGCAAACAGTCGGACGTTTCACCTGACAATCTCATTGCTAACAAGTTTCTCCGACAGGTAACCTCCTTTTAAATGCATGCATTTTGAGGCGTTACATTGTTTGGTTCATTTCACCTGAACTGAAGCAAAACTAGAAAAAAACAAATTTTTAAAAGTTATTATCTGATGGACTTCACGCAGGCTGTGAACAACTTCAAGAACGAGACAGGGTACACCAAACGCGTGCGTAAGCAGGTCCAAAATGCAGCTCCGCCTCCACCACGCCCTCAGTTGGTCAGGCCTCTGCACTCAAGACAGCAGGACCCACTGATGGCCAATGTTACTCAACCTCCTCCAAGTGCACCCCCTGCTGCTCCTCAAGCTCAGGTCCCACCTCCTGCTCCTGCACCTGCACCTACACCGGCTCCTGCTCCTGCTCCTGCTGCTCCCTCTGCTCCTACTCCTCCTCATGCTGCTGCTACTGTTGAAGAACAAGCTGATTCACCAGCTCCTGCACCTGTTGCTGACCACCAGTCACCTATGCACTCCACCAGCCACGGTGAACCACCCCCACCGGGGTAAGTTCAGTCTAAGATGCAGTCTATGCACCTACATAAAAGCACATACTCAGAAAGTGATGTTCAAGGTGGAGAGCTATTTCCACTAATCATGATGTGTCTATTTATGTTTCAGTGAGACAGATCCAGAACCTTCTGTGACACCAGAGTCATCAGGAACCTCTGAAAGTGGATCACAGGTGAGTCCACCTTGAACACCTCCATCTCACTAACTTAAAAGCATTTGCTGCAACAAAAGGCTCAACATGACAGCGCGGATAATCTGCTGTTGCTTTTGCCTTTATTTAGTCACCTTATGAAAAGTAAAAGCAACAATTCATTCTTATTTTCAACATTGGTTGGGCAGATTTTACAATTGAGTGTGCTGAAAGTTTTCCCGGTTTAGGATTCGAGTCAGGAGCCATCTTGGAAAATGCATGTTGGCCAGTTTTTCAATTGCAAACGCAATTTTTTAGGCTGTTGCATTTGTTGAAAAGAAGTATACTTGGTCTGTGTCAAGATGCACTGTAAAGCTACTCACTTTTGATAATCCCAAGCACGTGCTTGTGAATCCCTGAACACAAAAAAAACCTGTAACTTTTCTTAGAGTTAAATACATTTTTTCTCACTGCGTTTCCTCCCACAGAACTACCATTTAACTGTTATTGGCCACCCGCCACCTGTAAGGGCGCCTCATCCACCAGGTGAGAGGTTCAATTTAGGTCACTTAAGGAGATTAAGTGAGCTTGAAGGAAAGACACTGTAACTAACAAACTGTCTCTCTGATCTATTAGGTCACCAATCAAGGCCACATCACTCTCACAGAGGGGGAGGCAGGCCCTGGGAGAGGTAAGGATCCGTCTGGGTGATCTGATCTACTAAATATTTGTTTTGTAATATTGAGAACCTCACAATGTTTTGTGTCCCTCTCTTTGCAGCAGGTTTTACAGAAGCAGAGGAGATCACCCCCCCACTCACCTCCAGACAGCACCACCTCCTGCACCTGTTCCCCCAGTGTACCCAGCTCCGTCCCTCTACCCACCCCCACCACAGCCCTACCCCCCTCCATACACCTCTGGCCCTAGCCTTATCCCTCCTACCATCAGTTACCAACCTCAGCCTGTTTATGCCCCTGGACCACCGGGGCTCAACCCTCCCTGGGTTGCCCCTGGTGCCCAGCCCCCTCTTATCCCTCTTCCCCCCTTGTCTCAGCCACCTCTCTCTAAGGAAGATTTCTACAGACAGCGGCATCACAGACAGGACAAGTGAGTTGTTTCTTTTTCTTCAACACTGCTACAGATTTTTTTTTCCAATCTAAATGTATGCAGAAAGAATACTAACATCACTCAGGGATGGGGGTGTGAATTCAGTAAGATGAAAACTATTAAAGTTTTACACTGAAGTAGTTTTCAAAGTTTTTTCTTATTCCTTTTATCCACAGAGCTACATCCAAACTGGATGAGTTTACTAAAGACTTCCACAAAGAGCTTATGAAGTACAGAAATGCACCAAAGAGACGGAGACCATCTTATTCAAGGTAACATAATTAAGACAGCCTATCAAAATTGGTTTTTCGTTTTTGCATTAATTACATATGCATAATCCTTAAAGCCATTTGTTACGTTTTTGCATAATCTGGTTTCTTTCTCCCTCTTGTTCTCCTTCTGGTCTTCTCAACCATTTCCTTTTCCAGATCCCGGTCATACAGTCGCTCTCCATTTAGCCGTTCTCCTTACTCTCGCTCTAGATCCAGATCAAGATCCAGGTCCTACTCTTATTCCCCCAGTCGATCCCGCTCCCGTTCACGCTCCCATGGCAGGTCTTATCCCCGCTCCCCTTATTCTAGACGAAATGGACGTAGTTATGGACGCTCACGGTCAAGGTCCCGCTCTCGCTCAAGGTCTTACGGGTATCGGCGGTCTGGCTCGCCACGTTCTCCTCCCCCCTACCGCCCAGGAGGCTGGGAGGGAGCAGAAGGAGCAGGACCCTACAGGTCTAGATCACGGTCTCGTTCCCCTGGCCCTGGTGGCTTCCGGAGCCGCAGCCCTGGTGGACGAAAGCCGCCTCCTCGGGAGCTACCACCATATGAACCGAAGGGTTTAAGTCCCGGTGGCAATGATCGCTGGGAAAGAGAAAGGTATCGACAGTGGGAGAAGGAATATGCAGACTGGTACAACAAATACTATAAAGACTATGATAACCAACATCCCTCACTGCATCACAGAGGTCGTGGAAGCAGAGACAGGGAGAGAGACAGAATGTCCCCATTATCTAGAGATTACTCCCCTCAAGGGAGAGGAAGAAGAGGGCGAGAAGAGCGAAGTGCTCCCCCTCACCATCCTCCATCATCTTCGTCAACAGGGACCAAGTCCAGCACTAAAGTCTCGAAGACAAAGAAGGTAAAAAGGAAGAGGACTGGGGAGGAACCAGAGCCATCGCATCAGTCAGTAGACAGAGGTGATGCTACTCCTGTCAGAGACGAACCAATGGACGAAATCCCTTCACTCACTAAAACGCCTCCCATGTCTTCAAAGGCCTCAGTTGGAGCCGCAACCTCTAAAGCTCCAGCCTCAAAAAGCACTGCTGCACCTGCTAAACCCTCAACCAAGTCAACATCCAAGACTCAGGCTGATAAGACGAAGAAAGAGAAGAGCCAAAAGGTAAAAGCTAAAGTTAAGACAGAGGGTGTGAAGGCTAAGAGTGAAAAGGTGAAGAAAAAGACTGGGGAAGGAGTGGTGACTAAAAAGAAAGACTCCTCTTCTGCCACAAAACCATTAAAGACCATTAAATCCAAACCAGAAGATGCCCCCAACTCAACCGCCCCTAAAAAGGAAAAGAGTAAAAGCTCTTCAGGGAGGCCTGCGCTGCTTAAGACTCCTCCACTGTCCTCCCAGAGCATGCCTCTACATCATCCCTCTCTTCATGACGGCCCAAGAGGCAGCCACGACATGAGGGGGAGAAGAGATCTTCCACAGGGCGGTGGTCTCCTCCCCATCCCCCATCCACATGGACTCCAACTTCTCCACCGACCTCCCTCCCCTGACAGTCGGAGGCGGATGGGAGAGGAGGGCCGCTCTTTACTCGGACCTCCTCCTGGAAAGCTGAGGAGAATAGATGGGCTAGGGGGTGGAGGTGATGTCATGTCCCACTCTCACATGTCTCATCAGCCCCCGCTCCACAGACTCCCACCCCCCTCAGACAGACCTGGTCTTCTTCCCCTGCCAGTGAGCCGTGACATGGGCCGGGGAGATGCAGATCGGGGACCCATCAGACCTCTAATGGACCTTCAGGTGGGTTTGTAGCTCGTGTAGTCATCAGAAACACCAGGATACAAAGATTTATGTTTTTACAGATGTGTTAATCATCTCAAGTTATTGATGTGTATTATGTATTTTCATAGATAGTTGATTCCATAATTGAACAAAAGTGTATAAAATGGAAAAAGTAAATGAAGAATAGTGGTGAAAATGGCACCTTTTTTTTTTAACCCAGAAATCTAAACTGCCGTCAGTTAAACCTAAGTTGCTGTCAATCAGCTTATCATTTCAGAACTCATCATTGCAGTAAAAGCACAAAGCCGTTCTGAGTTAATCCCCTTGTAACATTTTGCATTTGCTTCCGTCCATATCCAGGTGAAGCCGACCCAGAGGAGGATAAAGCTAAACCGAGATCTGGGAAGAAAAGGCAGCACTGAGACGGCACCCTCGGACAGAACACCGTCGGGTCCTGAAAAGACGACCTCCACCTCAGACCGATCGACTGCTGCTAACAGCTCTGAAGGAGACCGACCTAGCGGTACAGCAGAAGGTGGAAGAAAGGAGCCGTCTGCATCTTCTGAGAGAGGAGTCTCCAGAGAGAGACCAGGAAGTGCTGGAGAAAGACTGCAGGGCTCGGACAGGGAGCAGAACAGAAGCTCAGGATTGGACAGAGAGCGAGACAGAGCTTCAGGATCAGATCGAGATAGAGACCGAGACAGAGACAGGGGCTTGGTATCTGACAGAGACAGGGACAGGGACAGAGTCTCTGGCTCCCAGAAGGTAGCGGCTACAGTGGAGAAAGACCCTGAAGGAGAGAGGCCATCAAGGACAGAGCGCAAGAACTCCAGTGGTGGAAGTTCAGGAGGGAGGTCTGTCTCTCTGGATAAAATGACCATCGCTGAGAAATCAGCCATCTCCAGGAGCATGACGGACCTTCAGGAGAAGCCAAGCACATCCTCGAAGGAGAGAGGGGAGGGGTCAGAGCGATCTGCCAAATCTGCCAGGTCTGTTAACATTTGTTTCCCTGCTGCTTGTCAAACCATCCATATCCATGATGGAAAGAAAACTCGTTTTGCTGATCATATGCAGTGGCTCTGTAAACACAGTTGTTATTACGTGTAATTATATCTCATTCTCATTCCCCAGGAGTGTGTCCAAGGACAGAACAGAGAGGAGTGTCCCCTCAGGAGAGAAACCAGCTGCTGCTCACAGAGAAGGTAATTTGAATCTCTTTATGTGTGTACGTGTGTGACGAGATGATAACTTTGATTTTGTCTTGTGCCATCTAATTAAGCATTGATTAAACCCATGTTTCCTCCCCTCCTCCTCCTCCTCCTCCAGCAGTGAAAGATGGTGAGGAGTCAGTTGTGAGGAGCAGACCCAGGATCAGCCGAAAGGCTTTGACGAGCCACACCACGAGCTCTACTAGGTGAGTCTGATGTGCCCTGGTTACTTAGAAACCATTTGAAATATTGTATATTTTATTTATATTTTATGTTGTTTTATATTTGTTTGTTGGTTAACGTCACTGGTGCATCCTGTAATTTTTGTGTTAAATATCTTGCTGTAAATCAAACTTCCTTCAGGACAAAAAAAAATATAGAATCAAAGTTTATGTGGGTGCTGTTGCTTGGAAATTCGGGATAGGCATCGAGAACTGGTACTTAATTGATACCACTTCCTTGAGTCAGTATTGATAAGCTGGAAAAACAGTGCTGCCATCAGTATTTATGTAACATTAATTAATTCTAACAAAGCTGTTTTTTTTTTGTTTTTTTTTTTTAATTCCTTACCATCCTCTGATGATGACTGAGCTGCTGACGTCAGGCGATTTCATTTGCCATGGCACAACTGCTTGTTCACATTCTGTGCTCTCCAGTCACAGCTGACAGCAAAACAACAAGGTTTTGTCTTTGCAGTTAAATGCAGTATATGTCAGAGTTAGGTGTGTGTTAAGGGTGTAAACCCAGCAACCTCATGAAACACAAATACAACATTGTATAAATCTGAAGCAGTGCAGTGTGTTTCACAGCTTTAGTGAAACAGCTGCTGCACCTACATCAGTGCTGCCTCCCAGCTCTGGTGCTGATGAGATTTGCCAAACTAACACTGCACCTGCCTCATCGAGTTAACTTATAATCATTAAAAATAAGTCTGCTATTATTAACTCAGCACACAGTTAGAACCTGTTTTAGGCATTTCTAGTGAATGTTCCTCAACAGTCCCATAGACAACGGGTGTGTTCATAAATCCAATCTGATGCTCTTCACTAAAATTAGAGCACTATTATTTGAAGAAAGAGTCATGCTGCCTTGATAGTGTTGCGCTCTGAATAACCGACCGGTATGATCCAGTTTGTGCCATGGTACACTCTGGTGCTCACAGTGACTGTTTACCAACGCATCCAGTGTTTGATGTCATTATAGCCACACACCTAATTTTGTGTTGCTTATGGTTGTTAATATTTTCAAATGTAGGGAGATGACCACAGCCCTTAACCCTGTTGTAATAACTGCTAAATATTTTCATGTCATCTCTTAATGTTTTGCACCAAATTATGGAAAGAAGAATATTGACAATTATCGGTATCAATAAAAATCTAATGATACCTATCCCTATTGAAAATACAGTAGCTTTGGGTCTTACTTTCTGTAAGCTGTTGAGTTAACAGGAAATAAACCTGTTACAGACTTTTGGTTATATTTTAAACATTTGAAATAGTCTCTAGTAAGCTTTTAGGTTTGGTTATCAAAACTCATTGCGGTTTGGGTCACTGGTATCCCATCTTCTAACTCTAAAGCGTGCAAGAGTATTTCCCAACATGTTGAACTATTTTCCTTTACATTTTAGAACACAGGCTTCTTTTGTTAAATAAAAAGATAGAGCTGAAACGATTGTCAAGAACAATTAATCGGCTACTATTTTGATGATTGATTAGAAGCCAAAAGTTTCTCTGTTCCCAACTTCTGTGTTCTGGGAATTAACAGCTTTTCTCTGTCTTATTAAATAATGTGAGTTGAATATCTTTGAACAAAAACCAATTTTGGCAAGTGCACACAAGCAGTTTAAAAACATCACCTGGGATTTTGGTCTTTCTTCACTATTTTCTGACATTTGATTAATCAAATACAAAATCAGCCAATTATTTGATAGTGGAAATTATGGTAACTTATGGTAACTAACTATGGTAACTAACTATTTTTGTATGCCAAGCCATATTGGCAATTGTGTGAAGAGGAATGATTGTATGTAACCAAGTCATGTTCCTCGACCACCTTAAAGGGTCCACAGATTTTACACATCAAATATGTGTAAAAAAAATTGTATAAAGCCTTTGTGGCTCCAGAGGGAGCTGCAAGAAGTCATAGAAGTTGTAGCGAATTTAGCAAGTGAGCTTGCCAAACTTCTGTAGCCCACTCCTCTTCTCTGCTGGAGATGAGCAGCTCAAAGCTACATTAGCTGCTATTAGCATTGAACGCCCAAATCTGCGGTCGAACTGTCAGCGTTGTTGTGAATGTAGACGGCAGGTTTTCACAAGGAAGACGACTGCATGGAATAAAAAAAAAGGTGATCTCTCTGTTCCTGCTGCATCCATTTTGATAATTTTTGTTTTAGTCTGTCCTCTGAGAGTCTGACAGTTCTTACAGCTGCAAATTGGTGCTGTACTCTTATAAACATGTCTGTTTTTCCCTCAACACTAGGTCAACTCAAGAAGCAAAGCGGGACTCGGACAAAGATCAGAAGAGCGTATTGTCTAAACCTGCTGAGCAGCCTCCATCTAGCCCTGTGAACAGCCGAGGCCGCAGCCCAAGTGTCAGCCCAGCAGTCAGCCCAGCCAGGGAGGAGCCGCTCATTCAGCCGCCTCCTCGCTCAAAGTGGGAGAGGGAAGATGACGAAGAAGGCCAGGAAAATGGACTCAGTGCACCCAAGGAGCCCTCACCGGTGCCACAGAGGAGCAGAGGCAGAGAAGGGCAAACAGAAGCACCTAAACCTGTGAAGGGCGAGGGACGGGACGCCACAAGGGAGGAGAGAAGAGGAGCGGTGAGAGAAGAGAAGAAAGGGAGAGCACCAAGGGAAGAGGGTAAAGGTGGCAGGACGGCACAGGCGAATTCTGACAAACCAACTAAAATAAAACTCGTGAGGGAGGAGGGGAGAGGCGGAGGAAGAGATGAGGGGCGAGGAGTGACGGGGAAGGAGGAGAGAGCCACAGAAAGCAGAGGAGGACGAGAGGAGAATCGTGGCCCAGAGCCCAGGAGACAGCGTTTGTGTTCTGACCTGGGTCGCGAGACAGACGAGGCGGCCTTTGTGCCTGACTACAGCGAAGGCGAGGGCTCCGAGCCAGAGGGAGGAAGGAGCGGCAGCGGCAGTCTGTCCCTCAGCCACCCCTCCAGCCCCACCCCGACCAACCACAGCGGCTCAGTGACCACAGGGGACAAGAAGAAGAAGAAACACAAGAAACATAAAAAACACAAGAAGCACAAGAAACACGGCGGCCAGGAAAAAGAAGGAGAACAGAAGCAGCATAAGCACAAGCACAAGAAAAAGAAACACAAAAAGAACAAGGAGAAAGACGCGGAGGAAGAAGAGGAGGAGAAAGTGGAGAAAGCAGAGGAAGAAGGGGCTCCGTGCTAACAAGAGCTAAGCTAAGACTGCTCCCTCAAATCTGTAACCTTCTTTGTTAATAAGGAGATAATAATATATCTAGAAATATCGGCTAACACTGGCCTTCTGCTCCAAGTGCAACTGTGAGGGGATGATGATGGATCAAATAAGTCTTTGACTGTCCACGACACTGGAGGGCTGCCTGGCAGTTAGTCACTTAATATCAATGCAGGACGCCAAACTTACCGACGGTACTTTGTTGTACCTGGGTTGCAGCATTTTGACCGCTGCTGAGATTTCTTTAATGTTCAATGTGAGCCTCGTCTGTGTGACTTTGGGTCGGGAAAAACTCAGAGTGATGCTGTGCTGGCGCTGTTGTGATCAACACAGAGCCGGCCAGAAAGGACTTGATGATAATAACTGACCACGCAGCAGTGAGTCTAAATGATAGGAATAACAAACACTGTACTCAGGGATGTGATTGCTTCTTTGTAGAGGAGGAATTGCTGTTTCTCTGCCTCTTTATTAATTTGTAAATAGAGATGAACTGTTGCTTCACATAATAATTTTCCCTCGGTTTGTTTGGCTCACATCCCTGTGTGTGCTGTTCAAGGCTTAAGTACTGCATAACCTTCGTTGCTATGAAGGCCGTTGTTAGCTCTTTTCTTTATGGACTGTACGAGCAGTTTTGCATGTTTTAGCACATAATGTACAAATCGGTTTGGGTTTTCAGTTTTGATAATCTCATTTGAGGCAGCCATTGCTGCTAATTCATGCCAGTACAGCTTTTTTTAAATGTACGTTTAAAATGAAGGTAAAAAAAAGTTCCTGGATAGAGTACCTATCTAAGCAAGGTTAAATCGCTGTAAGGTAGATTTCCTACCAAAATTAATATGAATGAATCCAGTAATTTTTTTTGGAAATGGTGAGGATAATAATATTTGTGATTAATGTGCTAAAATGTACAAAATCACCTGTTTGGTCCTGTTAAGTTAAATCAAAGCTTCATGCATCCACGCTACACTGGATTGTATAAAACTAGGATGTGTTTATTAATAATGTCAAATCAGTTGGCATGTTTTTGTTCCCAAAGGTGCAGTGGCTGCGTGTTGAGTGAGTGAATGTGTGTCTGTTGGTGTGAAAGTGAAATGAGACAGTGGGACAAACTGGAGGACTGTTGTTCTTACAAATGAGTTGTTTTTCTTTTTTTTTTTAATTAAAATGTTTTGACCTCATGAAAATGTCTGAGTTGTATTTTATCAGTGACTGAATACCTCATTGTGTAATGACCACACAGATGAAGGTTATACACACTGTTGTATTAAACTGACCATAATTGAGAAGTTTGTATCTTCAAGGGCAACATTAGAATAATTCAGGTGTCTGTAATAAGAGCTTTGCATATGGACATGAATAGATGGTACTTGGGTTAAACACAAAGGATAAGTATGTTACAGTTAGTTACAGTTAAAAAAAGATAAATCAGAACCCACACTGGAAAAAAAAAATTTAATAAAAATTCTTAGAAATTTAATGCAATCAGTGTAGCCCTCAATTCTTGAAGAAAATCTGCAGAGGATGCCGAGCACTGTCAATGAATGGTGCTTGAAATGGAGACTAGTGAATCAAGACAAAACACAAATAGTTTTAATATCAGAAGAAAATCAGTGAAAAGAAGTTCAGTTCTTTCTAAATTTGGTTCATTACTGCTGTCATGTACCAACCAGTATAAATACCTTGGACTGGCGCTCGACGAGGGCATGTCACTAACAGACACCATCAGTGTTCTACCTCCGTCAGTAGGTAGCGCACTGGGATCTGTACTGACGAAAGTGGCAATGTAGGATTTTGTACTTGAACACAACACTATAATTGATGCGCATGTCCTGTGTCTGACTATGCCTCAGGTGTTTCCAAGATCATACATGTTGTAACAGAGCACTATAGAGCCATTCGATCTTTCCTGGGTGTCCATAAATTTGCTTCAGTTGTGGCCATTAGTGGAGATATGGGACGGACACCTCCAAACATCAGGCATAAATGTCAAATGCTTCAGCTTTGGAATAGACCTGTGAAGATGTCAGCTCAAAGACTCAATAAAAAGATTTTTAATAGGGACACCTCCCACTGTCATCCCTGGGCTAATGAGTTGAAATCATTATTTTGTCATTTATTTTTCAGAACAGGTTACTTTGTGACACACAGGAGATTAGGAGTTAAATGTTTTGCATGTTTAAAGAAAAATGGTCTGATGCTATATATGGTATAAACCAAAACTACGAACTTATTGTCTCATAAAGAACAGCTATAGTGTGGAACCTTACATGAAGTGTAATCTTAACAAAAGACAAAGAACCCTCTGTGCACAGTTGCGCTCAGGAATGTTATCATTAGCCTCCGACTGGAAGGTTTGACACCACCCCAGAGGAGGACATACTTTGTTGTGTAATTAAGGTGAACTTGGGAATGAGGTTCACTTCTTGTTTTACTGTCCTGTTAATGAAGACAAAGAGGTTGGTAAGATGACCTCTATCTAAAAATTTGAGTTTTGTTTCAGAAAGGGAACCTTTTTTGTGGCTAAATTTCTTTGCCAAGCCTCGGATAGGAGGCAGTGTATTCTGTTTCTAGACTGGATTGTTAGTGCAACGTCATTGCAATGGTTGTAAACCCATGAGAGTTGGGCACATGTAGTGTGCATGACACAAATAAAAATCAATCAATCTTGATGTGTAGCGAACTTAAGTCACACTGGACTGTACATGGCTCACAGTCTTATCAACAACTACAAGACAAATCTTAATTATCAGGGTTCACACCAGTCTCAGCATTACTGGTAAACATCTTAAAGCTGCGTTCACAACTGTCATGTGAAAACCAACACTTGGTAAAAGCCACTTAAATGTTGCACATAACAGTACTGGCCGTAGTGCTGCAATGTGATAATGAAATAATACCTACTACGGAACATAACACATAACAGTGTAATTATTCTTTCTTAAATATAGAAATTATGACAGTATATTATGTGTTAATGAGAGGTTGTTAAACCATGATCCATTTTTTACAGTCACTACGGGTACAACAGTATTAACTAGGGAAGAAAATGTGCTCATATAAAAGTATGCTAGTGAATAAATTCAATTTCTGTTGCACTCTCTTAACCTTAGCATAGTTTTTACAAGCTTGCACTCATGAATTTGACCTGATAGTGTGACTTATATATGAAGTTCTTATTTGAAGACAGTTGGCTGCATTTCATGTCCCCTGCACCATTTCTGTATTCTTAAAAATTTGAGTAGCCCTGACTAGCTGAGGCCTGACTGTAGGTTGGCTGTCACATTAGTTTCCTCTGTGCTCCCACCATCTAATAATGTGTAAACACAACAATAGAGCATTAATCAAAATGTACTGTCTCTATATTTTGGCTAATTAAGAAGCCAAACATTTAGAAGGGTGGTTACTAAAATTAGTAAAAATGCTCGGATGAAGTAGGTACGAAGATTAAGTAGTAGATACAAATAGTTGCAACATGGTCTTAAAATTCTCCTGCTGACACTTGTTACAAGAAATTCTGAGTACAAGGGAGACACATACAGTATATGTGATAAAAGAACAAAGATGTACAGCAGCTCATTGGGTGTCAGATATATTTAGAAATAAGGGGATTTTCAGAGGATGAAGTATGTCCTCGAAAGCAGTTCCTCAGACACAATGGTGAGTCTCAGGATCTTTGGCAGCTCATTCCTTTACCAACATGAATAATTAAAGCAAAACGTCCCACAAGGAGCCGCGTGCAGTGAGACAGACTGAACACTGTGTGGAGCTGTAAGTCCTGCAACTTTTAACTAACACACAGAAACAGATTAACAATAAAAATCTTCTCTCATATGCCTCAGTTCCAAAACACAACCCCACATGCCACTACCTCTCTCCTCCCAGAGCACACAGCAATAAGCTTCATTGTGTGTGTGTGTGTGTGTGTGTGTGTGTGTGTGTGTGTGTGTGTGTGTGTGTGTTTGTGTGTGTGGGCATGTTGTAAGTGTGCGTACCTAGTCGGAGAGATGGCGTGACTGCTGGATCACAGAGGAAACAGGCTGAAGGCAGGAGATGGGTTCACAGACGGGTTGAGGGACCGCTGTGAAATGAGAGAGCAGCAGATGTATTTCCCCCCAAACAGCAGTACATAAAAGCACATTCTCAGCTTAGTCCCTTCATTGTGTGTGTGTGTGTGTGTGTGTATGTGTGTGTGTATAAATATATATGTAAAGTCATCCTTAATGGACTCAGAGATCAGTGAGACCATTAGAGAAGATTAATACATTGTTTGTTTTAACCCCCTGTCCAGATTATCATCACACCACGTTATTCTTCTCATCTACCAGCCGGCAAGGTTCACTCTGCATGCATGTGTCCACACGTGTGTGCGCATGTGTGCACCTGTTATCGGCCTGTGTATTCGTGTGTCTGCTTGTGTTTTGCCTTACAAGCATGACATCATTTCCTGTCATCAAGGCCAAAGGTTGCTAAGCAACTTCACTTCTGCCGATTGTCAGAAAAGATGCTTCTCCGCTGACTGGCTCACAACCTAACTCTCTCTTATCCTGTCATAAATGTAATGTCTGAGGAAGATGCTGGCTGTGTGTGCATGATTGCCCATGCGTTGTACGGACCACTGTGCATTTATGCTTTGCAGACACAGTACAGGAGAAGCTGAGGGAGAGCGAGAGGGAGAGGGATGTGTAAATGTATTGTCTGATAGATATCTGTGATTCCTACAGCTGATAAAAGGGATGAGTCAGTGATGTTAATGCACGGCACAATCTCTCCAGTTGTTTGTCTAAAATGTAGCTACATATCAGAGCAGCTTATGGTGAAAAAGCTGGTGAAAAAGCATTTTCAATTTGTCACTCTGACCATAACTTTTTTTATACATTAAAGTTTTGCTCTGATTATAAATGCAGTAATGTTTCAGATTACACGCTGCAGATTGCAGTGTAAATATTATGTACATATCAATAAAATACTTCCTGGGTATGTGTACAAGGACGCATGTAGATACAACTTTGTGTTTAGGAGGAAGTAGTTTTTAAATACAGAGTACAGATTCAGTAATTACAGGGTGCAGTCATGTTACTGGATAATATGGCAGACACATCATTTATATCAATGAGGATAGTCTAAGTAATAATTATGCATTTTATTTATAGGCGCCTTTCAGAGCACTCAAGGACACCTTACAAGACACAGTTTAAAAAAAACAAGCAGCAATGTATCCATTGATCATAACATCAAACAATGCTGTAATATAGCCTACCTACAACAAAAGTTAATGAAATGACTAGACGGAAATCAGGTAAGCAGTACCTAATGAACTGGCAACTGAGTGTCTTTAACAAGACTGAGATTCTACAGCCATGGTAGCAGCTCTGTTAGTCTGTTAATGGGCAAAGGAATGCTTTGAGCTAAATGCTAACCCCAACAGGAAACTGCCCATTGGTCCGACATCCCATTGGTCCGACCATATTAAACTCATTGTTCCGAAGTCCGTTCCGAAATCATCATGATGCCCTGTGGTTAAGGTCTGGTTAGGTTTAGGCACAAAAACCACTTGGTTAGGGTCAGGAAAAGATCATGGTGTGGGTTAAAATGAAAAAGAAAGTGACAAACACATAAGCCGTGAGCCTGCTCTGCCTCAAGCCGGTCGCGGCGCACCATACGCCCGCCGTGAGCCGTTCAGCACTGGGGACAGTTGGACTAATGGGATGTCGAACCAATGACATGGACCCCATCAACATGCTAACACGCTCACAATGACAATGCTTACATGCTGATGTTTGGCAGATTCAATAGTAAACACATTAATATTTTAGTTTTGTTTGTTAACATGATACATTTTCCAATTAGCACTTAACACAAAGAACACCTGAGGCTGTCATTAGTTTTGCTGGTATTTGATCAAAACCTAAACTCTGGACAAATTAAAAATTAGACTCGATGATGGCACTGGGTGAAAAATTCAGAGATAACCAAAGTTATTAAAATTCATCCTGAGGGTAACATGAATGTCTTTATTAAATTTCACGGTAATTCATTCAACAGTTGTTGAGACTTTTCATAAATGTGAACCTCAGTGTGGCACTAGAGGAAACATCAGGGAATCACCAAAATCATTCAGGTTATTTTGTCTGGAAACGATGAATGGATGTAAAAAATTTAATGGCAATCCACCCAATAGTTGTTCAGATATTTCAGTTTGGACAAAAAGTGGTGGACCAATAGACCTAGAATTATAGATTTAAACATCTAATTTTTAAAAACATTTTACTATGGTTATATTTTTATAGATAAATTTAAATCAAATACCATAACTACTTCCTCAGTATATTAGTATGGTCACCCTGTGCTTCCTGTCGATCCCTAGTACGTACAAAGCGACAACATTTGGGGTGAAAAATGAAACCAAATGTGAAAGTACTAAAAACTGCAGTTCCTCTAATGACCACTTGAGGCTGGCTGTAAAACAGTCTCAATCTCCATAGACCCCCATGTTAAAATACCCAACTTTAAAGCAGAAATACACGTGAATACAGCCTGGTACAGTTTTGGTCTCTATAGCTAATTTTAACATTCTTCGCAACTATATGGGAACGATGTTTTTCTTACATCTCACCCGTTTACATTTTATTAATTAGGGCTTAAAGTTCTGCAAATTTAAGGGTCTCTTGAGTGACAGGCTGTCTGTGAGGCATCACCACAGTGACACAGTGCTTCGCCTTCTCGTCTGAATATGGTCTCTTCTGGCTCCAAAAAACCAAAATGTTGTCGGCCGAAAAGCCAAACTTGAGACTTCAAATTGGGAGTCAACAAACCAATGGATGACGCTAAGGTAGCTACGTCCATTATTTTATACAGTCTATGGTATGTACCACATAATTATTTAATATGTAAAAGGTACTTTAAAAAGTACTTACTGTCTTATTTCTTTTTAGGTCCCACTTAGATGCAAACTTGTTACCCCCCGTTTTATTTGCTTCACCCAAACCCACAAGTATTTTATGAAAATATTTACACTGTAATTTGTGGGCTGTAACGTTAAGATATACCACAAACACTTAGAACTGTGCGTTTAAGCATCAAAGTAAAGACTCAGGGGCAGAAAAAAACAAATTAACAGAGACAGATAATTACTGTTGTGTTCTCTGTCCCCTGCTCTGAAAACTGAAACTTTAAGAAGCTGATATCGACACCGCTGACCATGCCGCGTGTGTGTGTGTGTGTGTGTGTGCTCTGTTAACCTCTTGATACACTGCTACTGTAACCAGGTCAAGTAGAGCGGCAGGCAGGCTCAGTGTCACACTGCTCATGTGTTTGTGCACACATGTGTGCATGTACAGTATGTGTGCATTTGCGCTGTGTATCACGACGTGCCCTCAGGTGGCTGTCATGGCAATTTCAACAACTGATCAGGATTATTGATCTGTAATCGAATTCCCACAGTGTGTGTGTGTGTGCACGTGTATTTGTGACAAAGGCATGGAATAAAACACTTCCCCGTATATAATGTTATGTGATGGTCACCATGGAAACACACCCAAGGGGCGCCTACCACACACTGATAATAATGTTTGGCCTAGATACCCATCCTCAACCGATAACAGAGGGAATGTATTTCAGCGTGTGTGTGTGTGTGTGTGTGTGTGTGTGTATTTCAGTGACTAATGTAAACCATCATTTGAACACAGCACAGTGACGGCGCTGGAGTAAAAAATGCATGAAATGATTCTGTGGAGCAGAAAGAGTCTTGCATGAGTTACACGAGACAGTAAGTGTGAGAAGGATGAGACGAGCTGGAAGGAGAGGGAAAACGAATGGGAGTGGGAGTGGAATCACACAGCTAGGGAGACCCAATAACAACCCATTACTACCAACGCACACACACACAAACACAAACACACAGAGGCTTCCAACAATGCTCATCAGTTTTCTTCTCAGGGAGAGTAAGATCTTAGCCGTAGAGGTCTGTGTGTGTTGCCCTAGATCTCTTTAACTGTGTTGTTGAGATACTCTAAATGTTTGATGTATGCTGCTGCTGCTGTAACAGTTATGATAGCTGCGAGGAGTCTTGTCAGCTGTGGGCGTTGATTGGGTATTGCACGGTGTTTCCCTTTCCTCAGTGAAAATCTAATCTTAGTTTCGAGCCTCGCTGGTGGTGAATCTGGCGGTCAGTCTGTAAATCCAGCTCTTTGGTCCAGAGCTAAATATCTCCATGTTTGGCACAGGCATTCTGCAATCAGATTGAATTAGGTGATCCCCTGACTTCATATCTAGCACCCTCCTCAGATAACAATTTGCACTTAAGATAAGATAAAATAAGACAGATGAGGCAGAAATTTATGTGATGGAAAGTGTTGTGCAACAGTTGCAGTACAAAGTAGGGAAGAGTACAAATATAAGATATCAGTAACAGAGCATGCTTAGAATGGTAGTGAACAGTAAACAGAAGCACAAAGCCAAAAATATGAACAAGGTTAGTGGTAAGGTTGCTCTCTGGTGAGTTGCATATATGTATGAGAAATGGCATATCTACAATATCAGATTTCAGGTGCAGGTAAGTGTATATGGTTAATTCAATATATTAAATGATTATGTCCTTGATATTACACCTAATATCCCATTCAGAAAGCTAGTTCATGATGAAATACGAATGGGTGACAAATTAACACAAAACAAACATGAAGTGCACGATGTTGGGCCACCACAAGCCTCCAGAACAGCTTAGGTGCTCCTTGGCAAAGATTTAGAAGTCTGTAAAACTTCATGGGTGGATTGAACCCCATTCTTCTGAAAGATATTCCCTCATTTTGTGTTTTAATGATAGTGGTAAAATCCTTTTCCCATCTAGGTGAGGTTGGCGTGAAGGTGAACTACGATGGCCAATGTGAAAACATAATAATGCGAATGACTCATCTAGAGCCAGCCAGTGTTTGGGTTGTCCATTCTTGGCTACTGTAGAACAACATAGCAGACTCTGTGGAAGAGGACCGACTCATTGTATAGATACAAACAGCTCATTCCCGCATTACAAAAACACTGATTCTTATTCTCAGGTGATTACACACTAAAGAAACATACTTACAAATATTAAATACCATTTCTTCCAATAGATGCCCCTAAGTCTTACACACTGTGCCCTTTAAGAAAACATCTACGTTTCTCATGCTATTCCTGTCTGTAAACTAATGACCCCATGGAGTGTCCCAGGAATGAGTCCTTAAAGTTCTAAATTAGTTAGCATTTTACCACTCACGGTTCCCTCATCTCAAAGTCAGTGAGTTCTTAGAATGGGTTTTTGATCAGATAAGGTCTGTGGTTAACACAAGCTTAAGAGACTTTCACATTTTGTTCTACAACATAAAATATGTCAGTAAATACCCCCCAGTAAATACTCATGAACTTTGAAGCTTCTATGGGCCTTAAAAAATGAGACCACAGAACGTCATCATGCTGAGCCATGACAAACACAGCTTTTCAGTCTTGTTATGGTCCTGACATTAGGTCATGTAACTGTAGTGTAGTTACTTTATAGCCAATCGTTAGCTTTTCACTCACGCATTTAGGCTTTAATAATCATGAAAACAGTGTTCACGTGTGAAGATTATTTTGCTGAAGAAAACATCTATCATAAATGCTTGTTTGCCATAGATCTCATTTTTTTTGGCAATAATCCAAAATCCAGTCAAAAAATCCCATAGGATTTTGGAGGAGGGAAATGGTGCAATGCTAACTTCCATGTTAGCCTACAGAAAAACATCAGCCTTGGGGCACTTCGTTAGTATCAGCATTTGTTGTATG
This sequence comes from Epinephelus fuscoguttatus, assembly GCF_011397635.1. Lineage (NCBI taxonomy): Eukaryota > Metazoa > Chordata > Actinopteri > Perciformes > Serranidae > Epinephelus > Epinephelus fuscoguttatus. The sequence continues at coordinate 26,230,400 of NC_064754.1, read as the reverse complement.
TGAAGATAATGCTAACATACCATACTAACATGCTAAAATTAGCAGGCTAATAATCTAGAACTTTGCATTTTAAACTAGCATGCTAAATATTAGCAAGTTAACATGCTTACAAGCCATAACTTACAAGCAAAGATCATTAGCAGGCTTATAAGATAAAATTCTATATATTAGCCTACTTACTATACAAGCTAATATAGCATGTGACATGTCAGCTCAAAGCTTTGTAGTTAGCACAGCTAAGGCTGAAAAAGTGATGCAAATTAAGGCAACATGAAGCCACATTTTAGCTTGCATCATTTGTGCAAATGTATCCACTAAATCTCCTTCAGTCCCTCTCCCTTTTCCTGACCTCTTGTATCTGTACATTTACTGGGATAAGTGTGAATTTTTCACTTAAGGTGACTTCATATGCAATCACTGACACCCTGACAATGTTGTGCTGAGCCTGGCAAGCTGAGTCTGAATGTCCGAAAATGTCCACTGCATAAAGGATACACCCACTGGACCTAGGGAACAACGTGGCTTTTCCTCCAACACAGCGAATTTTATTTCTTTTGCCCCTCTAGTAGGATCTAAATATAGTGAAGTCGTCTGTCTATTTTTAATGTCTCTAAATTTGTTTTCTAGCGTGTAATGAGAATTATAGCCTCTCAGAGCTGCTACCATGGGACTCTTGTTTTCTGTCTAATGGAGTGTAAACATTAAACAAAACATCCCCAGAAAATTATTTGGAGGCGATATGTAGATATTAAAAAATTAGCAGGAGAGCATTTAAGACTAGTGCTCCCTGTAAGCTGTTTGCTTAGACCTACTGTACACTGTAGTTCTAATATTAGTTCCCAAAGTGGGATCCAGGGACTGCCCGGGGGCCTCCGGGGAATTGGATGGAGCCCCCAGAAAAATGAGCAGAAGTTGAGTTTCAGCTCTATTTAAAGACGGTAAAGATGCCGATTCTGCTTTTTTCACTCTCTGCCTCAGTCTCACCGAGGCAGCGTTCACCCGCTGTGTAATCTACACGTCTTTTCACTGATGAAGGTTCATTAAAAACATGTTATTTATAATATGGAAATAAATTAAGTGAAGCCAAATTATAGACCGTGCTGAAAAGTTAAGAAAGTACATTTACTACAATTTTAAGGTACATGCACTTCACTTGAGTCTTTCCATTTTATCCCACTCTATACCTCTACTCACAACATTTCAGATAGGAGTTTTACTCTTCACCGAAATTAATGCCTGTTTGACATCAATAGTCACTCTAGCTCCAGAGGTCACACAAGTCACATGACTTTGGCTCGAATCACAAATTTAATGACTTTACACTTGACAACATTAAAAAAAAGACTTGTAAATAATTGATACCTTTCCCCCAAGCCCAAGGAATAAAAAGTATGTTATTTAAAAAGTTTATTACACTTCAGTTCAGTTCTCATTTCCTAATTCAACAAACGTTAATGCTATTATTTAACAGCGAGTCAACACTTGTGTCACTAGATAATCCACTTTGTTTGAACCAATCCGACAGCATCCACGCAAGTTGCAGGAGAGAGCCATGATAAAGTGTTACGTAACTGAGTGTCAGTTGGAAAAAATAAACCAAAAATAGACCAATAAGTCAAGGCTAATATTAAAATAGCGAGCTAATGCTTTGCTAATGTTGTTAATCTGTTATTAAAATGGCATGGTGTTTGGTGAGAAGCAAATTACAACTTGTTTGAGACTCAAAAATTCAAAGTTTAGAAGTTGGGACTTGATTTAGGACTTGTCAGTCTTGATGTAACTGCCATGACGTTATCCATTGGTTTGTGGACTCTCATTTTGAAGCTTTGAGTTCAGCATTTTAGCAGCTTTCATCTTCGTTTTTTGGAGCCAAAAATGTGAAAGAGTGAGGGGTGTATTTGACTGAGAAGTCGAGGACATAGCTAGAGTCAGTCACTCAAAGTGGCCACCCTCAATAAAGCGTAAGCCTTAATAAAATGTGAACGGGTGAGTTATAAAGAAATTCAGCTGCCCTACAGTTGTCATGAAGTAGGAAATTAGCTATAGCGACCCAAACAGTTTTTGGACCAGGCTGTAATCATGCTTATTTATGTTTAAAAGTTGGGCATTTTAACACAGGGGTCTGTGGGGAATGACTCTGTTGTAGTAGGTTTGACTGGGTTCTGTAGCCAGCCTCTAGTGGCCATTCAAAGAACTGCTGTTTTTAGTACTTCAGTGCTGGCTTCATTTGTCAGTCCTGGAGATTGCTACTTGGTCTTGACTTGGGACTTGAGTGCAACGACTTGAGACTTACTTGTGACTGGCAAAAGCGGTGGGACAAGAACGAAAGTTAAGGCGCCGAAAGTCCGAGTAGGGTGGGTAGTAGGTATGGTGGATTAGCCCAACAAACACTGTCCTTCACCCGGGAGAGCGGTGTTTGCGTCCCGTAAGATTATAAAGCCAAACCCTGTTCTTTTTTCCTAAACCTACCCATGTGTGTTTGTTGTTGAAGGAAAAAAACCCCATCAATTTGCGTTGTTGTACTGACGTAGTGTGTTTAGTTTGAAAGAGACTGTATGTCAACGTTAAATTTCCTGTGAAAACAGAAGTGTATCTTGAAAGAAGACAATGCATGTAACAGACAACTTGACACCGCATCCCAGAACGTCAACAACCAACACACCCAGGGTACCTTTCATGTGGTATGTGGATGTGGAAAGTCCATGACCAAATGTCAGTATGTGACGAGGTCGGAGTGAGAATGTGTTGGCCGAGCTGGCTTCATTTTTCAGCCCTGGGGGTTGCTGCCTGGTCTTGATTTAGGACTTGAGAAATACCCCAATAGTCATTTTGTAAAATATTATACAGTATCATATATGTCTGTTAAACTCGAAGGTGAGATTCTGCATAATAAGCACTGTTTGTCGCGAAAACATTTACTACACTAGGTAAAATCTTGAATGCACAACTTTAACTTTGTAATGGAGTGTTTTAACATTATATTGCTACTTTATTTAAGTAAAGATTCTAGATATTTCCCCAGCCACTGTGACAGACATGCTGTATGGGTCAGTAGGAATTCCTCGTTCTCTGAAACATGACGTGGCAGTAAGTTGATTTCAAGGCATAATGCTGGAGCTCTGCCACACCTCTGGGTTTGGTGAATCGACATCCCTACTGAGTGTGACTGTGGAGCATTTCTTACATGACAGCAGCACCCTCCTCCCGCCCACACACACACACACACACACACACACACACACACACACACACAGTCCGGGGTCGCTGGCTGGTGAGATAACCGCCAGGCAGAGACAGAAAGAGGGATATTGGGATGGGGTGCACTGTGAGGCGGAGGAGAGGGGACCAGTCACATGCTCTGACTTGCTCCGTCAGTGTCAAGTTATCCGGTATTAAGAATATAAAGCTCTCAAGCCAAAACTTTCAAAATAAAACGGCTGTTGGAGAAGAAAGAGTGCAATATGATTAAAATTATTGCTATCATTATTCAGGTTTTTCAGATTCAGTCATCATTAGTCCGTGTGATGGGGCGGTTCCACAAAATATGAGGACAATAAAATACAAAAGGTAATTTAATTTAACAACAGCAGTTAAAACAATTAAATCAAAAGGTCATTTCTCCTGACAAAACTTGCCATAAAAACTGCGGTTTCTAATTCAAACTACCCAAATAAATGCTGAGAGAAAGCCCACATAATAGCCCTAACATTGTGCCACAGTTTCCATCAATTCATCTTTTGGATAGTAGACATGACAGCTGTGCCAAACCAGCCAAAAAACTCACCTGCTGTAACAACTTTCAGGTATCCAGCATATGTCCACTGTTAACCCACCAGGTCAGCTCAGGTCTGCGTCTTTATAACTGACATCTGATGAAACTAAGTATTTCTTAGTACTATTAAATACTGTAGCGTCGCTTCCGGGACTTTATCCTCTTATTGTGAAGGTAATATTCGAGTATTCCCGGTCTGCCTGTCTCCGTCTGGCTTGACGCGGCTCTCCCTCTCCCCGGTGCGCCTGAACTCCAGTACCTGACACCGCAGAGCGCGTCCAGCGGCTGAGGGGACGCAGACGCACGGGGGAGCCGCCTGGTTTTATTTAACTTTACTTTTCCCGGTTATTAAAACTTCTACGCCATATTCCTCTCCATTTTTCTTCTTCTTCTCTTTTTCATCCTCCCGACTGACGGACTGAGTTTGGATATTGGTAGAGGGGGGGAGGAGGAGGAGGCAGAAGACCAGCGGGCTGCTCTCAGATGGAGCACCAGGGCTCCGGGAGCTCAGGGCGCACGGCCGACCCGGAGTGAATGACGCTGGTGGATGGACGCTGCTCCCCGGTAAGGACGGCAGATAAAGTTTTTTTTTCGGATTTTTGTGATATAAAAGAGCCTACTTTTTTCTTTGCTCTCCTGTCCCGGGCACTGCGCTTTCCGAATGCCCATGGCACAATAGAAAATGTCCAGATCCTATGATGTCGCTCTTTGTCAATGGCGCTGTGTCTTCAACAAAAAGGAAGAAATTAAAATAATATTCTCACAGGCAGTTATAAAGTGCCTGTGGTACTGCTAGTGACCTTATCATACTTTATGGCAGCGTTATATATATTTTAACATGTCATTTAATATCACAAAATGATGTAAGTCATTTTAAGATGTTTGGTTTTATGTGATTCTTCAGTTTATTACAGGATTAATTAGACTGTTTCTGGTCTGAGTGTGATGCTGGGAAATGCTACAGCCTCATAGATGTCGTCGGTATTTGATACTGGTTGGCCTTCAGGAGGATGGATGTAACTGTGTAACACAAAGAGTAAAAAGAAAATGAATTTCTGTGTATCTGTGGTTTGCTCTGGTTTAACTGAGCATGACGCTGTGGTAAAGATTTAAGGCAATTTGTGCATTTGTGATGAGTCCACAGTAGAAAACTTAATGGGTTTCAAAGGTCTTACAGAGGTGTGAACATATTTTGTTCCGGTGACTGGTTGAGATTCAGTAGGATGATTTAATTTCCACATGGCCTGGCTGTTAGCAAGGGAGGCTCATAATGAGTTTTTAAAGTGTTTTCAACAGACTCATCAGCAGGTTTTTAAACTACGCAGAGGAATGGCTTTATTTTATTATTTATTTTACTCAATGGTTAATTGATGTCTTCCCAGCAGCTAGGCCTACTGTTGCATCACAACAAAACGCCTTAAACTGTGCGGCCCTGGACGCCTCACACAGTCTAGGCGACGTGCCCATAATGAAAACACACAGGAAAGAAGGATACTGGCAGATTCAGTCTCATTATTTTCATCAAACACACACACACACACTCCTCTCTACACTGTGAGCCTGCATGCCAGCTCTCCTGTCCTGTCACACAGGCAGAGTGTATGTATGCCTGCATGGACTCGTCGTTGGCCCAGACTTCTATTGTCCTGATTTTTCTTTATATTCCTTTTCCAAATACTCCAGCTCTTCCTCCAACTTAATAACAAATTAGTAGCTTTGGAATACATTTGCCACAATCTCATGGGATCAATAAGCAGTGGAATGAGCACACGGTGGACCAGTAGGGAGTTTGCTGTGTACTCAAGACAGTGTGGACTGTGTCACATGCTCCAAGCCCCATCCCTTCGCTGTCAAACTCCACTGCATACTGCCCAATAAAGCAGAAAATGTGATGAAATTAAAAAACGAAGGAAAAAAAAGAAGAAATGAATCCGCTCTTGTGATCACGCTCTTAATTCAAACAGAGATTATCATTCACTTTGACATTTCCTACATGATATTCCAATGCTCGAAGAAATCCCAGTCAGTACTTATAAGAATTAACCACGGGCTGCTGTAGCTCGACATGTCACTGCGTTTTATGAAATTTTATAATAATTATAGCTCCAGGAAAAAATATAACTCAAAGAGCTGTAGCACTAATCATTATGAGTGAAAATTGACTGTAAATGAAAAAAACACACCCCACATTTTACTCCTCTCGTAGTAATCTGAAGAGGCAGTGTAAGCTACTTTCCTTCTGTATGTCCAGATTGTTTAAAGCCAGTCTGGATTAAAAGCATCAGCAGTAATGGCCTGTTGTCATCACTGAATTGTACAGCTGTAGGATTATAATGAAGGGGTCTAAGTGCTTCCTGTTGTCTGTGTTGACTCTGTTTGCACCTTTGCTCACGTCTATTAGCTCACTCTGTTCTGGTTTTTGTAGATTTATGTTTCTTGCACAGGACTGCTTGCTGGCTGTGGTTCCTCTCCTGAAGGTCGCTTATTGTTTCTCAGAAAAACACAGAAGGAATTTTTTTTCCTGTGCTGCTGCGCTGGAGGGTATAGGGTCTCATGGACAGCATGGCAGGCTTGACAGTCAGCGCAGTTCCGGTTTGTTTAGAGAAGCTGTAGTGGCAGGCACAATGCAACACAGCAGAAACACACACAGTCACATGGATACACACACACACACACACACACACACACACACATGCATGCATCCATATGTTGCGGTGTCCTGAACAGTTTGCTGGTGCCCCTGCGCCCTCTTTTAGGTCCAGGCTGTCCACAGCACGGCCATGACGGGCACCCAGGACCCAGACCTGCATGAGCAGCACAGAGGACCAACGCAGGAGGAAGGGGATGAGGAGGAGGAGGGGGAGAAGGTGCATGTGTCAGTTGAGGGAGAGGAGAGGGAGCAGGAAGGGGAGGAAGAGGAGGAGGAGGAGGAGGAAAAGGAGGAGCTGCCGTACCCCACTCTAGCACCAGTGGTTCTTTTGGCTCTGACCCAAACCAGCCCACCTCGCTCCTGGTGCCTTCGAGTTGTGTGCCACCCATATCCTTCACCGCAGGCGTTGCACCTGAAGCACTGTGAACATGTGTGTGTTTCTGTTTATAATGTGAGAGAGACATTGTCTGTTTGTGTTTCAGCTCTGTACTTTCTCAAAGCCGTTGTTCCTACAAGGCACCTAACGCTGAAATGTTTACTTTACATTTAAACACACGAGAGACGAGAAGGTCGGTATTGTGCATGTCCAATGTCCGTGTGTGTGTGTGTGTGTGTGTGTGTGTGTGTGTGTGTGTGTGTGTGTGTATGGCTCAGATATTTTATGGTTTAGAGGTTTGGAAGACCTCAGGTATTTTCCTTGGACCCATTAGCTGTAGGAAAAGATGGGTAACATTTTTCCCTGATTGGAGGTTTCCATAGTGACAAGCCCTAATGAATCTCCAGGGTTACAGTCGCCTGTCAGTAGCATTGTTACTGGCCTCCATTTATACAGCAGAAGTCACAAATAGTAAGAACTCACGTCACCTCCCGAACCTCGCTCTGCTCCTGTCTTCATCGTCTCACCTCCCGTTCCCCTCCCCGTCTCTCACTCTCTGTCTCAACCCCTATCCACTTCTGCTGTCGACGTGAAGGTGTGAGTGTGTGTATGTGTGCAGTTATCAGCGCTGTAGTGTGTGCGTGAGCGGCTATGAATACTCTGAAGCATGCATAAACGTCAGCAACACCTCAGGGATTTGTCAAGGCTTTCCAAATTGAATATTTTCCACTGCTTATGACTCTATGTGTGCGTGCCAGTGTGTGTGTGTGTGTGTGTTCCTCTGCTTGTGCGTGCGTGTGTCATTGTGCTCTTGTCTGTGCACGTCTGCGGGTATTTGCCACTGTCAGCACTCTGTGTACTTTATAAAATATAAATACATAATTGCTGAATAAATAAAATGTACACCAAGAGGAAAAGAGAACGAAACTACAAATGCCATAAACAAAACTCCCGTGTAGCCTGCTGGGCGGTTACCATGGTCGCATCCCAGAACGTTGTACGCTCACTGTGTCAGCACTAACTTACCGAACACACTTGCAAACACACACTCACAACTGTACGCACACATACATGCGAGCGGACACACTCACACAGGCATGTGAATGCCCTCACACAAACGAGGGAATCTCCCATGGAGAGGCTCTTTAGAGGAATCACCTGGTTGCTTGGCAACAGCGTAGCTCTGCCCCGTCGGCCTGGTTACTTCCGATTGCAGTATTTGTTTGTTTCTGTGTGTTTGCGTGTCTGTCAGTCTTCCTATGCGTTTGCGTGTCCATACAGCGCGGCTACTGGCATCTGTCCCACTTTATGTTTATTCATGTTTCTATACTTCATACTTGCAGTGCGTGCGTGTGTGTGTGTGTGTGTGACTGTGTGTGTGTGACTGAGCGTTTGTGCCACTGTGAGTGATCTGCGGGGGAAGTAATGTGGGTGGACGTTGTTCGACAGGGACATTAATGTGAGCGCACTGGGAGGGGGGCAGTCCCCAAGAGCTGTAAGTCCCATTTTTCCTGAGGTGACCCCTCCTTTCCTTCTGCCTTTTTCTGCACTCAGTACATATTACAAATTCATTTCCTATCTCCTGTCCTTCCATTTCCTCCCTCTTAAAAACACAGCCATCCTTCTTTTGTGCCATGTTTACAACATACTGTACATCTCTCCACCCTACAGCACATCTAACAAATTTATTTGGAACAAAAACAAGATTGGCTTTCGCTATTATATAACATTTTCTTGTTGTGTTTCTTCCAAGCAACATTGATTTCTGTAATTTCCTGTTTCTTCGGGGAGGAGACTGTAAGTGTGGAACAAGGTGTCTGCCTCGCTGAAGTGCTGAGCTCCTCCATGTGGCAGTTATCCCGCTCCTTTAAAGTGTAATATATGACACACGCAGAGACATACACACGCGTGTAGGGGAGGTGCGTGGGCAAGCGCACACACACACACACACACACACACACACACACACACACACACACACACACACACACACACACACACACAGGACATAACTTATTCAGCAGTGCATGAAACATTCAGAGCGTTTCCTTTTGTTTAAAGATGAGAAAAGCTGTATCTGTCACTCCTATACAAGTACCTTTCTCTGAACTCCTCTCTTCTTCTGCGCTCCATCTTCTTTCTTCTGTCTCTCATCCCTCTTTACTCACTATCAATCCCTTACTCTTCTATTTATCCCCCTCTCTTCTTCTTTGTCTTAACTGCCTCTTAATTGGGCTGAGGTGTGTATATGTGTGTGTAAGTGTGGGGTGATGGGGAGACGACGATGGATAGAAGGAGGTCTTACTCAAAGTAGGGTGAGCTGTCAGAATCATTTCAGCCAATTAACGTGATTCCTGCGAGTGTTTCCATGGTTACTGGCTGTCACACTTGAAGGAGGTGGAGCCAGAGGAGTTGACGACTTGACAGTAACTTAACTTGGCCCACCTTCAGTAGAGAAACCCTTGCCTTCTCTCCCGCACACTGCACATGACTTTGAGTCTAACTGGGTTACGGTTCATCAAGTCTGTGTGTGTGGTTACCAGAGTGAAAGCAGGGGTCTGAGCAGCAAAGAGCATAAAGAAACTAGTGAGCAGGTTGTTCATTCACACACTGGAGTTCACATATGAGGATTTCCATTTAAACCACCTATTCCTTAGATCAATACTACTTTGTAGTAAGGCACCCTTTATCTCGTAGATAAGTTGTCTTTATTCATAGTTATTAATAATTTGCCAAAGCATTTTAGATCATATATGATATATTATACATTGTAGATTATACAGCCACTTTATTAGGAACACCTTTTGCCTTCAGAACTGCCTTAATTCTTGGTGTCGTAGATTCAACAAGGTGCTGAAAACATTCCTCAGAGATTTTGGTCCATATTGGCATGATAGCATCACACAGTTGCTGCAGGTTTGTTGGCTGCACGTCCGTGATGCGAATCTCCCGATCCACCACTGTGGAGGCCATTGGAGCACAGTGAACTCATTGTCATGTTCAAGAAACCAGTTTGAGATGATTTGAGCTTTGTGACATGGTGCGTTATCCTGCTGGAAGTAGCCATCAGAAGATGGGTACACTGTGGTCATAAAGGGATGGACACGGTCAGCAACAATACTCAGGTAGGCTGTGGTGTTTAAACCATGCTCAGTTGGTACTAAGGGGCCCAAAGTGTGCCAAGAAAATGTCCCCCACAGCATTACACCACCACCACCAGCCTGAACCGTTGATACAAGGCAGGATGGAGCCATGCTGTCATGTTGTTTACACCAAATTCTGACCCTACCATCTGAATGTCGCAGCAGAAATCCAGACCCATCAGACCAGGCAATGTTTTTCCAATCTTTATTGTCCAGTTTTGGTGAGCCCGTGTGAATTGTAGCCTCAGTTTCCTGTTGTTAGCTGACAGGAGTGGCACCTGCTGTAGTCTTCTGCTGCTGCTGTAGCCCATCTGCTTCAAGGTTGGACGTGTTGTTGGTTCAGAGATGGTCTTCTGCAGACCTTGGTTGTAACGAGTGGTTATTTGAGTCACTGTGCCTTTCTGTCATCTTGAACCAGTCTGGCCATTCTCCTCTGACCCAGAGAACTGCTGCTCACTGGATATTATCTCTTTTTCGGACCAGCCTCTGTAAACCCTAGAGATGGTTGTGTGTGAAAATCCCAGTAGATCAGCAGTCTTTGAAATACTCAGACCAGCCCGTCTGGCACCGACAACTATGCCACCTTCAAAGTCACTTAAATCACCTTTCTTTCCCATTCTGATTCTGATTCTTCAGCAGGTCATCCTGACCGTGTCTACATGCCTAAATGCATTGAGTTGCTGCCACATGATTGGCTGATTAGCTATTTTTGTTAACAAGCAGTTGAACAGGTGTGCTTAATAAAGTGGCTGGTGACTGTATATGTCATTAATTAAAACAAAGTTGTGTGTTGAGCCTCTTCCAGCATTACACTTGTTTTGTCTTTTAAGGTAGCTAACCCTAACCCTAACCCTAACCCTAACGAGGGCAACCCCTATTAATGACATACCAATACAACAACTGCAGACCTGATGGCATACCTCAAATGGACAAACTTGTGACTTGCCAATGTTTGTAAATGCAATTAAAGGGACAGTTCACCCCAAAATCAAAAGTACATATTTCCCTCTTACCTGTAGTGCTGTTTATCAGTCTAGATTGTTCTAGTGTGAGTCACAGTGTTGGAGATATCAGCTGTAGAGATGTCTGCCTTCTCTCAGATATGATGGAGACACTTTCTACTGAACAACTGCATCTACTAATGGACGAGAAGCTTGAGCTTGTGACAGTGTGAGATGCAAACATAAATGGCGTCCTCCTCAGCTGAGCTGTAATGTTAACTTGCTCAGTGGTGAGCTTGTAGTAGATGCATGCTTCCCTCGGTGCGGTGACATAGTTGGCAGATGTAGTTTGGTGGAAAGACAATAGCTCCTTCATGAAACTGCTCACAACAAGGTCTGTGGATTATTTTGAGCAAGTGGGTCAGGATTTCTGGAAAGAGACATTGCTGCTGAGTTTTTCAAATGTATGTTTGTGGCATCTTGAGCACCACAAGCTGAGTGCCATTTAGTTCCATTATATTTGAGAGAAGGCTGATATCTCTGACACTCTGCAACTCACACTAAAACAATCTTTATTGATAGATAGCACTACAGATAACAGAAAAAATATGAATTTTTGATTTGGGGGTGAACTGTCCCTTTAAGTGTTGTAGGGTCATGAGTTTATCGCTTGCTACAATCACCTCTGCAGTCACAAATGTGAGTCTTTTTTATCTGGTGTATGTATTCTGATTTTGTGTCAGAGAAAAGGTATAAGAAATGTATGTAAACGTCAGGACGCCCCATTGTTGTCTATTCTTTTCACTCAAAACCACAGATGTGAACCTTGTGATGGAGCTAGAGAAAAAGTAGAGTAGTAGAGTATCAACAAATTCATTTCAATGAGGAGACAGAAGAATGAAACTTTAAGTTTAATGCGACATGTAAGTATATAGATTAACAGATGATTTGAAAAAAAGTCTTAGGCGCCGTGACACCAGAGGGAGATTATTTGTGATCGTGAGACATCAGATCAGATAAATCCCCCCATCGAGTCTAGACACTAGTGGAAGTGGCGGCTGATGACTTTGGTTGATGACTGCTTAGGCAAATAGGGGCTGCATCCGAGAAGACTAAGTGGTGATGGGTAGGTGGAGGGTACGCAGAGCAGCAGCATGAAAGGACTGCGGGCTGAAAAAGAACCATATTTAAAATGAGGAGCAGAGAAATGCTGACGGAGAAGGTGTGTCACTGTGCTATTGGTTGATTGTAGATCATATTGTCTTCCTGATGGAACTTTCGCTAGAGCTTCATTAGCGGTCATCCTCTGGGTACCACACATATCTGCACCAAATTTAATGGCAATCCATCCAGTAGTTGCTGAAATATTTCAGTCCTGACCAAAGTGGTGGATCAATCAGCCGATCAGCTGACATTAAAAATCCTTAGAGTGACAGTGCTAGTACGGCTTATGAAAATACCATCCTTTAGCCAAGAAGTCATTAATAAGGAGTGTTTGGGAATGTTAAGCTGTCATTAGTGAAGTAATTTTAGAATAATCCATCAAGTTTGCAGTGAGTAAATGTTAATAAGTTGTTAATAAATGGATCCTCGATGGTCCTCATTCTCTGCAGAGCTTCTCCAAAAGGCAGGTGGTCAAATGCTGCACCGGAGAAGTCTTCTTAATAAATTTAAGAGTTAAGTAAAAAGACAAAGCAAATGTCATACTGGAGGAGGATATACACCAGCCAGAGGGATTTTTACAGCCTGGCAGCCCAGAAGTTGTTTTTCTTAATGGTTTATAACCGAGATATAAAGCTATAAAAGTTACAACTTCTAACCTCTTAAAAAGGGTGCCTTCTGAGACAGCGGGGCCGCACTGAAAAATCTCTGGCTAGAAAAAATAAGGCCATATACTCTGCGTGTATCCAGATGGCCGGTGTGTCCCTATGGATGATCCTTTTAAGTTAATGAACGTTGCATATGAAAATGCACCCACACGCTGGCCTTAGCATGCGTATCCCAGCCAAGGGTGGAGGATGATGCCAGAAAGATCATAGTGATGTGATCTGATTTGATTTATAATGCCTGCCTGACCTTTATTACCTGTGTTGGCACTGGAGGAGAGAGAGTTTGAGAGGGGGACCGCATGAGAGACGAGGAGGAGGTGGTGGCTCTCGGAGAGGGAGGAAGAATGAGAGGATGAGAAGATGAGGCAATTAGGGAGAGTGGAGGCCACGTCACATTTTCAGTTGTTTACACTTTAAGCTCTAATCGTCAGGGTCTTAACCTCTCTGATCATGCTGTTCGGCTGTGCTTTTTTTTTTTTTATTTTTTTTTAACCTAAGCATGAAGCCATTTTTCTTCTCCTCATCTCTAATTTCCCTTGTTTCCTGCCCCTAGTTCTTTGTCTTCCACCTCTCCCTTACAGTATCTACATCTCTGTTTCTCGCCCTGTGTGTCTCGCTGCCTCTCCATCTCTCTGACGATGTTAATTATTAAGTGTAGTTGTAGTTTATCTGTTGGCTGAGACTCAGGTTTCTGACAGAGAGACCAAAGCTCTACCCAAGGGCACTCATATGTGGAGATGTGCAGAAACGGACAAGGAGGGCGGTTTGTGGAGAAAGGAGAGTACATGTGCACGGGAGAGGAGAGGCAAGAAAGATGTGAGAAATGATACGGAATGAAGATGGGAAATTATACCGCACTGTATAAAGGAAGAGGGATAGATGGAGAGCAGGAGGAGCGGAGCAAAGAGAAAAATAATTGGGCCAAAGAGAGGGGGAAAGACTGGAGAGGAAAATGAGAGATGATAGAGGGAAAGGTTGAGTGTGAGAGCAGATAGAGAGTGAAGCAGAGGAGAGGATGTTCCCTCTGTGTTTCCTCACTGATGTTGAATGATAGGCCAACCGTGGAAATACTCCCATCTCATCCATCACTCACACCTTGACCCTGCCCCGTCCCCTTGTTTTACTATGCGTGGGTGCCTATGTGTAT